>NW_006793745.1:1134052-1147324 GCF_000442215.2 Lipotes vexillifer
AAGCAGGTGCAGGAATGCTAACTGGAACATTTCAACTCAATTAGTCTGTAAAATTGTTCTTCAAGTAAATATTTATTGAATGACCATATAAGAGCAGGTATTGTTCTTACAATGATATAATGATGGGCAAGATAAACACAATTCCTCAATTAATGGAGTTGGTGAAGAAGCATTCTTATGTTAAAAAAAAAAGGAGAAAAACAGTACACAAAAGTGTGCAATAAAACTAAGTTTCTCTCATAAAACTAAGTTTCTCCCCTACACCATTCACTCTCACCATTACTGCTTTTCACAATTGTATATACTTTTAAAAAATGTATGCATGTGTATACGTACACACATATACACATACTTTTCCTTTTGTTAAAACAATAGTACTGTAGTATACCTAACAGTTCTCACTTTGTTTCTTAAATTTATTTTTGAAATACTTCGACGTAAACATAAATAGATCTACCTACTTTTTTAAAGGCCACATAGAATTTCATGGTATAGATGGATCATAATTTATTTAATCAGTCCCCTTTCGATGGACAGCTTTTTCTCTCTCATGAACAATGCAGCTATTACAGCAATGGACCAAGTGAAAATCATAAGCTAGGTGTTTGTATTCATATATTGTGTCTTAGCTGAAAGAGGCTGTGAATAATATACAGTATCCTGTTTGTATCTAAAGGGTCTGAGTTTGTGCACATGTGAATGTGTACTAAAAATAGTGTGGAAAATACTAGGCTGTTAGCAAAGGTTATTTCCGCAGCTTGGGGTCATGGGGTCAGTTTCACATTTGCTGTGTTGTATGAATGTTTTACCATGATCAGGTTTCATTAGGGAAAACAATAAAGATATTTCCATTTGGGGAAAAAAAAGTTCTTACCCCAGAAAGGATTAGCCTGGACTTACCCTCTGGGATGTCCTATATCAAAGACATCCACTTCTCTGAACACCAGTTCACTGAATCCTGTCTTGGGTCAGTGGCCTTAATGACCTCAGTGTGTAGTTTTTCCCCTGAAGGAGCCTGGCTTTCATCTCTACTGGGAGAGATAGATGTCTCAGCTATTAATGGCCTTAAGCTGGAAGGAAGGAATCTGGATTACCTAATTCAATATGCTTGTGCCACTCTTCCCTGTCCTGTGCCCAGATAAACAACAGACTGAAGGCGGGGCTGAGTCTCCAGGACTGGAGACGGAACTCTGCTGAGCCATTTTTTTTGTCTTCCCCAGACCCCAGAGGCTGGCACTAGGAGGTGGACCTCATTTTGTGCAGAGCTACAGTGGGGAGGTTCCTGTCTGTTGTGCAGAGATGAGGAGAACAGGCCAGACCCAGTGAGGATTGTATAGTCGATTAAAGAGCATGGCCAGCACTTCATGTCGTGCAGCCTTCTTAATGCTCCCCTCCTTCTGTCTGGTGCCAGGTGGCCTCCTGCCGTCCTCCCGTCCCTTATCATGAACAAAGCGGGGAGAGCGTTAGTCTCATGAGCTCTTTCCTGGGGGTTTCAGGCATTTCAGCCTTTCTGCTCTTTCCTGGGTGGAAATCCTGCCTGATGATGGATATGCTGCTCCCTGGTAGCTGGAATATATTTCACCCATGGCCCTGGAATTTTAGTCTCATGCCTAATAAGTGCTCAACAACTGTTTCTGGGATTGATTTGATTTTGATTTGGGGAGATGTATTACTTTTCTTTTTTTTTTAATTAAATTTTTGTTTATTTATTTATTTTTGGCTGCGTCGGGTCTTGGTTGCGGGATCTTCATTGCAGCATGTGGGATCTTTCGCTGTGGCGTGTGGGCTTCTCTCTAGTTGTGGTGTGTGGGCTCTGTAGTTTGTGGTGCGTGGGCTCAGTAGTTGTGGTGCGCCGGCTTAGTTGCCCCGCAGCATGTGGGATCTTAATCCCACGACCAGGGATCGAAGCCACATCCCCTGCATTGGAAGGTGGATTCTTAACCACTGGACCACCAGGGAAGTCCCAGTGTATTACTTTTCTGTTGCTGCAGTAACAGATTACCACAAATTTAGCAGCTTAAAACAATACAGATTTATTATTTCACAGTTTCTGTGAGTTAGAAGTCCAGGGGGAGTCAACTGAGAACTCTGCTGAGGAACTCACAAGGCCAAAACCAGGGTGTGGGTCAGCCTAGGCTCTTATCTGGAGGCTCTGGGGAGATTCCACTTCCAGGCTCATTCAGGTTGTTGGCAGAATTCAGTTCCTTGTGGCTGTAGGACTGAGGTCCCCATTTCCTTGACGTGTGCCACCCTGTCATCTTCAAGCCAACAATGGCACATCATCTCCATCTTCTTCTGTTACCAGCCAGAGAAAGATCTCTGCATTTGCTTTTAAAGTCTCAGGTAATTAGATTAGACCCACCTCAGTAATCAAGTATAATCTCCTTATCTTAAAATCAGCTGATTAGTTACCCTGTAGTTACATCTGTAGAATCCCTTTGCTACATAAGGTAACATATTTGTGGGTAACATGGGGAGGAAGGCCATAGGATCAGGGTCATGTGCTGCATGCCACAGGAAGGCATCTGATAACTAGGGTATTTGGAGCATGTGCACAGATATGGGTAGGATCCCCCTCTCTTCCTGACCCATGTGGAGGCCTCATCTGGTCCCTCGTTAGTCCCTCTGAACTGGCGCTGTCCATGCAGTTTGTGGGTGGAAAGCGAGGGTCCCTTGCCTCTCTCCTGGCACCATGGGCTCTGCTTCTGCAGGGAATGGTTCGTTGGGGCCCTTCCCTGCCTGCCTCAGCTCACAGCCTGGACACACCCTCAGCCTGCTTTCTCTTTTCCTGCCAACCTCCAGGTATTACAGATCACGGTCTCCTTCTAGGAGAGTCCTTGCTCTCCATCCTCCCTCTCACCCTGGGAATGGACACAGGATAGACCATCAGACACAGGGCCATCTTTCCCTTCCAGGGAATGGACACCAACTCAGCTGCTCTAAGCTCTGTTTATAATTGAAAGGGGGGCGGGGTAGTCCTGCACCTTCTGGCTTCCTAGAAGCATCTTTAACTTTTGTTTACTTCCGGGACTGGAGATCGCCCCTCATGTGTATAGTCTTCCTGTCACTCTTCACTCATCCCCATCCTGCTCTCTCCACCCCTCCGCCAGGGCAGTTCCCTCTTCATTGGTAACTTTTAAAAACTTCCTGTGTTGATGAAAACAGAAATTGTGTACGGTCACAGAAGAGATAGAATGGTGGCTTTTTTCACAATATGTGTGATTTCATTTAATTTTTAAAAAACTATAAAATACTACATACACATGACAAAATAAAATTGAAACAATACACTGAAAAGTAAGTCCCTCCTCCCACAGGCTCTCAGCTCCCTCCCCAGAAGTACCATTGTTAAAAGTTAGTTGTGGGCTTCCCTGGTGGCGCAGTGGTTGAGAGTCCGCCTGCCGATGCAGGGGACACGGGTTCGTGCCCCGGTCCGGGAGGATCCCACGTGCCGCGGAGCGGCTGGGCCCGTGAGCCATGGCCGCTGGGCCTGCGCGTCTGGAGCCTGTGCTCCGCAGCGGGAGAGGCCACAGCAGTGAGAGGCCTGCGTACTGCAAAAAAAAAAAAAAAAAGTTAGTTGTGTTTTCAGGACTTCCCTGGTGGTGCAGTGGATAAGAATCCACCTGCCACTGGAGGGGACATGGGTTCAATCCCTGGTCTGGGAAGATCCCACATGCAACGGAGTAACTAAGCTTGTGTACTACAACTACTGAGACTGCGCTCTAGAGCCTGCAAGCCACAACTACTGAGCCCGCATGCCTAGAGCCCGTGCTCCACAACAAGAGAAGCCACCGCAATGAGAAGCCTGCGCACCGCAACAAAGAGTAGCCCCCGTTCGCCACAGCTAGAGAAAGCCTGTGTGCAGCGACGATGACCCAATGCAGCCAAAAATAAATACATTTTAAAAAGTTAGTTGTGTTTTGGGAATTCCCTGGTGCTCCAGTAGCTTGGGCTCTATGCTGTGACTGCTGAGGGCATGGGTTCAATCCCTCGTCGGGGAACTAAGATCTCGCAAGCTGCAAGGCCAAAAAAAAAAAAAAGTTAGTTGTGTTTTCTTCCAGAAATTTTCTATACACATTAATTGTATGTGTTTTTGACAGTTTTGTCACTTGCCCAACCCTCTTCGAAAACCCTTACCCCTTCAAGTGTGAAGGTGTTACATTGGGAGGATAGAGAGATTACACCTGCCCCATGCACCCCAGTGCTGTGCGTATGCCTTGGATGTGATGGTTGCACCTGGCCTTTTCTCCTCAAACACATCCTCAAGGTCAGGGCAGTTCAAGGGCTTATCCTTACGGAATGTGCAGGGTCCTTCACTTCTTGAATGAAGGCTGGGATGGCGGTACAATGGCTGGGAGTTGACTTGGTTGGTGGTGATTGTGTTGGTAGAGTCAAGATACCCCAAGGCGTCTGGGAAACACAGAATCTGCGTAGCCCAACGTGGAGGCTCTTGTGATGCATGGCAAGAGCCTGGTCCTGGTGTGATGATTCCAGAGGCAGTAGACATAACATGCACTTCAGCATTCGAAACACTGGGTCTTGAGGTGGGAGGCTGAGACTTTTAACCCAGGCATCAGCAAACTCTTTCTGTAGAGGTCCAGATAG
The DNA here is from genome assembly GCF_000442215.2 of Lipotes vexillifer. NCBI lineage: Eukaryota > Metazoa > Chordata > Mammalia > Artiodactyla > Lipotidae > Lipotes > Lipotes vexillifer. Next base: position 1,138,658 of record NW_006793745.1, read on the forward strand.
TAAACAGTTTAGGTCTTGAGAGCCATACAGTCTTTATCACAAGTGCTCAACTCTACCATTGTAGCATGAAAGCAGCCATAGACAGTATGTAAATGAGTGGGCATGGCTGTATTCCAGTAAAACTTTATTTACTAACATAGAGTGTCACCATGGATTTGGCCCATGGGCCACAGGTTATTGAGGCCCCGGATCCATTCTAGCAAGCAACAGAGACCACCTCTAACTAACTTAAGGAAAAGAAGAGAAAACAGTGAGACTTTGTTGGTAGATCCTGGAGTAAATCATGGAATGGAAGGAAAGCTGAACAACTAAGAACTGGAAGGAGAGAAGCCGGCCACCTTGGGGACCCCAGCTCTGAAGCTCAGGGACTTGCCTTCGGTCCCTCAGCTGCCCATCACTCCTGTCAGCACTGGTTATGCCCATGGTGAGGACCTCCCAGTTCCAAATGTCACTTTCCAAGGGTGTGGACAAGCTGATTGGCCCAGAGGTCAGCTGTGACCTAGAGGTCACTTAGTACAAACAAGGCCGCTGGGGACCTGCTTGAATATGTCTAGGACCGGGGGAGGGGAGGCAGCTCCCCGGAGGCTGGTCGAGGAGGTGTCTCCACCATCTCCATATATTTGTAGAACCTTCTGTGTGCAATTTCATGTGGGTGCTGGGTGGTTTAGTCAGAGTCAGCACCTCTAAGCAGCCTTCTGAGAAGGAAGCTCACCTTGGGGCGTTGCCAATCCCAATGAGGCACAGGTGTGGAGTACATCTCTCTCTCCTCCCATCTCATACTGTAAGTGATTTCATTTAATTTTTAAAAAGCTATAAAATACTACATACACATGACAAAATAAAATTGAAACAATACACTAAAAAGTAAGTAGGTGCCTCTTCTTGTCCTCTGTTCTTCTATGTTGGTGGCTTAGGGGCAGGATTCTTTTCTCCGCTGTAGCGTGTGTGTGTGTGTGTGTGTATGTGTGTGTGTGTGTGTGTGTGTGTCTGTCTGTCTGTCTGTCTGTCTGTCTGTCTGTCTAGCCTCCCTCCGTCCACGCTCTTGCCTTCCTTTCCTGTCCTGGCTGAGATACACAGCCTTTACTCCTACCCAGGATATCTCGTTCCACGGTAGAGAGGTAGGGAGGTTTCCCACTTATGTTCTGTGGCGTGAGGCTTTAGATTTCAGCAGTAGCTCTCAGCTTCTTTTGATACCACGGGGCAGCTGGCATCCCCAGGGACCTTCTCAGGTGGCCCGCAGGCCTTACCAACAGTCACTGGCAGCTTAGACTAAAACTTGAGGCCCGCTCAGTCCTAAGCTCATTTCCTCACTTGAATCTGCAAAGGGGAGAGGGCCCTCACCCACCAGAGAGTAATGTGTAGAGACTTCTGAGAGATTTGCTTTGGGCCTACCAAGGTTGAGCTGATGCCAGGTACATAGTAAGAATTTATGAAGTGGATGTTTGTGGGCGGCAGATGGAGATTTGGAGAGAAGCAAGGCTCTTGATTCTCACTAAGACATTGTTCCATATCACATTGCACATTATGGGGTCACCTGTTGGTTTCCACTCTCCTGCTAGATGATAAACCCCTAAGGGCGAGGACGCCTAACCTAGCTTTGGTTTCCCTGTACTGCTAAGCACAGACCTTTCACCTCATAGCTTTTCAATAGAATTTTCCCAACTGAATGGATCAATCAATAAGCTAGTTGTTATCTTTGAGTAGAAAGTGGGGCAGGAAAAAAGCTTGAGGAGAGAAATTGAAAGAAAACGTAGTGATTGCTAACGGTAGGAGGCAGTCTTGAGATTCGAGTTTTGCTACTAAGACTCTAAAGGAGCCTACTTTTAACCAAAGTCCTGGAAAGGTCGAGAATTAGCAGGCTGTAACCTCTTCCTTTTTTCTTCTCTGGATATTCATGTCAGCTTTCTGCCCAAGGAACAAACCCATTCCATTGTGATTCTTCTATAAATAGTTGATTTCGCTTCAAAGGAAGCTCCATCACCCAAGGTGGACAGGGGAATACAGAGGAGCCCTCTGTGTCCTGGTCTAGAGATGCCAGGGAGGGCGGTATCTTGGTGGTCTGGAGACCACCAAGTGAAGTCTGCTACCGCAATTGGTCATTGGAGATGCTTTGCCAGCCTGACAAGAGAAGATTTGGGAGGTGAAGCCAGAAGGTTAGGAGTCAGGAAGGTTTTCAAAGGCTGCGTCAGCATGGATGGGGCACACGGGAAAAATCCTGAAGAACAGGAGGCTCAGTAGCAGGCTGGCCAAAGAATAAAGGGTCTCTGGAAGCCCAGAAGGATTGCTCAGGATCTAACGTTCACCCACACACACCCCCGCCCAGCCTCGGGCAGCCTCTTACGGTTGGTCCTACACTGTGAGGGTGTGACTGTGGGCAATCAGACTCTTGCACCTATGTTTGCACAGAAGTACAACCTCTATCTGTAAGGAGTTGGCTTTTTCTCACACGTGCAGAGGCACCACATGGGTCAGCAGAGGCCCGTGATGGCACTTGTCTCAGGTTGCTATTCTATATTAATCGTGATGATTTGAGCAATCTGTTTCCTTGACTGGACTGCCAGTTCCAAGGACGCCAGAACCTTGTCTGTGTTTCCCGCCAGACTGGAAGCTCCAAGAGAGCAGGGGTCAGGTCTTCTTTGCTTCCCACTGTCTCCTTGGTGCTCAGCACCAGCTGCCACATATGGGTGCCGGGTGAGTGTTTATGGGCTGCATAAACAAATGGCACGCAGGACTTTAAACTTCAGAATCGTATGTTATCTGTACCCTGAACTCTTCTTTCTTTTGGCACCAAAAAGATGAAGACCTTTTTGCCTGCTGTTGGTTTTTTTAATTAAATTTAACTTTTTTAATTGCAGTATAGTTGATTTACAATGATGTGTTTGTTTCAGGTGTAAGCAAAGTGATTCAGTTATATATATATATATATTTTTTTTTCAGATTCTTTTCTCTTATGGGTTATTACAAAATGTTAAGTATAGTTCCCTGTGTTATACAGTGGGTCATTGTTGGTATCTATTTTATATATAGTAGTGTGTATATATTAACCCCAAACTCCTAATTGATGCTTCCCCTCCTCCCCGCCAGCCTGCTGTTGATTTGAATAGGGTGAGTAGCATCCTCTTTCCCGGCAAGAGTCGAGTTCCCATCCCTGCCTTTTGGGCACTAAGAAGATAGCCAAGGAGGGGAGGCTTTCACTCTCAGTCTGGCGATTCTTTGTCAGCTCTGCCCTACTGTAAATCTCTACTGTAAATCCTGTGTTTGTGCCTTTTTGGCCTCCAGTGACGAGTGAATGACCGGGGAAGTTGGGCACGGCTGGTTGTGGCACCTGGGCCTACAGGAGCCCCGGCTCCAACCGAAATGAGCAGAGCTCAGACGGAAGCTCCAGCTGTTGTCAAGCACGGTCATAGGGTGATTGCTGGAGAGACCCCAGGTCCCTGGCTTGCTTGACAATGAAAGAAAACACGAACCGGCTTTGGGAATTCCCTGGTGCGCCAGTAGGTTAGGACTCAGTGCTTTCACTGTTGAGGGTCCAGGTTCAATCCCTGGTTGGGGAACTAAGATCCCACAAGCTGAGCCATATGGCCAAAGAGGAAAAAAAAAAAAAGAAATGGCTTTCAAGAGGCCTTGGGCTTGTGCCTTGGATGTGCTTGTGTGTGCATACACCTTCACGGGAATCTGGGGGCCAGGCAGCCGTGTGCAGGCAGGAGAGGTGTCTATGCCCCCAGGTCTCATGTTTCAAAGGCTCAGGGCGGAGTTGCTGAGAACCTAATGGAATGTGTATTTTCTCATCTCTCTCCAGGTTTCCATTCTATTATGAACTAAAAATAGCATTTGTAGCCTGGCTGCTGTCTCCCTACACAAAAGGCTCCAGCCTCCTCTATAGGAAGTTTGTACATCCCACGCTGTCCTCAAAAGAAAAGGTAATTTATGTTGGTCTGCCTTGCACTCCTTCCAGCGAGTGAAAAAATTTTAAGAAGTGATTAAAAAAAAAAAAAGGCAGGTTGTTTTATTGCAAGAGGCTCTTAATTGACTCTTATTCCCCCACCTCCAACATTGGTTCCTTCTAATCTTTCTTTTTTAAGTCTATTTTTATGACCTGTTTAGAAATAGTGGTGAAATTCTCAAAAGGATATTATTCATCATTATTTATTGTAAAACATTTCCATACATTGAAACAAAAAGCAGAAAAGATTCACTCATAATTCAACTCCCCAAACTGAATTTCCTTCCTTTTATCAGGCTCAGCCCCTCTCCTTTTGCAGATAGGATTTTTACATAGACTATTAAAATACTTTAAAAACTTAACATAAACAGGAAAGTTGGGCTTCCCTGGTGGCGCAGTGGTAGAGAGTCCGCCTGCCGATGCAGGGGACAAGGGTTCGTGCCCCGGTCCAGGAAGATCCCACATGCCGCGGAGCGGCTGGGCCCGTGAGCCATGGCCGCTGAGCCTGCGCGTCCGGAGCCTGTGCTCTGCAATGGGAGAGGCCACAACAGTGAGAGGCCCGCGTACCACAAAAAAAAAAACCAGGAAAGTTCAAGCCTAGAGAGATTAAATGATTTGAACTTGTACCCAGATAGCTACTAACAGAGACTGGAATATAATTAATTTCTAGTATGTTTGCTTTATTGTTCAATGATAAAATGTATGCTACCAATGAAATACCTGCACTTTAGTAATTATCAGTCAATAAGTATTAATGAGAATAGTCATAATAATTTGTTTCATGCTGTGTATCTTTTGTGTTTGTTTCGCTTCAGAGTACTTCAGATACATCCTTGAAATGAAAATGTAGGTTTGTTGTCAGAGATGGAAGAAATAAGACAGGGAGAAATTGCAGGAAGGGGTCAACAATAACTAAGGATTCAAGGAGGAATTACAACTTACACCTCTTGAAAAGAAATTTAAGCTACTTATAAGATAATGTCACTGTCTATAAAATTATTTTTTGTTTAACGTCTCCACTGAACCTAATCTGCCGGAATCGCTTTCAATGGATTGTTCCATTATTTTCTTAAGATTTCATACAGTAATAGATGCCGAGACCACTAAGATAAACATGACCTCTGTCTTATTAATTTGTTTGGTAGCTCCTTTTTTAAGTTCAATTCAGTCTGTGAAACGTTTCTTTAAAATAAAATTTTAAGCCTACATTAAAGAAAAAAAAAAGCCACTCCAAACCAAGAGGCAACAACAAAAAAGATGAGCAGATGCAATATTTATCTTCTGAGATCTTAGACATGATGGCATAGCATCCTTTTTCACTTGGTCTTCCTAGTGACCCATGACAATCACCACACATAGTATATAGTTCCTTCTGTTGACTTGTTATCTTAGAATAAATTCTCAGGAGTGGGATTACTGGGTCCAACATTGTGTAATTCATTAATGATATTATATGACTTTCTAAACTGATTGTGTGGTAGGATTCTACAGTATGAATTAGGAGCACTGTTGGTGGCTTGACATATTCATTTCTATTGCTTCTGAAAGTTGGATACTTTGGACTTCCAGGGGAAGCCTTTGAGTATATCGGTTGGAAGAGCAGGCTACTGTAGACGTTTCTGAGAATCCGTTTAGGAACTAGGACACACTTCCCGTCTCAGAGGGTGGATTTTGAGGAATGGTAATCCCTGTCTCGACCTGGTTATCAAATCTCTATTCTTCCTACTTCCCTTTCTCCAAATGCTGGACTTACCCTGAAGCTGCCAGTGTAATTTCCGTTGAAATGAAGGGGACTGGCTCTTAAGAGCTGCCAAGAATCACTTCTGGAGTCAGCCAGGGGTCGCAGTGGAAACTTAGTGTTGTGACTTCTTGAAGAAGCTTAAACAAGGACAAGGCAGGGGGTTGACTGCCCACCTGCATACCTCAAAGCAGGAAGGAAGTGCACCGACGTGCTGAACTTCAAATGAGATGGAGGCCAAGTGTCATTGACTGAACTCTGCAATGAGCTCCTGTTATTACAAAACAGCTGTTTTCTTAAAACAGTGACAACCACCACCCAGACCAAACAAACAAGAAGAATGAGTCAACGTTGATTCAAATTTGAACTGAACCAATATCTTACTTGGTCTTGGTCCCTGAAGTAGGTGTCAGTCCTCTTTCCCACCTCACCTTTACCTTGTGGTATTATGCTGGATGCCTTCTAATTTCTGCTTTTATTTTGTTACCTGTAAAATGATCTTCTCTGTCAACAAAAATAACACCTATTTCTTTCTATGTCCTAATCCCTCCCATTGCTATATACATGGGGAGGGATTTGGATATCGTATGAAATAGCTATGGAATAACAGAATTTCAGAGCTGCCGGGGCCTGACCTCCTTGAGATAAGGAAGATGACAATGGTTCTTGGTTATTGAAACCAGCCACTGTGTCAGGTGCTTTCCTGGAATGATCGCATGTAATCCTCACCTTGCTCCACAAGTTAGGTGCTACCAGGGTCCTCATTTTTCAGAAGACAGAACTGTGAATAGAGGCTAAGTACTTGCCCAGGTCTGGCAGCCAGTTAGTGGCAATGCCAGAGAGAATGAGTGATTGGGCACAAGCCCCCAAGCTCAGCGCTCAGGAGAAGGGAGAAGAAACAGAGATTTATTTGAGCTTTCCAACTCAGTGTGCCTCTGTTTTCCTTTGACAGGAAATCGATGATTGCCTGGTCCAAGCAAAAGACCGAAGTTATGATGCCCTTGTGCACTTTGGGAAGCGAGGCTTGAACGTGGCGGCCACAGCGGCGGTGATGGCTGCTTCCAAGGTACCATGCTGGGACCTGACCACCATGGCTGTAACTTGCCCAGAGACAGGCTATGGACTGATCAGGTTCCTCATCCTTTTTTGGGGTCCCATTGAAAATCTGAGGGGAAAAAGGGTGAATCTTGCCCCCAGAAAACTGCACACCCCCCACACACAAATGATTTATGCAATATTGAGAGGTTCCCAGAGCCCCTGAAGCTCATCTGTGGGCCTCATGTTAAGAACCTCTAAAGTGCTTGGAGTGTAATCCTTGGACGCAGAGAAGAGAGAAGGGAAGGAGAGGGAGCCCTTCTCTGCCATTTCCTAGGGTGCGCTGGGAGAGTCACCTAAATGGACAGGTGCAGATACTTATCACCTGAGTGAGTGCATGCACTCCGTGCTCACGTGGCCCCACAGATCCAGGGGAAGGAACCCAGGGTCCTAGAATAAGTTGAGTGGTTCAAACGTGGAGGACAATGATATGTGTAGCAGCAGTAACTAGAGGTAGAGGAGGTTTGAAACAAATACTGGTCTTGTGGGATATTGTGATATAAGCAATTACTTCCCTCTTTTTTTCCACCCAGCCCTGTTCAAAGGCCCTCTGTGTTCCTTCCCAGCTTCCTCTCCCATCACATTCTCCTTGTCGTTTTTGTCAGTTTCTCGTTATGTGCTCAGCCCTGAAAAATTAAATTGGTAGATGTTTACTCTCAGAGCAAATTCAGCAGATTGCCCTAGTGTCTCCTGGTGACAACACCTTCCTCCCAATCCAAAGGTAGAGTAGGGGTCTACAGTTGGCTGAGGGTGGAGGAAAGGCAGTTATGCTTATGTCTGGAGAGATACAATGGTTGGGAGGTGAGCTGTATTAGCAAAGGGAAGCTGTGAATCCTGGGTGGCGATGTGAGGGTTTGGGGGAAAGAGAGGGTAGAGATGTGAAAGGGTTTGGAAGAGGACGATTAATACAGGTCTTCGTGCTCCGTGGGCTCCCGGTGCATGGTGGGATGGAGGGTGTTGATAGCCAGTTGGATCAGGGGACTGAGCTGGGTTTTCTGGGCCCTGAACCAGGGAGAGGCACTTTAGGAGCATTTATGGGAGAAAAACTTAGCACACGGGGCTGGGAGTTTGAAAAGCACCTTCCACATAAAGTCAAGGAGTTCTGCAGACAAAGGCTGGTAGGGAGACAGGAGAACCAAAGGGGAGTGATTCCTATTTCAGAGAAGGACCAGGTGCTTCTGCAACACAGAACCATAGTGAAGTGTTCCGCTGGTACCTGGAGGGTCCCTGTCCACCTTAGGTACAATAGTAGCTGGCAAGGTGATGAATCCCAATGAGTATCATTGGAGGGGAAATTCTGCTTTGGTATCTGGAGGAGATGTATCAGGATTTACAAAGAGCAGTGAATTCTAGGATCCTTCTGTTTGAGATGCAATCGTTTTAGACTTTTGTGTTTAAGCTGAAAAAAAAGAGAACTCAGAATTGCTAAATTCTGAATTCATCGGGCTAACTTTGCCACGTAAAGCGACAGAAGCCTCCCAGGCCCCCTCTCCACCCCATCTTCTTTGCTTCTGCACCTGAAGGAATATAGGTTACTGCTGTTTTCTCAGCTCAGTTGTAGAGCATCAGTGTGGTATATTTATCAGGGTGGCTCAGTACCAGTCACCAGGCCACTCAGCCGTGTGTGTAAATTATATTCTTATGGTAATTCTGTAGGGCCATCCTCTTCCAGGTCTGCCTCAAGCTGGAGCCTCCTGAGTCTTGATACCATCTTAGCCAGTCACCGCCAGTCCCTCTGACCACCGGGGAAGCCCGTGAGCCTAGGCCTCCAGCCGGGCACCTTACAACTGACCTGCAGGAAACTCTAGATAGTCTGAAACTTGCCTCAGAAAATAACTGCTCATTAGTTCTTTCTAGTTGGGCTAAAGTAGTGAGGGACGCCTGCTTCCTG
>NW_006793745.1:1147475-1175108 GCF_000442215.2 Lipotes vexillifer
CCTGCTGAATTTGGTTTCAGACAAGAAAAATTTTCTGCCTTGTGGGGGCTTTGCTTATCCTCTCTAAATATCTTGAGAGAGAAAGCACTCTTCTTTCCCCAAAATAATGCCCTCTGTTTTTGAAACAGATGTGTACTTTAAAAAAGAAGAAAAGAAAAAGAAGAAGTAAAATTCATCCTGGCTGAGGGATAGATCAGTGGTTTCCATAGTAACAATGGACCACTCCAGGCCACGGCCAAAGGATAAGTCACCACTGGGTTCAAATCTGGCTTTAGTATCCAAACCACCTGGGAAGCTTTGTTTTTCATTTTTAAACAGATTCTCAGATGTGCTGAATCAGAATCTCAGGCAGTGAGCCCTTGAATCTCTATTTTTAACAAGTTCCCCAGATGATTTTTAAACAGCCAACTCGGACTTCCCTGGTGGCTCAGTGGTTAAGAATCTGCCTGCCAATGCACGGGACATGGGTTCGAGCCCTGGTCCAGGAAGATCCCACATGCCGCGGAGCAACTAAGCCTGTGTGCCACAACTACTGAGCCTGTGCTCTAGAGCCAGCAAGCCACAACTACTGAGCCTGTGTGCCACAACTACTGAAGCTCCTGCACCTAGAGCCCTTGCTCCCCAACAAAGAGAAGCCAGCTCGATGAGAAGCCCTTGCACTGCAACGAAGAGAAGTCCCCGCTCACCGCAACTAGAGAAAGCCTGTGTGCAGCAACAAAGACCCAACGCAGCCAAAAATAAATAAACAAAATAAATAAATATATTTTAAAAAATAAATAAATAAAATAAACAGCCAACTCTTTACAGGTCACTGCCTGAGGGCCCATCCAGAACCATACACCACAGGTGATTAGGGTTAAAACAGTTAACTTCTTTCACATTCCTGGGATGCAGATTTAGCTCCTTAGAAGCATTAACCTTGAGAATGAGAAAGCTGAGTCCAGAACAACCTTGTCGATTACCCCAGGGGAACAATCAAAGCAATTTTGTGGAAAAAAAAGACACTCTGCCCAGTCACAGTGGCTAGGGTGACCATATAATGTTCAAACAGGACACATCTGAGAGTGAAACAGTGCTGTAATTTTTATGCTGGGACAACAGGTAGAAACTAGGTCTGTTCCAAGCGAACCGGGGTTTATGGTCGCCATACTCATGGCTCCATTCTACATCTCGTGGACCCTGCCTGTCTCCTCCCAGAAAACACTCTCAGCCTACAGATCAGTTCTCACTGTAAATATCCACTGCATTTAGCCAAACAGCTGCAGGAGAGAGGGTGAGGTGACTGAGAGCCTCTCTCTGAGTTCAGACAGATTGAAGGGAGGCTGGGACCAGGAGACCGGATGAGGGGGGGTCACTCCTTCCTCATCTGCTCTATTTTCCAGCCTTTGATGGCTCCCCAGGAGGAAACTGCAGAACTTAACCAGAAGAATGAAAGATCTTCTGCCTACACTTTCAGTTAATCCTTTTTTTCCTTATAACGTTGAGCCCTGAGCCGTTTCTCTAAAAAAATGAATGTTTGCAGGGTTTTTGGGATCATCATGAAGTGTGAAAAAGCTTTGTAAACCATATCATTGTACAAATGTAAGTTGTTATTAATGTTAATGTTTTATCTTAGAATAGAAAAGCTAAAACAAACAAACAGAATTACACGTTGGAAATTTCTCCCCAGGCCTGTTAACCCCCAGCCCACCCCCCAGTTTTCCCCAAGGTCTAATCCTTGTCCCCAGGACGCAGTGATGCATTTTTTCTTTCAGCAAAAGCTGCTCTGTCTCCTTCCTAGGGACACACATCGCTAGTACCTTCTTTCTAAGTGTCCCTAGTCTCTTGGCTGGCTCTGAGCTTAGATATTAGCTGTTTCCCAGCCGGTAATTCCACCCAGAGGGAAAATTGAGCCCCACGTCTTTTTACGACTAGAATCGGAAGTCTCTCTCTTTTTAAAATTAATGCTCTAGAAACTCATTAGTTAACCAAAACACATTCTCATGGGAAGAGAAACAATAGTGAGAAAAACCAATTGATCAAGAGTTTTAAAACTGTCAGGTAGTTTTAAAACTGACTTCCCTGGTGGTCAAGTGGTTAAGACTACGCCTTCCAGTGCAGAGGGTGTGGGTTCGATCCCTGGTCGGGGAACTAAGATCCCACATGCCTCGTGGCCAAAAAAATTAAAACATAAAAAAAAAACAACCCAGAAGTCAATATTGAATTCAACAAGGACTTGAGAAATGGTCCACATAAAAAAAATCTTCAAAGAAATCCCCCCAAATTGTGAGGTATCCAGGCCACCTTATTCCCCTTGACATTTGAACCGTATCCTAGGTCTCTTCCACCTGCCCACTTCTCAGGCCTGGTAAACCAGTCTTGCTTCTTACCTGTCTCATAACTTGAAAAATAATGCCCTTTTACTTTCCCTGGAGATCCTATCCCTAGAACAGTTCCAGTGCTGAAAATAGTGTTATTAAAGTCACCTGTTTAAGACAGCTGGTCTAAGTAAAGCTGGCGTTCTGTGAATTAGGAATGCTTCCCCAGATTGCGTGTGGGGTCTTTCCCCCCTAGAATCTAGTATTTCCTGTTAGATCGTGAGCTTCTGGCCATGAGTGACTCTGGATTCTTTTCCTTTGTTTCTTGCTTAGAAAAAACCCAAAACCCAAAACCAAACTTTGCTAACTTGTCTGGTGTTTTGCACTCATTAAACCTTGTTGATTGATCTGAAGAATAAACTTTTTGATGCCTCCAATCCTGCTCTGCCCAAAATGGTAGCCACTTGCCACGTGTGGCTATCTAAATTAATTGAAATTAAGTAAATTTTAATATTCAATTCCTCAGTCTTTACTCACCCCCTTTCAAGTCCTCAGCAGCCAGTGTGGCTGGTGGCTGACACAGGGATAGAACGTTCCCACCATCGCAGAAAGTTCTCTTGGGCAGCACTGTCCCAAGCCTTCTGTTAAGCCTCTTGGGTTCTCCTTTGCCTTATTTCCATCTTCTTGCCTGCAGTGCTCTGCTTTGACAAGGGCCCCTCCCTTACCCGCTTAGCCCTTTGGGGCCTCTGTATATGAGGTTCACGAGGAAAACGGGCAGATGGAGACTCAGCCTATAGCATTGCCCACGGTGGATCTTTCGTTTCTTCATCTTCTCGCCTGGTCCGGCTCTGCTTTCACACCGTGACCTCCACTTTGCTGACTTGCCAGCCAAAGCTCAGGTACTTTGCCTGCAGTTATGGTCAGTGGCCACCAGGGTATAGCCAAGCCTTGGTTATAGCCCTAGCATCTGAACACCTAGGCACAGTCACAGAGAGATAAATTATAGTGTTTTCCCACTCATTAAAAAAAAAAAAATTCCCACTCAATTTTGCTTTAAAAACGAACTCTTTAAACAGTTCAGCATAAATAGCTTTTAAAAATGTCCTCTCCTTCTGATCCTTATTTTTTATCCATCACTGCTTTATCTAAACCTCTTGCTTGAATAAAAATACTGCTTTCAAACGACATGGAACTTTATTCTTGGAACCAGAAGCTCATTCTGGAAAGTTCATAAGCCTGGTGATTTGGGACTTCTGACCAGACTGGAGTTCTATGCCTTTGCCTTTGTTTTTTTTCCTCGCAAAAAAACCCGCACAGTAGACAAAAGCAAAAACTACCTGTTTACGATTAATCAGAGGGCAGGTGTTAATTTTCTTTTTTATAAAACCTCCCTGTATCCACTCATGCTTTGAATGTATTTCCAAGGAAGAAGAGAAGACTGCTGTCCCTTTTGGATCCCTGTGTCTCCCTTGTCTGGCTTCGCACACTTGTGTCTGCTGAATCTAAGTGGCTGAGGACTCTAGGAAGTTTCATGCTTGTCCCTTCGCCCCTCAGAGGAACATTTCCCAGCCTCTGCGCTAGCTTATGTCAAGTTAGCCCTCTTTCTTCTGTTTTAGCCAAGGACTGTGTAACATAAAATTAATATTTAGAGTTCACCATGGCAACCATTTAAACACCAAGTTTACATAAACTGTTATGGACAACCTGCTGAAAAGATTTAGACAAATCAGCTTTTGCACTGGAGCTTATTTCCAAAACAACCTGAAGCGGCACCAAGCAAGCCTTGTCCACTGTGGTTCTACCACACTCGCCTTTGTTCCTCCACACCCTGTCTTCCTCCCGGTGTTTCTACTTGGAATGTTACCTCACCTTACTCCACTCCATTAGATGGTGAGGTGGATTGAAACAAACGAGAGACTCAGTCTCACAAGTCAGCAGAAGGTGGAGTTGCTGGTCTGATATTACTTTTGCCGAACCTCTGTTCCAAGTTTGCCTGTGGAGATCGTATGTAGCTGGATGCATCGAGGGTCCCAGTGGAAAGAGAGAAGCCCACCTGCCTGCCTGACCTCTGAGAAGAGCCTGGTTGAACCTCGGAGGTCTGAGAAAGCACTTGGCTGTGGCGATGCGCCTTCCTTCCTGGTCACCTCCTCCCCGCTGACCCCTGGCTCCTGGCCCTCCCTGCTCCGCTCACTCCCTCAGTGTTGGGGGGAATTCTCCAGGGCCCCGATTTGCTCTCCTCTTCATCCCAGAGCCACTCATCCTTTCCCTCACCTTCAGCTGTCACCACCTGTTTCTCCTGGTTCCCAGATCGGCTCCTCTCCCAGGTCTCAAGTCCAGCATTTCCGGTTCTCTGAACATCTCCTCCCTGTCTCCTGGTACCTTCAGTCGGCATCTCTCTAACTCCAAGTGTATCCCTCCTCTTGTGTCCCAAATTTCTGACGATGACAAAATCACCATCCTCTCTGGACCCCAAGCTCCAAATTTCAGTCATCTTTGAGTGCCTCCTTCCTCCGATTGACTCTTCAAGTCCTGCCCATTTGATACCCCTTCCTTCCTTCCTTCCTTCCTTCCAGGCCCTCTTCCAGGCACCCTCCCTTCTAGCCTGGACTATTGCAGTAGCCACTCAAGGGGTCACTGCCACTCTCCCTTCCTGTTTGAGGCCTGTGCATTTGGCCCTGATCCCAGCCTTCCTGTCTAGTCTCTCCTGACCTTTCTGGTTCTTGTATACTGTACTTACAGCGCCACCTTCAGTGCTGTTCTAGAAATAGCAACTCTGCTGTTTCTAGAATTTTCTCTCTCCTGCCTCTACTGATGCTAGTTCATCTGCCCCTGTTCCCACCTGTTTGAAATCCTGTCCACCCTTCAAGGTCAAGAGCCACCTCCTTCACAGCAGCCTCCTTAGATTCCTGGTGGAACTGGTCTCTCACTGCATGGCACCCCAGTGGCCCTCTTTTAGTCATTTATATCCATGTCTTATCTGCGCCCCTACTAGGTGCACAGTAAATGGTAAAGGAATGAAGGATGGCTGTTCATATTTTTAGCTGTCACACCCAGGAGAGCAATGCTTAGCAACAAGTATGGGCTTTGGAAATATGCACACCCACATTAAAAAAAAATCCCAGCTCCAGGACATCCCTGGCCGTCCAGTGGTTAAGATTCTGTGCTTCCAATGAAGGGGGTGCAGGTTCGATCCCTGGTCGGGGAATTAAGATCCCACATGCCACGTGGTCTGGCCAAAAAAACCCCAGCTCCCCCACTTGCTGTTGCACCTCTATGAGCCTCAGCCTCTCCACCTGCAAAATGGGCATGATAATGGTTTTTGCCACAAAACAGTCATGAGTCGATGTCCACAGAGACTTCCCAGGAGGCAGAGCTCACGCTGAGGCTACCTGTTGGTCACTTCTCCTGTGTCAGTTTGCTCTCTAAGGTTGATCATGATCCTCACTCACTGTTGAACCAATAAGAGAAACAAGTCCGATGCTGGCATTGGGAAGTTATTTACAGTCCAGACTCTTGTGGAGAGGAGGCTGTCTCCTGCTTGTGCGGATCTCTTCCCGTCTTTTCTCTGTGGTGCGGTAGCTTGGGCGCAGTTGGGGCGTTGCCTGTGCCCTTGTCCCTCCCTGTCCACCTTGCCTGTGCTGTGTGGCCCTGGGCAAGCCACTCTCCCACCCTGGGCTTCAGGTCCCTCATTCAGTCGGGCTCTGGGCCCAACTTCCGCCTCCTTGTTCAGCCTTGAGGTGAGCAGTGTCTGAGTGGCAGCGTCTACATAACACGTGAGCCCCTGCCCCAAACCCCACCGAGAGAGAGAGAGGAATGTCAACCTGTGGGTTGTTAGGACAGGAAGGAGCCTTAGGTGCCACTTACTTCACAGGGGAGGACACCGAGATCCCAGGGCCCAAGGTCATGCTGCTGTTGGATGCCGAGCTGGGCTGAGAGCGATACTCCAGTTCCCAGTCCTGTGTTCCTGCATCACTCCAGACACCCCCATGGCCCCCTCCCCTCCACACACACTGACCTGACAATTCCTGACCACATTCTGCTTGGATCACACCCCCAGGCCCTGAGGCCCCATGGCTGAGAGCCTGAGGGATGCCTGTCTGCCACTGAGAATTCTAGAGCGAGTCCCAGCCCAGGGTACTTTTAAGGTTGTCTGCCTGCTCTTCTGACGGTTTTATCTGGAACACCTCTAGGAGTCAAGAAGATACATTCATATGCAAGAGACAGCTGCCCCCAAGGCAGGCTCCCACTTTGCCTTGAGGCAAGGCTGGGGCCACACTTAAATGCAGGTGGTGGGTTGCAAGTTACCTTAAGAGACTAAAGATAGTTTCTTTAAAGTTTTATCACTGTGTCCTAATATAACATTGTAAATCAACTATACTTAATTAGGATATTGAAAAGCAAAACAAATAAACAAACAAAGCGTTATCACTGTGATAAAGTGGGAAGTTGTAAATGTAGCTCCACTCTTCACTGAGCAAACTTGTCTTGTGGATGCCCCACCTTTGGGTCCCCTACCCGACCCCTACCCCTTGAAGAGAGATCTGCCACAACTTTAACCTCCCCTCAGGGTCTGGCCTCTCCAAGGAGGAAGCCTGGACCAAGCAGGGCTTCCAGCTGGGTCTTCTCATTGGTGGCCGCCTACCCACGAGGGCTGGACAGCTGCTGCGTGTGGAGTCCTTCCCGGTGACCCCCAAACCCCGTCACCTGGGTGCTGGCCACTTTGCTCACTACCCAGAAACCTTCAGTGGAGCTCTCATCGAAGTCCAAGTTCAGGCAAAATACAGTTTTTCCAGACTGATCTCCCACTCGTCACCAGCACCCGAGCCTCTTCTCAGACTGGTTCAGTCTCAGTTTCCCAAATGCACCTGGGTTTTCCACTCTCACACCTTGGCTCCAACCACTGTCTGGCCACAATGTCCTTCCCCTCTCTTTCTGATGGTGCAGCCCTCGCCTCACTCAAGTCTGAGCTCTTGGACAAGGCCTCCGCGGGTATTCTAGCCAACAGTACTCTCTCTCCGTCCCCTGAGCTTCTGTCGTATGTTTTGTCGTCTGTCATTTGCTGTCTTGTACGCGTTTGTGTCTCGACGTCTCAGCCAGACTGGGAGAACCTTGGGAGTAGGAACCGTGTCATGTTTCCTATTCATGTTTGTTTCCCCTGCGGGGCTTCACTCAGCGCCTCAGGAACACTTCGTTGGCTGCGAAGGAAGGAATGAAGACGTGAGTGAGTAAATGAGTGACTTGTAGGAGGCCTGAGCAGCATGGCGCCCTTCAACCCATTTTGTAGGTTTGGTGTCCATGGCTTTTTCTTTTTTTCTTTTCCCCTTTATCAGGTGGTTCGACTCTTTCCTTTTGTCTCCTCTTTGGACCTCAGAGAAGGGCAGGTAACCCCGCTGAGAGATGTGATTAACTCCAAACTGAACCCTTCGGGGATGGAAGCCAGCAGCCACCTGTGCCCACCGGCCCATGGTCTGGATCGGAGCCAGGTGTCTCTCCTCCCGACAGCGGTGTGTGTACATGTGCGTTAATCCCAGAGCCGAGGCCCTGTCAGCCTCCTCCCAGAGCCTCTTATTGTGTTGATTTGGTAGCATCTAACATGCAATTAACTTATTTGGTTTTTTGGTTTGTTTGTTTCATGCCTGGAGAATGAATTGAATTTGACGATTGATGCTACGGTGGGAAGAATCCTTTCTCTCTCTTTTGTTTGTTAATCCAATTCTATGTCGCGAACGAGGCCCTTGCCTTCATGCAGCGTGTTGAGAAGGAGCCTGCTTGGCCTCCACGTGGAGCATGTATAGCTGTACAGGTTAACTGTTTTAGCGAGGTGGGAACCCTGTGGGAATTTAGAAGGTAGTGCTAACTCTTGCTTTTTTTCAAATATTTGAATCGCCAGTGGGAAATGTGGTTATGCTGGTGGCTTTGTTATCAACTGCCTGACTCACTAAAGCCTTTTGTCTTTATTCGCATTGTTATCAGTTGAAGGCAGTAGAAACCATGTGAGGTGAGGTGGGCTAAACTTTGTGCTCTGCTGGAGCCCCCTCCTGTCACTTGTGTCCCTGTCACTGGTGTCCCTTGCCCTGTGTGTCCCTCTGGAAAAGAGGACCTCGTGTCAAGGGCTTGCAACCAAACTTAGTAACTGTTGAATCGGGGTTCTGTGGGCCCTAATGGCAGGTGTTCTATTAGTGGTAAATTGTTTTACTTAGAATATCAGCTTTCTAAAGGTCTGGGTTTTCCTAGGAACACACTCCCTCCTCTGACTAAGAAAAGCATCAAAATATAGAAAATTTGCTGTGTGTTAGCTACATGGATTTCTTATTCCTTACAAACTGGGGGAAGGATGAGGAATTAAAGTTCTCAGATTCACAACATTGTAAATCAATGTTGTAAACCAATAAAAATTAATTGTAAAAATTAAAAAAAAATTTACAGTACATATACATATAAATATGTACATAAAAGTACATATAAGTCCCTAAGGTTTATATCTTGAATCCATCTATAAAATTAGAAAAATGTAGTAATTAAATACAAATGAAAAACTGCATCAATAAAATTAAAATTGAAATACAAAAAAGATCTCAGATTAATAGAAAATTCTGTGACACAGTTTACTTTTTTAAATTTACTTTTATTTATTTATTTTTGGCTGCATTGGGTCTTTGTTCTTGCACACAGGCTTTCTCTGGTTGCGGTGAGCAGGGGCTGCTCTTCGTGGCGGTGCGTGGGCTTCTCGTGTGGTGGCTTCTCTTGTTGCAGAGCACAGGCTCTAAGTGCATGGGCTTCAGTAGTTGCAGCACGTGGGCTCAGTAGTTGCGGCACGCAGGCGCTGGAGCGCAGGCTCAGTAGTTGTGGTGCATGGGCTTAGTTGCTCTGCTGCATGTGGGATCTTCCCGGATCAGGGCTCGAACCCATGTCCTCCGCATTGGCAGGCGGATTCTTGACCACTGTGCCACCAGGGAAGTCCCCACAGTTTACTTCTTAAAGTCCAATTTTCTAAGAGTTTTAGGCAGGAAAAAGAAAAGATTAAAGTAATCAGGAATAAATTCCCCTCCCTTGCCCCCAAGATACTTCTGTGGGATTTCTGGGGCTGTAGGAGCCCAGCTGAGAGAGCCACTGGGCCATATGTTGTTGACGTGCCCAGAAAGAAGGAAGGTGAGTCTGTTAAAACAAACAGCATGTAAACAAGCAGCCACATCAAAACTGGGTAGACCCTGCTTATAATACTGGGGGGAATAAAGAGGTCAAAGTATGACAATACAAGTAGGAGATTAGTTTTCATGGAAGGCTGTGGATGTGTTCCTTTCTGGTCCCATGAGGCTGGGCTCTAGAGTGCACGTGGGCTCGGCTGCCCCGTGGCATGTGGGATCTTAGTTCCCCAACCAGGGATCAAGTTCGTATCCCCTCCATTGGAAGGTAGATTCTTAACCACTGTGCCACCAGGGAAGTCCCAACTGGGTCTTAAATGGTTTGTTAACAGTGAACAGTCAGGAGTTTCCATTGTCTGGTCATGCCTTTGGGAATAACAACTAAGTGCATTCATGTGTAGGCAGTGACAACAAAGACAAGGCAACAGCAATCGTAAGACCCTCCCCAGTTTTCAGAGGTGAAAAAATGTGTGTCTTGTAATTGATGATAATTATCCACGAGAAGTCTAGGAGTAAATGGACACTGTCGGTATTCTAGTGACTTAGTGATGCCAAGGCTCCGGGTGGATGTCTCTGTGAGTCTCCTTGTCGCAAGGTGGCAGTTCCCACACTCAAAGGCAGAAAGCAGGGAGCAGCGTCAGGCCTTTCTCCTTCTGCATGTGTGAGAGAGAAAATATCTTTCCCAGAAATCCCTTAGCAGATTTCCCCTTACCTCCCATTGGCCAGAACTGCATCACATGGCCATGCATAATAGCTAGGAGGGAGTTTGGGAAAACTGGTTTTTTTCTCACCATTTCGAGAACGGAATTGGGAATGACTTTTGGATGGTCAACTAACAGTCTATCCCACTGTGGTCAGATACATCTGGGATATGCTGAGTCAAACAACCCAAAACACTACGACTTCTCAAAGCTTTTAATACATGGCTCATTGAATTATAGAATATGTTTTTAAGCTTTTCCAAATTTAGAGAGTCCAAATTTATTTTCCCAAAAATAAGGAACCCAGTTTTGCAGAATACCAGAGAACCACTCTTGCCTGTTCCCAGAATAAGAAAACGAAGGTTCTCAGATCAGGGCTGAATTGGCCGGTGGAATAAGGTCTGTGGAAAGTGAATGGAGATGAGGTTTGGAGTAGAGACTGAGCAGGGCTGAGAGGTTTACAGCTGAAAGGGCTATATTGATTTGAACCATCTCAGATTGTTTTGATGGGTACGGGCTAATTTGTTTTCAAGAGCCTGTATCCATGCTGCGGTGGTTTCTTCTGAGACAGGACTCAGTCGATACTGAGCTATTATTATCTCCTTTTCTTTTCTAACCTCTGCCACTTCCAGTCTTCATGGTGCTATAGTGATACTGGAGCAGGCCAGCTGGCTTCTGGGACTGGAACTGAGTGCTTTGCTGAAATGGTCATGGACATGTGTGATGCCTGCTGCCTCTTTTCCTCAGATACATTGCTGAGCCTTTGTAAGAGCTGGCAGACCCAGGGAAGGAGTTAGTCTGCCACCATTTATTTGGACTTAGAATCATGAAGCCCCTCCTAGTTTTTTTCCCAGAAGTGATCCTTTTTTTTTTTTTTTTTTTTTTTTGGCTGCCCCCCGCAGCATGTGGGATCTTAGTTCCCCGACCAGGGATTGAACCAGTGCCCCCTGTAGTGGAAGCATGGAATCTTAATCACTGGACCACCAGGGAAGTTCCTAGATGTCATCTTGAATGTTTCTGAGTAGAATAATCATGGGTCATTGGCTGATGGATTTGGAGGGGATTATACTGGGGAGCGGGTCTCCCCCCTCATTTTCTTGGCAGAGACCATCCAGCTGTTACGTCTAGAAGGTGAAGCCTCAAACCCCTCGCCCACCATCGTTCAGGAGCTGTATCTGAGGCAGCCCGGGAGATTTCTGCCTTTCTCACATAATGCCCTCCAAACACGCCTTTGCCTGGATTTAGAATTCTAGCTGTATATATATATATATTTTTTTTTTCCTTGCGTTATGCGGGCCTCTCACTGCCGTGGCCTCTCCCATTTGCGGAGCACAGGCTCCGGACGCGCAGGCTCAGTGGCCATGGCTCACGGGCCCAGCCGCTCCGCGGCATGTGGGATCTTCCCGAAACAGGGCACGAACCCGCGTCTCCTGCATCGGCAGGCGGACTCTCAAGCACTGCGCCACCAGGGAAGCCCCTGTATATATTTTTAATTTAATTTTATTTATTTATTTTTAAATTTATTTTTATTTTTGGCTGCGTTGTGTCTTTGTTGCTGCATGTGGGCTTTCTCTAGCTGCGGCGAGCAGGGGCTACTCTTCGTTGCGGTGCACGGGCTTCTCATTGCGGCGGCTTCTCTTGTTGCGGAGCACAGGCTCTAGGCGCACGGGCTTCAGTTGTTGCAGCACGCAGGCTCAGTAGTTGCGGCACGTGGGCTCTAGGGCGCACAGGCTTCAGTAGTTGTGGCGTGTGGGCTCAGTAGTTGTGGCACACAGGCTTAGTTGCTCCGCGACACGTGGGATCTTCCCGGACCAGGGATCGAACCCGTGTCCCCTGCACTGGCAGATGGATTCTTAACCACTGTGCCACCAGGGAAGTCCTGTATATATATTTGATTATTTAAATAGTTTTCTTTCTGCCGTTGTTAGTTTCCTGGAGGCATGGATTTTTTAATATCTTTGGCAGGTTGAGAACTTATCATTTTCTATTTTAATGCATCTTTGTTTCATTCTGACATTTTCTCGAAAACTGTCTGCAAGCTCCTTTGTCTTCCCCCGTTGCCTCTAATGAACTCATTCTGCGTTTGCTCCTTTAGCTAACTGACTCTTTTGCTAAAGTTACTTCAGTGAATTACTGTGCTTTGTTGGCTCATTTTCATTACTATTTAAGTAAAGTGAAAAAAATCTCCAAACCCTTCTGCCATCTCTGATAACCTCTTAAGTAATGCTGTCACGGCCCTTGTTGGTTTCATCAATCCCACCCCCCAGCCCAGAGCCCTTGTTAGCTGCTCTCGCTGATTTTGTGCTGATTTGTTGGTTCTGTTCTATCTGCGGTGCCTATGGTCCCCACATCCTCTAGCCCTCTAGGACTACTCTTTCCTCCATGCATCCCATGTACCTATGGGAAGTCTGCATGCCCATGAGTGTTTCTGAAGATACCCAAGTTTATCAATTTGCCTAGTGGCTACTTGCCTGTCACCTCTTGCTCCAAATCCCAGCCCAGTTCTCAATAATCCGCGTCTCCTTACCAGCCCCTCCGCCCTCGGGTTTCCTTCTCCCCCAAACACGAGTCTCCCCCTCCAGCCCCTGAGGCGCACCTAAAGCAATGCTGTCATTCCCTGAGCCTTACTTACAATCCTTTCACTTTGACAGATTCTCTCATCCAGACAGCGAGGCCCTTCCCTTTCATAAGTATAATGGATTGATCTTGCCTCCTTCCCTAAACAAAAGAACAGTTTCCCCCTGAGACAGCTTCTGTGGCTCCTTGAGAATAAGAAATGGTTACGGTCAACAGTGTTTTGTTGCGTGTGTGTCTTTTTTTAATATCAGCTTTTTCCTTCCGGATTCATTACCTTTGGGTATTTTATGAAGCTCAGATGTGACAGTGGCAGTCATTGTGACTCATGAACAGTCATGTGAACAGATAAAAGAAATGGCTGTTGTCATACATTTAAAAAATACTGTCTGCATTTTATTTCCTTTGAAAAGAGTAAGGACTGAGCACATAGATTATTAAGTTCTGATATTCTAGCCAGATTCTTGTGTCCTGGGAACTGAGCAAAATGTAGCTCTATAAGGATTTTTATTTATGTAAAGCCTGAGAAGCCGCAGACAAGCCCTGGAGAGTAGGAACCGAAGGCAGCAGTCGTTTCCTCGGCCCTGAGTCTGGCTGAGGCTCTGGCTTATCGCGGGGGGCGTCTGAAGGAGAGGAAAGAGCCTGGAGCCCGAAGAACAATTCCTGAGCCCACAGAAGGCCCTAGAACATTCTGGGCCTGGACCCCCTCAGTGTTCCCTGCAAGTACACCAGGCAGCTGCCCCTCTGTTTCAGGGAACTGGCCTCCACCTTGCTGACCGTCAGAGCCCCCCTCTTGGCCTCGGTTGCATTCGCCCGCCACAGCTGCCCTGGTCTGTGGGGCAGGCCTCTGACGTGTGCCCCGTCCTGTGTTGTGTCCAGGGACAGGGTGCCTTATCAGAGAGACTCCGGAGCTTCAGCATGCAGGACCTCTCTACCATCAGGGGAGACGGCGCCCCTGCTCCCTCAGGCCCCCCGCCACCGGGGCCCGGGCGGGCCAGCGGCAAACATGGCCAGCCTAAGATGTCCAGGAGTGCTTCTGAGAGCGCTGGCAGCTCAGGTAGGTGTCACTTCCCTTCCACTCTTTTCCACCTCGTAGGCCTTGCTTTCGTGGAGAGAGACCCAGGCCCCCTTAGGGCCCTTGCCCCAAGGACTTGCCACCCATACAGACGTCCATCAGACTGTGCCAGGCCAGCCAAGGGGCAGAGCACCACTTGGGCCAGGACAGAGGGCTGGCCTTGGGGACTCTGATCGGGGGCAGGGTTAGGTCACCTGCACCAAAGGGCCCCATCTCCTTCATCTGGTTATCTGGGGGTTGGCGGGGGTTGAGTAGTAGTACCTGGACCAAGCCTAGAGGCGACAGGCCCAGCTGGAGCTGGGCCAAGGCAGCTTTCTCTGTGTTCTTCTCTGACCCCGCACTCCCAGGAGGGCTTACCTGTCGTGAGCACCTGAGTGCCTCCTCCCACCCAGCCAGGGCTTACAGCACGGTGTCCCTTTTCCCTGCAGGTATTTCCTGTTGTCTCTCTCACTCTTACCATCTCCTCCCCTCCCTGAGCCACCATGCCCCATGCATAACCTCGGCCACCACATGCAAACGCCACACTAGCTCTGAGGTCTAATTCCTGTGGAGGCCAGGGCTTTACGGAAACCACACCTCTACCTCGATGTCTACCCCTGGTAAGAGGGGTACCTGGGCCAGGACTGGCCTGGAACTTTGTTGAAAAGTGCAGAGTCCCGGGCCCCCCCACCAGGGGATTCAGTAGGTCTAGGGTGAGCCCCTGGTATGTGATGCTGTCGAGGTTGCAGCCACATTTGGGACCCACTGACGTCTGATCCCTCAGTGGGTTTCGGGCTTGTGGAAGGTAGGGGCCGGGATTAGAGGGCTATGGAGTTGGACCAGGACTCAGGGTTTCCCAGGCTGTTCCTTGGGAAGATTACAGGGGCTTGGCTTTTGGGAGCCGAGCACTGCTGCTGCCAGCAGAAGGTTGATGGGGAAGGGGCTGCAGGGGATCGTTCTGGATCATCACCTCTGCCCCTCCACCTTGCTGGGAAATTGAGCCTGGGGGCTGAAATTGAGCCACTATTGGAATCTCTGGCTGTGACGTGTGCAGGTGGTTAGCCTGCCCTTAAATGTATAAACAGGGACCTCCAGGCCACCTAGACCTAGACTGTGTGCTGTGAGGTGCAGCCTACAGGGGCATCTCAGTCCTGCGCCTGGGGTCCTTCCAGGCCCCACCTGACTTGAGGGTCTAAGACATGGATGGGAAAGAGGGAGCCTCACCACTGCGCTGGGAATGACAACCCATGCTCCCCTCCAGGGATAGGAGAACGGCTCAGGGCCCGGCCCAGCGTCTGCCAGGTTCCAACCCTCTCAGGAATGGCCTCTCTACCCATTCCCGCCCCCCCCCCCCCACCCCCGGCCCCAGGATTGAAGAATGTGGCTTTTCTCTTGGAAGGGAGAGATTTTAACCCTAGCAGGGCTGAGGAGGTGGAGGCTTGGCCATGGGGGTGAGGTCTACCTCAGGTAGGGGAACCCTGTCCCTGTGCCAGGGGAACTTAGCATGGAATCCCAAAAGGCCAGGCAGGAGGGGACCTTGGGGATCACTCAGTCTAATCCTCTGATTTTGCCAATGAAGAGACAAAGGCCCAGGGAAGGGAGCTGTCACCAGGGTTGCCCGCTGGTGGCATTCTCCTGTGGCCCCCTGACTCCTAGGCCAGTGCCTTCTCTCCACTCACCTGCTGGCCATCAGGTTTCCTTGAGCACCTACAGCTTCTGACCTCCTGGGCACTGTCGCAGAAATAGGGATGTGAAATGCAATTAGATATCGCCTCCACCCTCGGTCAGCTTACCGGCTACGAAGCCTCAAATGAAAGCTGTCATTGGAAGAAAAAGGGCCCCAATTCTCTGAGGCTCAGTGGGCAGAGCTAGAACCAGTGGGGTCAAGTTCCAAGGGGGTAGCCACTTACCAGCTGTGTGGCCTGGGCAAGCTGTTTATCCCCTCTGCACCGCAGATTCTTTATCTAAACACAGGGAATGACAAGCCCCGTTTGTAGGGTTGTCGTGAGGATTCAACCAAAATAATCCATGTAAAGGTGCTTAGGGTCATGCCTGGCACTCGAGGTCGTAGCTGCTGCTATTTTTGTTCTTCTTGTTGATATCTAACTCACCTACGAAAGCACTTTATAATATGAAAGTATCCAGGACAGAAATGGGCTGCCTTGTGAGGTAGTGAGATTCCTGACATCGGAAGGGCCCAAACCAAAGTCAAATAGTCATATACCAAAGCTCTAGGGAGGGATTCCTGCTTTGGCTAGGAAGTGGGCCTAGGTGGCCCTACAGTCCCTTTCCCTCTTAGAGTCTATATTGTCATTATAGAGGTGAACGAAGCAGAGGAAGTAGGCTCAGAGAGGTCACACACTGTGCCAAGGACACACAGGACTGGAATCCAGGCCTCCTGCCTACACCTCCCCTTGGTGGATTATTCGTGGCAGCTTCAGAACTAGGAAAGAGAGAGGTCTGGTAGGATCTAAAAGGTGATGGATATTACTCAGCCATAAAAAGGAATGAAATTTTGCCATTTGTGACAACATGGATGGACC
Source organism: Lipotes vexillifer (assembly GCF_000442215.2). Taxonomy (NCBI): domain Eukaryota; kingdom Metazoa; phylum Chordata; class Mammalia; order Artiodactyla; family Lipotidae; genus Lipotes; species Lipotes vexillifer. The sequence continues at coordinate 1,163,787 of NW_006793745.1, forward strand.
TGAGGGTATTATGCTTAGTGAAATAAGTCAGACAGAGAAAGACAAATACTGTATGTTTTCATTTATATGTGGAATCTAAAAAATGAAACAAACAAATGAATATAACAAAACAGAAACAGACTCAGACATACTGAGAACAGACCGGTGGTTGCCAGAGGGGAGAGTGGTGGCCGGGGAGGGGTAAAATGGTTGGAGGGGATTAAGAGCTACAAACTACCAGATATCAAATAAATAGGCTGCAAGGATGCAATGCACAGCACAGGAATATAGCCATTATTATTTATAGTATCTGTATACGGAGTATGATCTATAAAAATATTGAATTACTGCACCTGTACACCTGAAACTAATATAATATTGTAAGTCAACTATACTTAAATATGGAAAAAAAAAAAAAAAAAGGTGATGGGAGGCATCCCCTGGGCTTTGAACATCTTCCCAGTCAATCACTAGACGGAAGCGGATTTGAGCTGATTTGTTTGGTTCTGACCCTGCTGCCCTCCGTCCTCTGCTATACCCCGTGGGGCAGGGGCAGCGCTCTGATTGCAGGTGTGCAGGCCAAGCAGGTGGAGTTTGCAGAGAACCAGAGAGCCTGCTGTGCTGCCACACGACCTGCTCTCCTCACTGCCTGCCCTTGGCCGTGGCGCCTGTGATTTCAGGGGGCCGGCAAGGGAGGTGCTGACCTAGCAGGGAGGGCAGGGACCATTGGCCCTCGCCCTGGCTGTTCTGGGCCTAAAATAAAAGTCATCTCAGAAAGAAAGACCAGTGAAAGATGGCCCAGGGTCTGGGCGTGGGGCAAAGGCACCCAGATCAGAGGCTCTGGGGCTGTCATAACCCCAGAGTGGAGGGTCCGGGTGCCTGGGAGGGAGTCAGCCAAAGGAGGCCCAGCTCTGTGTGCCCTCCCAGCGCCCAGCCTCGGACGCCAGGCATGGTCGGGTCGGGGAAACGGCCCCCAGTCTGGGCTTCCATCCTGGCTGAGTGACCCTGGGCCTGTGCAGAGACGGTAAATGCAACACAGCGAGGCAGACGTCAACAAGCAGTCACCACACTTGTTCCCTCTGGGCCTAGATTCAGCCTCAGAACCTTCCTCAGAGTGACACCCCAGGCGGCTGCTATCAGAGGATTTGACCTTGGCCCAGAAAACGAGCTCAATTCCCTTCAGGTTTCCTCTGGAGAAAAGGCACAAGAATCCCTGTCCCTCCTACATCTTAGGCTTGTGAGGAGAGCAGTCACAAGTCACAGGGCTTATTTGCAGGCCCTGGCAGGTGGCACCTGTTGCAGGCAGGCTGGGGAGAGGATGGGCAAGACGCGGTGGCTGCCCCCCGTGGAGTTGTGTGCAGCGTTGGAAGCAACAGTTTCAGTGTACGTATAGGTAGAGTTTGAAAACACGAGGCCTAGTGAAAAAAGTACAAAACGGAATAAGATACTATGTAACAGTTTATGTAAAATAAAAATATAGGCCCATTGGTGTAAAATAACACTATGCAGTTTGCATCGCCCACCCTACAGAATGGACTGGGAGGCATTTTGTCAGACACCATTTATTGAAAGTCTGGCACTGAACCCCAGGCAGGGTACAAGGGAGTTGAAAAAATGATCCTTGCCTTCCATGAACTTGGAGACAGCCTGTATTTAGTGAGCACCTACTGTATACCAAGGCCCAGATGTGCACCAAGACCAATGGACTGTGTAAGGTAGCAGCCGATTAGCACTTTGAGGGTTCAGCGGTCAGTTTCCTGCAGGTCATTCTGAACTGGGAGACAGAGAGCGGGAGGGCACCTGGGCAGGCACAGTTGGAGTTATTTCTCAGAGGAAACTTTGACGTCACCCCCTGCCTTCCCTTGGGCTGCAGGACACAAGGACTGACGTCTGTGGGCCAGGCAAGGTCATTTTCTAGCACCCGAGAGGAAGCTGGATCTGGAATGATCCCCTCCCCCACCTCGGTGTCTCTACAGAGACCCACATTCCTGGGACCCCTGTATTGAACACACTGAGATCCCCACACCTCCCTGGGACCTCCCGGTTTGCCTGGGGCTGGTTCCTGTCAACTGGGAGCTATCACTGATGGTGCCCCCATCCCCACAGTGTGTACCTGCTGCTTCACTTGCAGGACCTGGAAAGGTGAGTAGACAGCCAGCATCTCTGCAGCGTGCGGGACTCACCTCGCGAGGAGGCTCTAACCATGAGCTGGTGTCAGACCTGGGGGCTCCCTTTCAGCTGCAGGGTCTGGGGGGGTGGAGTCAGGAGGTTACCTCCTTCAAACAGCAAACATGTATTACCCTACAGCAAAGCCAGGCTAGACGTTTGGGAGCCGCTTAACTGGGTGGTCTCGCTCAGGGACTCTCAGGAGTTCTGGTCAGGATGTCGGCCAGGGCTGCAGTCATCTGAAGGCTTGACTGAAGATGGCTGTCTTGTGACTGTTGGCTGGATGCCTCAGGTCCTCACCACGTGGGCCTCTCTGGGGCTGCTTGAGCATCCTTACGACATGGCAGCTGGCTTCACCCAGAGTGAGTGATGCAGGAGACAGAGGGCAAGCAGGAAGCCACAGTACCTTTTAGGACCTGGTCAGAAGTAACACACCACCACTTCTGCCTTATTCTGTTTGCTGGAAGTGAGTCGTTAAGTCCAGCCCACACTCAAGGGTGTGGGAGGGGAATTCATCTCCACCTCTCGAAGGGGAGGAGCGTCAAAGGATGTGTGGAGCTATTTTAAAACCATCCCAGGGTCATAGTTCCTTGTGCTCTGGGTGATGATGCCACAGGCACTTACCCAGCTCCTCTGAAGTGATGGAGCCCCAGGGGTTTCGGTCCTTGTGCAGCCAAGGGAGCCCTGGTCCTGCTTTGCCACTTAACCAGCTATGTAAGTATGTGCGAATCACCTAACCACCCTAAGCCTTGATTTGCTTCAAATGGAGATAAAGATCCCCGCTTCCCCACTTCACTGTGCTGTTGTGAAAATGTCTGTGAAAGGACTTTGTGAAGGGGGGTGATGGTGATTACTGTTAGAGCCAGGGGACCTCAGGGAGCCCGGCCGGCCCCTGCTGCCACCCTCCCTGGGTGTGGGTGATAGCTTAGCCACGTGGTTCTCTCCTGACCTGCTCCCGCGCTTTCCCTGACCTTAACTAGACACGTGAGGGACCAGAGATGGTGCTGGGCTAACCCAGCCCCCTTTGCTCCCGCCCACGAAGGAGGTGCCTTTGGCTCAGAAGGCGAGAGGGGCCGCCCCTGGCCTGCAGCTGCTGGCTGGTGTGACCGGAGGAGAGAGGCACACCTGGCGCCCTCGTTGCCTGTGCCCCCAGCCCTGGTGCCACTGAGACGTGGCTCGCGCCTCCCATATCGGTGGAGGGAGAAGGGTCCTGTTTTCCCTTTATTTCTTCAGTTTTAAGACTTTTCAGTGCTAAGGTTTTCAAAGGTCTGTAGAAGGCGTGGGGGTTTTGGAGGCCGTAAACCTAATGAGAACAGATGGTCCAAGGAGTCCTGAGCAGGGCTGCGGAGACCAGCATCGTGCTGGAACAGAGGAGTGTATATATGCTCAGAAGCGGGGGCTGCACGCAGCTGTTTTCCAGCACTAGCGGCCAAGACTCGGGCCTGGTGGACGTACTAGTTCGTGGGAAACAACCACAGCGTCCCAGGCAGTTATGGTCATTTCTGTCTAGTCACCCTTTACAATTTTGAGTTTGTAAATTCCATGAGCCATTCAGAAAGCCCCTCCTTCCGGGCTCTTGTCACTTGGGGGGCCGGGGAGAGGGGAGCTGCCTTCTCCGTTCTTGCCTCGTGGGCCTGTTCTGTGCTGCTCTCTGCATGGGGAAGCCCTCGCCCTCCCCATGACCCCTGGTGGTTTCATAATCAGAGGCTGCATTTCCAGGACGTTTAAATAGAATTACAGCTGATTGTGGGAACTGAGTAGAGTTCGGTCTTCCTGGGAGCTGCGGGGATGGGGGCTTCTTGGGGACTGGACAGCAGGTGGGGCTCGGTGGAGGCCTCCGGCTGGGGTGGCCCTGCTCAGGGTTGTGATCTGGGAGCCTTTGCCCCAGCCCTGCCTTTCTTGGCCCTCTTGACACCCAGGGCCCTGGAGTTCTTCCCCGTCTCCCTAAGGTCTTCTTGCGAGGAGCCAGCTAGTGATTTGTCCACCCCGTTTCCCTCTGTGATGGTGGGAAAACCCCTTGGCTTTCCAGGCCTCAGTCCCCTCCTCTGTAAAGTGTGTGTGTGGGGGTGGTTTGAGCTCAGTGCCCCTGGGGCCCTTCCAGCTCTGACCGGTTTTCTGCGGGCGAAGGGTGCTGAGTGTGAAGTGTCAGCAGACGGTGTCGGGGGAGGTTGGTCTCACACCCGGGGCTGGGGCAGTGATGCTTGGAGAGAGGATTTCAGGGGGTCACGGGCGTTTTGGTCGGAGGGGCCCTCCTCGTCCCCCGAAATGATTTCCATCTGTGCGTCTCAGGCCCCAGGAGAACATTCTGCTCCATTCCGGCCCATCTGTTAATCGTTTCCTGTTGTCTCCTGCACATCTGTCTCTCTTTTTCTGTGCTTCTGTTATTCTCTCTCTCTCTCCCGCTTATACCTACCACCCTTTCTCGCTTCTTTTCTCTCTACCTGCCTTGATGTTATATAGAGCTGAAAACTGAATTCTATTACTGCTTGAAATTAGTCATAGAGGTGGGGGTTTTTTCCCTTTTTTAAAAAAAAATCAAGTGTATGGGACATATAAAAAGCAGAGTCATCTCTTTTTATCCTCTCTATTAAAAGAAAGAGAGAATTGCATCTTTCTTGAGGGTGGCCCCGCGGCAGTTTCTCTCCTCAGCAGCCGGAGCCGTCAGAGGTTTGGAGCGCGGGCAGAGAGTGAGCGTGTGTCCGTGTGTGTATACCCGTGTGTGTGCACGAACACTCACACGTGTTTGTGAGTTTCATCCCCAGAGGTCCTTCCCTAACAGAATATTCTCTTCTTTCTCCTCGGTGGCGGTCGGGGACGCTGATGTGAGTGTTCCGGATGGGCGTGCTCTCCCCCAGATGCCTTTGCTGACTTTCATGAACGGCTCCCACTAACGTGTGCTGCGGGGGAGTGTTTGCTAACCCGGGGTGTTTGCTGCACTGGTGGGATGGGGCGGGGCTCCTGCAGAAGGATCAGCTCGGCCTTGGAGGGCTGGGAGTTTCTCCCTCCCCGGCCTCTCCACGGAGAGAAGAGGTGCAGCTGCTTCCTAGCCTGCTGTAGACACGTTTGCTAATACAGAACGTCAGTCAAGGCCACACACTCACTCCCCTGCTGTGGAAAATAAGAGTGACCCCTGTCCTTTCCTAGGGGTCGGGCCCCATGGTCAGCTCTGCGGGCTCAGGGCCTTGGCTGCCGTTCCTTGAGATTTGGAGGTGGTTGTGGCCATGACCTTGCGTGAGATGTTCCTCATACAGGTTGTCTTCAGGAGCCATCAGAGTATTAAGATGTGGGCAGCAGTACCCTTTTGGGTGAGAACCTATTCAGTCACAAATTCTATTTGGATCTACAGGGAGAGGAGTGCTGAGGAGGCCCACCATCGAATTTTCTGCCCAGCCACTCACCTTCGTCCCGGTGCCCATCTTGGTGGGACCAGGTTCTGTGGGGTTTATATCTCCATTTATACGCCTCCCTGTTCCACAAAGGATTTAAGTCTGGTTGTGGAAATACAGATGATAAATTGAACCAACTAAGAAAACTGAAGCTTGAGAGAAAGGGAATAGGCAGGTAAGATGGAGTCAGAGTGAGAAGAAAAGTTTAAGTGCATGTCACAAAATCACAGACTGTCCAAGATGCTGGGCTTCCTGGCAGCCAGTGCAAAGAGGGAAACGCAGTTAAGAGATTCAGTGTCACGACACGGTAGCCAGCCAGAGGCTCAGAGGCTCAGCTTGTCCACAGTGGTTATTCTCACGGGTCCCGAGAGTCAGGCAGAACATTACAAACAACATTCTTGGCAAAACCCCTCCATGAACACAGTAAGCAGTAGGATTCTTCTCTTTTTAGCAGGTTCTCTCTGTGGCTTCCATCCGAAGCTACTGCCAGCCCCCAAGCTGCCCACACTAACCTCCTTTGCTCCCCACCTCTGCTGAGTCGAATGATTGTTTTCTATTCCTGTCTGGATATCCGGGTTCCCCTTGATCCATCACTCCTAGTGGGCCAGAGGGTCACTTCTTTTCTACCCTTTAGTCCATGCTCAAGGATGCAGTGGAGAACAAACTCAAAGCCATTTTTGTTTCAGTCCTGAGATAGTTGTTGTTGTTGTTATTATTATTACTATTATTATTTTGGTAATGTGTGAGTTCATTGCTCAGTCTCAGTGAATCCAGACCACGTGAGCAGGCTGAATTGTTCGATGCCTGAGGATGTTTTGGTGACTCTGGGCTGCCCTCTGAACCCCAGAGTGATCAGTACAGAGAGGGCCCTGGCCCCGGATTTAGAGGGAACCATATGTGCAGAGGCACAGACTCAAACCAGTCCCCTAGCCCGTTCTCAGGATGTGGGGTTCTGTGCTGGGGCAGACTGCTTCTGCTGTTTTCTGGCCTGGTCTGAGAGCTTTTGGGCCTGGGCTGGCCTGTCTCTTTTTCCTCCTGTCAGGTGTCCAGAAGGAATGTCCTTGTGACAGGTGTCGAGTTCTGATTTGGGACAGGAGCCAAGCCCTCTGAGATGATGTCAGGTCTCCACCTCGGTTAGTGGACGAGCGGCCACCGTGGGTACAACCCCGGGGTCAGGTGCTCCGAGGGGCCCAGGAGGATCAGCCATAGATCAGGATGCTTTCTGTGGGGCTGAGGCAGCGAGACTGACGGACAGGAGAACCAGGGTGCGCAGCACAAGCCATGTGGTACACATTCCAAGCCCCGCTGGGAGTAGAGAGGCAGGCAGGACCGGAGCATTCAGGGAGGGCTCCCTGGAGTTGCCAGCCTTCATGTTCCTCGGTCCTAAGGATGCAGCTGATTTGGCCAGGGGAAGGGACCAGAGGGAACCTAAACCTGGAGGAGACAGGCTGGGGGATGCACTGGAGCAAAAAACGCAAAGGAAGTTTTAATGATCTCGGGGTCTTACTCAGGTGCTGTCGGAGCAGGTTGCTCCCAGCCTACAATTCAGCTTTGAAATCCGTGGTTAAGGCAGCCCTGCTCTCGTGCTGCCTCCTGCTGGCTGTTGGGAGTATAGCAGCAATGACCCGGAAAGCGGCTCAAGATTAGGCTTCTGCTGTTAGTTTTACTAAGCCCGCACCGGGTGCTGTTATTCCCCTTTTGGGAGAGAGAACACATTTGGTGGCTGAAAATGTTTTTGGGAGCAGTAGCAGGGTGTCCCAGAAAGAGCTCTGGTTTTTTTCTGCAGGCCTTGGGGTGGTCGGACCAGGTGATCTGAGGGCCCCCTGGCTGTGCGTTCTGTGATTCTAGGTAAAAACGATATGCAAAGCCTAGAAAGATGTGTCTCTGGGTGTCAGATAAACTGGGTATGGGCAGAAAGTATTTTATATCTCGACTGAGATAGGACCACATGGCCAGAGGACATGGAATATGCTCAGCATTGAACATTGCAAAAATACCGTGCACTCAGTGACATGAATCCATTCTGGTGCTTTCCCTGTGGATTAGTCACGGCAGACCAAAACAGGAATCCTGCTGTCGTTTTGGAGGGGAAGACTGCTGCTAGATTCTCCTTCCACTAGGCTCCTTTGCTTCTCTAGGACTTGGCCTATTGAAATGAAAAATCTACATAGCTTTGCTTAAGGTTCTCTTTGAAGGCTTCCTGGCATTTTACATCCTGTCTCTTAAAGAATGCTTGGAGCTGAATGTGCAAGTGTAATGAAGGCACTGTCAGCATCGCTGGTTTGTATTATAGAAAACTGCTATTCCTCTCCAGAGGTCACTGCCACCATCTTTCCTAGAGATTCTTTCCCGGAGCATTCTTCTGGTATGGCCTCACAGCTCTAAGCTGCAGGGTTAGACATGTCTCAGTTAAGGCAGCGCTGTCCCCACCTCCCCTGGTAGCTTATCAGTACATTCTGAAGTCTGTGCCCATTCCCATGCACGGCGCCTGACCAGTCTCACAGTTGCAATGATCCTGGATCCTCTGCGGTATCGCTGGAGGATACCGGGGCCTCGGCCCTCCTAACCGGCCTGGCTTGCCGTGCTGTGTGCCTAACTTTGAACTTGCGTGCCCTTCTTTGCTCCTTTCTACACTGATCCCACCTCGCTGTACTTTGTCTCCTCTGCATAGATTGTAAATGGACATTCAGTGGTTGAGGGGGATGTGAATGAGGGTGGTGTGAAGGCATGGGAGCCTCACCAGGTCCAAAACCCATTGGCGTTTTCCGATGATGATGAGGAAGACCTGCTGGATTTCATGTACAAGTATAAAGCGCCTCGAAGGACGGAGTTCCCCCTGGAGGTACACGGTGTTGGGGGCTGCGGGGTGGAGCGTGTGTTTGCACAAAGGGCTCTGCCCTGGAGAACTGGGGCTCCTGGGGGCAGCATCTCTTGGGGCACCCAACGCCTCCGGAGTGCCTGGGGCGGGGAGACCTCCCTCCATCAAACAGGCAGGACAAGCCACTAGGTAGCGTCCAGCTACTTGACAAGGGGTAAAAAAGGCCCTACTACTTTTATTTGGAAATAGGAGAGGTGACATAGTGCCTAGGGATTAAAAAAACAAACAAAAAACCCAACTACCAACCTAAGGTGATGTGTGAATGAAAAGCAGCCAAATGAGTGTTTTGGAGGAAGAAAAACTCAGAATGTGTTATATGACAAGTCTTTATAAATAAAGCGTGTTCATCCCTGTATCTCCATGACACCGCGTAGTGCCCGGTACAACACAGATGTTCATAAAATGTTATACAAGGGGCACAGCCCTTCAAAATGACCAAAACAATACACTTGATCTGTGTACTCTTGCCAGTTGTAGATGCAGATGGGGTTTTGGCAGCAGGAGGGCCAAGCCTAGAGCCTCAGGGCCTTGCTCTGTGCAGGGTCACCAGCCTTGGGCTCGGGTACAGGGCCCGCAGAATCGGGGGACCCCAGAGTCTTCCTCTCTGTCCCGTCACATCTCCCCCCCCCCACCTTCCCCTCCCCCTGAACACTGTGGCCTGAGAGTCCATCTGAGGCAAGTTGGGAGTCCCCCTGCCCACAGAGCAGAGACCCTTGTGAGCCTCAGGTGAGGCAGTGCATGGAAAGGCTGACCTCCTTCCCGGAGGGCAGGGAAGGTGCCAGAACCATTCTAGGTCCTGAGGCTTTGTGCCTTTTTGCTTTTGTTTTTGTACAGCTGCACAAGCTGCTTTACTGTTTATGGTTAAACTGCTTGAGGCAGATGCCTAAAACAGAGGTTTTACCGATTCTTTTCTTACTGTGTCCAGAGGTGGCTGGTAAACATTTCCTAGTCGCAAAGGTGTGGCGTGAGGACTCGGGATGTGGAAGGCCAGAGCCTTCCGTTCCTGCTTCTTTCTCTTCTGCCTCCCTTCCGTGTGCCCGCTGGGCACCAAGCTCCTTGCTGGGAAACGGTGGTGAACTCGGCCCTGCTCCCAGGAAGTCACAGTGTGGCAGGGGACACAGTGCACAGAGCAGGCACGCTCCCCCGTGGGCGCAAAGTCCTCTGACGCCCTGTCACATGCTAAACAATGTGAGAACCAAGGAGCGGATCCTGACTGTGAGTGGGCCATGTGGGCGGGGCTCAGGAGTGACTTAGGACGGAGAAGGGAGGAAGGACCTCTGGTCAGGAGGGATGGAGGTATGAAAGGGCAGTGTAGAAAACGAAGCTGAGTACAGAGAGTTGGGGCCAGTTGTGAACCCCCTTGAGTGCCATGCTGGAAAATATTTCCCTTTTCTTTTATTGTGATAGTAACTTCCCCTGTGATTTGTGTGTCCCGTGGAAGGAGGGGTCCCTTGATAGCCATTTGTAGGGAAGATGAGGTGGAACCCTTCATACTTAAAGGCAGTGTTTCCTCTGTTGTGTGCTTTGCTGTGCATGAAGGGATTTCACCTCCAGAAAGAGGACTGGAAATTTGTTGATGGAAGTTTGAAGCACGTACCAAGTAACACTGAGGCTGGTTCCCAAGGGAAGAGATGGGGAGGTCTTTCTGCTGAGTCACTTGGTAAGGTCATTTTGCTCTCAAGGCAGAAACAAGATGTGTCATCCTTCCGTCTAGCCATTCACTTGGGAGATCCAGGGACTCAGGAGAACATGAAGAGGGAGGCGCCGGGCTCCTCAACTGGCTCAGCTTCATGGGGATGCTTGGGCTGTGACTCCGATTCCTACTGTGGACACTCCGAGTGGGCCCCCAGCCGCACCAGCCTCTTCACACACGCGTGCATTTGACCAAAGGAGCTGGAGTCTCAACACAAACCCAGCCGGGTGCTGTCCTCGAAAGCTTCCATGCTATGCCAAATTGAGGGGTCCTTTTTCTGTTTCCTCTACCAGGCACCGCCTAGAATCCTTCGATCTCGCTTCAGGAAGAAAAGTACCTCATCCTCGGCCACTGAAACCACGTGAGTGAGATGAGCCAACAGCACTGGATCCACAGAATGTTTCTTCTCTGCCTTAAAGAGCTATTTATTCACTAATAACATAGAAACCCGCAAGCTGGTGTACTGAGCGTGCAGCCTCGGACACGGCCTTTCCTCTCTCGCCTGTTCCACTTTTAAGAGTTTCTCTTCCCCCCTCCTTTTCTTTCTTTTGCTGGGGAGAGGCTAAAGGGAAAGGTAGTGTGCCGGGGGTCAGCAGTTTTCCACAACTGGACCGGCATACAGATAGCAGTGTTTTAGAAATAGAAGAGAATCACCCCCACTGCCGGGATGCACATTTGTAATATCTTGGTTGCATACTTGGTTTTTAGTCCTGTATATGCAAACAAAGCAACTTTCTTTTTAACTTCTTTTTGTTCTTGGTACTAGTACTTTGGACTACAATGTACATATTTATGGCTTTTGGCTTAATATAGTGGACTTGCAAGGGCTGCCAGAGGTTCTGATGTGTAAGAAAACTGCAAAAGCAGAAGTGTAAAAAGTTATTTTGATTCTAGAGGATGTCTCAGATGTGCTTATGAAGCTTCCAAATACAACTCGAGTACAACATCCCTTTTCCTGCAGGGCGATGGTCCATATCCTTCAGACAGTTAGTCAACAGACCAGACTGAAGTTTAGAATGAAGAGAGGCAACATTTTAGTGACTGGTGTGAGTGTAACAAAGTCAGGGGAACAGCCTAGAATAAGAGAAAAGTCACAGGAAGCTTGTCTCTCCCATGGATCCAGGATTAGGAGCTTCTGAATCCTTTACAGGGGATTTATCATCGTCTTAGGCAGGAGCCTCGCCCTTGGTAAAACTTCTCTGGGGGGGGGGGGGGGGGGG
>NW_006793745.1:1175118-1185946 GCF_000442215.2 Lipotes vexillifer
GCGCGGGGGGGGGGGGGGGCGGGGCGTGTAGACTTACAGAGCTGTTGTAAGGAATCATTTTGAGTGGTTCAAAAGTGCTTGACGATGACTGTGTCTCCACAGTAGGACCCAGTGCTGTGACTGATTTCCCCAGGTAGAGGAGCCCACGGTGGGAGCGCCTCGTTTCAGGAAACACTAAGCGAAAACCAACCCATCCACCCAAACACAAGCAACCCTACAATCATGCTTTGTCTCAGATACACGGTGAAGTATGTCTGAGACATCTGGGTAACAATCACGCTGGGTTCTAGAAGGGTTTCAGAGGTTGAGACCTTCACGGATGTGGCTGGCACCCCAGCTCACGGGCGGCTCTGGCTCACGCCCTCTGTCCCCTCCTGGCCTGTGCAGGATGTGAACGAGAGAGACGCACGCGCGTGGGCACTCGCGCTTCATACAAGCCCGCGTCGCTTAGGAAGAGAGCTCACTGTCTGAGGGGACTCCCTGCTTACACTGAGAATTTTATCTGAAAAGAAGAATCTGGTTTAAATAGCATTTTGGCCTGAGGCAGCTGCTCTCCCCTGGTAGAGCTGAGCCTAAATGTAGGACTCATATCCTTACGCTTAAGAGTTGGTGTTTCCTTTCAGTGTGATGCATGCAGTGGTCACAACCCAGTTACTTATAATTCTTGGATTGTGTTTGTTCATAGATAGGCCCTGAACACTAGAGAGTGTTATGTACCACATAGAACCTACTGTCAATCAGCTATAAACAGGCCCAGTTAAAGACTGAGCTACGCAAACATACGTCAGTCTTTGCTGGTGACACATTGGCTGGATCTTAGCCACCTCTGAGAGGGTTTTACTTGAAGTTGCTTGTTACCAGATGTGCATATTTAAATCCCTTTTCCCCACAATGCCTCTGAAGGTGACTTTGTAATTTACAAAAGGATTTAGGAAAATAAACCTAAAAGCAAATTTGTGGTTCAGAGGGCAAACAGAGGCTGTCTGTTCATTGTCTGTGCCCCATACCCACCAATACCTAACCCCCTGAGGGAAGACAGGAAACCTGTTTTCTTCAAGCTCACTGAATGGTTTCAGACAGAGGAAAAATATATGCTTTAAAATGTATTTACCTGTCATTGGGAGTACCCAGAATTACCAGAAGCAAAAGCAAAAACAGCTTAACTCATTAAGCAGCTTTTTAGCAATTTTTTTTTTTGCCAAAATAATAAATGCCTTTAGCAGCAGAGATTAAAATCCTATTGTGAACAAGCTATATTTTCACCATTTTACAATGGAGAGTTTTAACAAGTATGGGTTATGAAGTTTGCACTCAACTATGCCAAAAACAAGCTTGAAGGACTCTACTCTCAGACATGCTGTATTATTTCTCATTTAAGATTTAAAAAATATAAAGGTATCCAAACTGCTGTCTTAATGTAACTATTTTTCCTTCAAGTGTTGGTTAGGGAGTTGGATTCTCTCTTAAAAAAAAACACCCACTGTACAACTGAGAGCAGCTGTCATATTTCTGGCAAAACATGTTTACTTATCCAACAAGCTGTATATTTGTGTGGACTGACGTAAAATGTGAATGCCTCAAAGTGTACAAGTAGTGATGTGGAGTTCTGTCTAGAGGATAAAACTGAATGTTTTTAATTGGCTGATTTACAGACACAGGCTGTTTACAAAATGCTAGCTGGAAAGTCTGTACTTTTCATGTAGTAATTTTCGGTTCTTTGCTATTGAGCACCTGTTCTGTTTCTGAGAAGATGAGACGTGGTATTGTACTTATAAACTGGAGAGTTAGGCATAATCCCTCCTGGCTTTATGTGAATAGCTTGCTCACTTCGCTGGCCTCTGAAATGTGTGTTCTCTGTAGTATACTGTCCACGTGTCTGTGATTAACAGTGCTTGTCAACCACGACCACCACTGAGTACCTTCCTAGTTGTTCACCTTGCACAGTACTGGAAATGGTAAAGGATGTGTGCTTCATTCACAAATGGCACACACTCCGAGAGCTGGCATCCTGGACTGTGACTGTGTACACTTGCCCTTGGTTTATTTCTGTAATCCCCATAGAATGATCTGTAATCAAATAGTATACTGAACTGTGCATCAAAGGGATGTAAAATTACAGTATTCCAAAGGTTGAAGTTCTGCTGTTTTGTTATAATGCCTGATATATACCTTGAATAAAGTCTTGACATTTTTCTTTTAAAAGACATCTTTGTAATGTTGGGCTTATGAGGAAAGAGAAAATACTTAAAAAAAAAATGTATTCGTCAGCAAGGATGAGAAGCTGAGTACTCAGCCACTAACTGGCCTGGTGCCTGGTGACTTGGCTCCGTGCCTACTGCATAGAATTGTTGCAAAGAGGAAAAAATTAATTGATATCTGTGCTTTGAAAACCAGTTGATCACATAAATATAAATCTAGTACTATGTTTGTCTTACATTTTTAAAGGTCACCAGTGGAAACCAGGTAGCTGTGGAAACAGGGTAGTTCATCTGCAAGGCAGTTTTAATTCTGCAAACAGACCTTTGGTCTGTTGCTTTCCTTCTAGGAACCTGTGTCCTCATCTGCAAATGCGGGAGAAGGGATGCAGGTCAGAAGAGGGCGGGGCACATGGAGATGCACTGGGAGTTATGGATGCCCTTAATGCCACTGCAGCCCTTGCCTTTAAGATATAAACGGGTACACGGACTTCCCTGGCGGTCTGGGGGTTAAGACTCCGCGCTTCCACTGCAGGGGGCGCGGGTTTGATCCCTGGTCGGGGAAGGTCCCACATGCCGCGTGGTGCGGCCAAAAAAAAAACAGAAACAAAAACAAAAACAAAAAAATCCCCAAAGACTTGGAAGCTCAAAATCTGAAACGTCACAATGAAACACTCATTTTCTTTGCCTTTATAGTCCTATGTGTTTGACGCGAGGACTGTAAAGCATAGCAGCAGCAGGTAAAGAAGACGATGGAGGACTGAAAGAAAGAAGAGATGCAAAGGAAGGCTGAAAATCCACTCATTAATCATTTCCCGAGCCAAGTCCAATGTCAACAGAACTGATATTAACCAGGTTAAGAGCTGACAAACAACAGAAAAGCAAAGTTATACAATTTAAAAGCTGACTTGGTTCAGTGTCATAAAGAAGTATTTAGTATTTATGGTGCTAGATTACAGTCACTTGTTGATTTTGATATGAATTTTCATATGTTGTTAGAAGACCTGGGGGAATACACAGGATTCCAAGGAGATGGACCCGGGTTCTGTGACTTACTAGTTGTATTTTGGGTAACGTATTTAACCTTCTGTGAGCTTCAGTTTCTGCAAATCTAAACTAGGGACAGATAATATCTCCCTTGCAAGGTTGGTATGAGGGTTAGCTGTCTTGTGGATCCATGCTGGGACGTAGTAGGTGTTAAGTAAATTCCACTTCTTTTACATATACTCGAATGTCATTTAGATAGACCCTTTAATGTAATAAGATGTTTTGATGTCAAACTATAAAATCACTGTAGATGAGAAGCCCTGCTACTCATAAAACAAAAATTACATGTATGAAAATACCCTTTCCCCTAAATCATGTGCCTGTCAGCCCTTCCACTTCAGTCCATCTCTGGCTACTGGGGCCTCAGCCAGCCTTTGTCTCTACCTCTCCTGCCCCTGGCCTAGAGGGGAAACCAAGGTGCTCTGAGGCCCACAGACCCTGTTGTCCACGTTGCACTAAGAAGTCACGGAGGTGGTAGAAAAGGCTCCTCCTCAGCTTCTTCGGGCACCAGATCCATCCCGCTTCCAGGGGTGAGTGGAAGAGGTAAGGAGCCAGGCAGGTGAGAAATGATGTGGAGGCCTTGTGAGGGACTGGCTTCTGCTACCCCAGAACAGGAGGAAATGAAAACCCATCAAAACAGAAAGCCATTCCAGGTGTCAGGTTCTTGAGATTCTCGTCTCGAATCAAATGTCTGTTCTTCATTAACTGGTCCCATAAACAGACACACACTTGGCCTTGGAGTTTTAGAACACCCTCTTGTCACCCTTTTTCCTTTTAGTGAACACACACTGG
This sequence comes from Lipotes vexillifer, assembly GCF_000442215.2. Lineage (NCBI taxonomy): Eukaryota > Metazoa > Chordata > Mammalia > Artiodactyla > Lipotidae > Lipotes > Lipotes vexillifer. Next base: position 1,179,153 of record NW_006793745.1, read on the forward strand.
TTTCAAGGAGTTCCTCCAATAATCCTAGTCTGACATGCCACAGAATTCCAATTTGGTTATCTTTAATCTTAATCTGTTAATAGAGGAACTGCGTCTTATCATCACCAACTATTATATTAAAGGGTCTGAAGCAGTAATTGAGGCATAATTGTATTTAATAATGGTTTTTCAACCAGTCAAAATGCTCTGCTCTTTGAAAACGCTTCCCAGAGATTCTGACGGGAGAGCAGAGAACCACTGCCCTAGACTGTAAGCATCCTGAAAAGCTGAATTTTCCTCAGCGCCGCTTACCTGACCCTCTTCATGTGAACAATGCTTAACTTTTGCATCGTTTCTAAAAATGACTGAGATTACTTTTCCCCCTTTAGATTCTACAATGTGTCTTTGGAAAATTTTGGAAAAAGTTTACCCTCACAATTAAAAGTATGAAATCTCAAGTGGATAAATGAACTTTTATAAAATATAGTATCATTTAATTCTTGGTTAAAAAGTTTTTGTCTCCATTTATACAGCCTCTTTAGCTTCACGAATGGGCACACTGAAAGGCTATTTCATTTACTCTTCTCTCAATGAAAATCCTTTTCCAATAAACTAAGTGAGAACTGCTATGAATGCAGTGAAGCTAGTAGACCAGACGTGTTAGCACCCCAGGCCCACCTCTGAGAGAAAACTGCTCACATAACTATTTTTTGCTCCACGTGGACCTGCTAGCCCAATCAAATGGGCCAGAGTGGGCTCCTGACCTCAGAACAGCCAGTCCCTACACTGGTCGGTGACCCCTGATGAGACCTGGTATAAAAGGACAAACTGACCCTGTTAGAGTCTCTCTGCAGTTAGTTAGAGACTGGAGATAGGAGCTGAGGGTCACGATGTAGAAAAGTACCTCAAAGGTGCATGCCAGCATTATTATGGGAAGCAGACACTAAGAGTAAACAAAAGCTGTGAATCAGAGAAGTTGGTGAGGAAAGAGAATGGAGCCAGTGATGTAAAAACAACTGAGCCCTGTGCATGGCAGACCCCAAGCCTAAAGATCCACCACTTCTGCTGCTGAGGCCCCTGGAGGTGCCTCAGATCCAGTATCACCATGTAATTTCTGCTCTTCCTGAGGCCTGGGGGTTAGTTCTGGGTGGGAGATGGGGGTGTGAGGTGTTCCTGCGTTCCCAGGCACATATCCTTAAGATAACGTCACACTGCTTCAGCTAACTTGTTAGCTTTACAGTCTTCTTACGTTTGTCCTAACTGGAGATTCCTTGCAACTAAACAAGCCTAATTGGAACAACTGTTTAAGCCATTACCATTTGTTAAAAATAATCAAAATTTAAAATTTCTATTTCTCTGAACAAATCTGGGAACGTTTAATCCATTAACTTTTAAAACATTGGTAAGTTTAATGTTGGTACTACATGTTTCCATATCAGTTGGTACAACTTACATCATGTCTTATACTATTTCATCTTTGCAAAGACATCATATACACAAAGATACACATTCAATAACTGGGAAATCATAAAACTTCTGATCTATACTTTCAAGTTTGTTCTGTCATGATACTTCTGATAAAGATCATCAGCATACCAGTTTCGCCTCTTCCAGAAAGATGTTGTCATTTTATCTAAGAGCTTACTTTGGGTTTTACTGCAGAAGACAAATTCCCTCAAGCGTCTTTTTCTTGCAGGCGTCTTCTTCCATAGTTTTTTCTTATAACCAGCCTGTTAGATAATATTACAAAGACAATTTAAAACATTATATTATATAGGAAACAACAGATATGTTAACCACTCATGGTTCATAGGCCTGCTGGAAACAAAGACTAAACTTTCATAGGGGCTGGTATGTTTTTCAGAAAAATGTGATTCTCAGTGTGGGGTTAGACAGAGAAATCATGTGTAGTTTGAAAAAGGAATGTTAATAATTTAAGAGTTTTAAAAAGATTATTTAAAGCCAGAGCAAATAAAGCTAAATAAATCGTTGTGGCTGGTGAAGTGCAGGGTAATGATATATCATTGTACCTGCTAACTTCATATGCATTACCTTATTATCTCTTCAACAATCTTCAACAATAGCATACTATTATTCTCATTTTACAGACAAAAGAGAAGCAGTTAGAGCAGTTAAGCAGCACACTGAGGTCAGAGAATTAATAAGAGTTCTTAACCACTACACTGCTACCTTCCTAAAGTGGAGGACGATGAAGGGAGTACTGGCTAGTTGGTGACACTTATGTTCATTTAAGGGGGCCTAAGTATGACAAAGGCTGAGAAGCAGAGTTCTCAAGTACACTGTGTCATTTATTCTTTTCACACACTGGGGGGACCAGCTTCCACAGTAAGTACTTTTCTAAGGAATAATGACTGCAGGAAAACTATTATTGGGAGTGGTGAAGGAATAATCCATGCATTATTAATTTTGAAGAATTAATTTTTGAAGAAATAGATAATTAGATCGAATATAAAACTATAATCATAGCCTGTTTATTTTTTTCTTTTGGCCGTTCTTCACAGCTTGTGGGATCTTAGTTCCCCAACCAGGGATTGAACCCAGGTCCTCGGCAGTGAAAGTGTGAAGCCCTAACCACTGGACAACCAGGGAATTCCCAATCATAGCCTGTTTAAACTAGAAGAGACCTTAGTTGCCGCCCAGGTTAATGCTCGGCTACAGTAATTTATAGGAGAGGTGAGACAAGAAACGCAGCTATTGGTAAGAGCATTTGGGTCCTTTCAAACCAAGGGCTCTTTAGGGCAGCACACTAACTGAACAAAACCACAGCTCTGGGCTTTCCTGGTGGCGCAGTGGTTGAGAGTCCACCTGCCGATGCAGGGGACGCGGGTTCGTGCCCCGGTCCAGGAAGATCCCACATGCCACGGAGCCGCTGGGCCCGTGAGCCATGGCCGCTGAGCCTGCGCGTCCGGAGCCTGTGCTCCGCAACGGGAGAGGCCACAGCAGTGAGAGGCCCACATACCGCAAAAAAAAAAAAAAACAAAACCCACAGCCCTTTGCTGAGAAGGTGCCTTGGGGTTTCTGACATGACTTAGTGTCACCACTGTGACCAGCAACTTCTACAGTACAGTGATGCTTAGAAATAAGGAAGGGTCATTTCAGAGCTCTGGCTTTAAAATGCCAGAGATTAGATGGTTACTTCTCATTACTTACAATTCTAAGTTGAAAGAGTCAAAAGAAAAATCCCCATATTTGTGTAACAATTTTCTAGTTTGCAAGCCAATCTGGGTCCCTGTGGATCTCTGACATACAAAGAGCTAGTCTGCTGTCCTGCCCATCAACAGCAGAATAATCTCCTTTGAAGATTATTCTGTGGAATGTAACCACTGTGAAAATGCCTGAGACTTTTTAGACAATCTACAAGTTCAGAAATGGAAGGAGGGAATAAGCAATAAAAATTAGGGACACCTGGATGAAACTGCTGCAGAAAATACTTTCTGTTTTTATACATTAGTGTAAATTAACGTACCCAGATTTTTGTTTTCTTCTTAAAATTAGATTTTGATAGAGTAGGCCATTCTGCATATGGAATACTTTTGGGGGCCTTGAGCAGGGACTAGGTATTATGATTGGAGAATTCGATCAGGTCATTTATAACAGTGTGAGGGTTTCAGGGCCCAGTAAAAGGGATGTGGAAAGGAAAGCAAGGAAAACCACCCATTTTATTTTAACTAGGGCCAGATGAGGACCTGGAAATAATGAGTATAACAAAGGGGAGGAAATGTTTCCAATGGTCCAAAATTCATAACTATGTGCTGAATTACTTAGTTCAGCTACTTATGGATTACATGAGCTTCTACTGACTAGTGTAGGAAACTAACTACCACAGTATTGTTCCAATGGAGAAGTGAGCTGAGAGTTCCAATTAACTTATTTGTCTACAAATTTAGGATTGTTTATAACAGAGTACCTTTCAAATAGTGAGAAAATGCTACCAATTATTTTCACAGGGAAACAAATTTTGATCTTTAAAGAATTATTTGTTTGTTAACTCCCAAATAGTAAAAGGGAATTAGGATTTGAAGTTATCAAAACTCAAAGGTGTTTTGCAAAACTCTGGTCTTCAGCTGCTTTCTAATTATCACCTACTCTGTTTCCATGAATAATAAGGACATGAATGGAAAAGACGTGCTGCTGTGGGAGAAGACAGAGTAGGAATCCTCCGTCAGAGTCCCCCTCTAGAGGCCATGGTCCCTGGCCAGAATAAATATTGGAGTTCTGTCTGACATGATCACCAATCATACACACCGACAGAGAAAAACTTACAAAGTCAAATTTAAAACAAGTATATGAGGGGTTAATGTTCCGCCATAAAGAGTAAGCCACCTGGAGAACCCAGTCCAAGGTGGGCTGGAAGCTATTCGGTCCCAAATCTGCACCCCGGGACTAAGTCCTTGCTGAAGTCCGCTCCGCTGTTTTAATGCTCTGGGCTTAAACAGAGCCTCCCCACAGGTTATTTACATATCGGGGGCTTCAAAGGGATTCCGGTAATCATCAGACAAGACAGACATGTAAGAGACCTGGGATGAACCTGTCCTGCAGTGAAGACTTTCGCCATTGTGAATAATATTTTCTTATATGAATAGTTTTCTTCACACGTATTCACTGACATGAGAGATGCCTGCCAAGCCGGGACTTAAGCACAGCACTGTAAAAGCTGCTGGTAGGATGGGGGGGAAGATGTGTCAAGGAATAGGCTGACTCCTGCTTCAGTTTAGTCTAACCTCACACTCCTTTTCTAAGCAAGTAACCGTGTGAAGACTCACCTTCCTCCTTAGCCACAGGCCAGAATGAAGTCGAAGAAACCTATAGATGGCAGCTTTCACAGTCTTTCTCTTGCCTTTTCTTGAACTGTAGTATGTTACAGTTCTGACTGGTGGCTTCAGGACGTTTGGGAGCAAGGGGACCACTCTAAGATATATTGAAAAATTTTTAACTCAGCAATAAGATATTAAAGGATAAAATCCACTTTTGTACTTAGAAATTAAAGCAGCAGCCCCACTGGAATAGAGCTCACTTTCAATAAACATTGTTACTCCAGATGATCCGTGACACTACACATAAGAATGGCAACTATCATCAATTTGCAAGTCCTCCATAATCTACCCCCTCAATCCCTAGGAGAGAATTTATTCTGCTATATTTTAATCACCTGATTCCTTATCCACCTGCCACTAGATTATAAACTCCTTGAGGACTTTAACTTATTTTTATCTTCGTATCGTTTTTGCCAAGTATGGTGCTGGGCAGTCAGGAGTGCTTAACTAAATATCTGCTGACTGAATAAGCACCACACGCAGCCGAGCCTTGTCAGTTGAGCATCTTGCTCACCCCCCCACTTTGGCTGACAGCTTCAACCCAGGAAACCACATCTTAGAACATCAGAAGTGGGCCCTGTGTAGTCATCCCTGATGCTGGCATGTATATTCTCCCATCCTTCAGGCAAAGTCTATATAATAAACCGGCAAAGAATATCATCTAATTCTAAGATGCTGTAGGCATGAAGATTTTAGAATTTTTGTCCAAGCATCATGTTTACTGAAATATACTCAACCTATTGAGGACTGTGGCAGTCTGCCCACATGTCAGGTTTCTGACAGATGTGATCAGTCTGGGAGCAGAGGACACAACCAGTGTCTGAATATGACTGAAATGTCGGGAAGACAGTGCAGAACTAAGACAGGCATTCTTGGAGCAGTTTCGATAGGCTGAAGATGCCAAAATACTCAGGGGTCGGAAGATTCCTGGAGAGAGAGAGAAGCATATATACTTAATATGACACTCCAAAATACACATGCAGGGAATGCCCTGGCAGTCCAGTGGTTAGAACTTGGCGCTTTCACAGCCGGGGCCTGGGTCTGATCCCTGGTCAGGAAATTAAGATCCCGCAAGCTGCGGGGTGTGGCCAAAACAAAAACAAAATTATGCATCCAGATATTTAAAACGAAGTAATGTACCGAAGCCACCAAGTATTATACATAATTAATGGGTCCTGAGCATCAGACTCACGTGTGGAGCTTTTTATCCTTATTGAGGTATAGCTTACACATCACAAAATTACCCATTTATGTACAATTCAATGCTTTTTAGTAAATTTAGAGAGTTGTGCAACCATCATCACAGTCCAGTCTGATGTGTTCTAGCTCTACATTCAACAGTAGGGGACAAAAGACATGCAGTGTTAATTCCCACCGCCAGATCTTACACTGTGAATACACACAACTCCTGCGCGTAGGGAATGGCAAGGCAGAAACACAACAGCTCCTGGCTCCGCAGAGAGACAGCAGGTGGCAGGAGGAGGATTCATAAAGAAAACAGAAGAGGTACTTGAGTTTCCCTCTAGAAAATGAACAGGCCATGAGAGGAGGCACAGAGTCCAGGTAGCATGAACAATGTACGCAAAGGCAAGGAAGCCGAAACAAATCCATGTCGGGAGTGGGGACTGGACCTGCCACAGAGGCTGAGCACTGTTTGACTGACTATCGGAGATGCCTGGGGAGTAGTGGGTAACAAGGTGGGCAGCTCAAAAGGCAGATCATGGAAGGCCTAGATGTGTGGACTGAACACAGTCCTCTTTATCAATCCTTCACACTATCACCAGACTCAGAGTCCACGGCTGCAAAGCAGAATCACTCATAGAGCTCTGACTCCACTTGTAAATTCCGAGTGAGGCTAGTGTGGGACTCAAGAATGTGCATGTTGGGCTTCCCTGGTGGCGCAGTGGTTGAGAGTCTGCCTGCCGATGCAGGGGACACGGGTTCGTGCCCCGGTCTGGGAAGATCCCACATGCCGCGGAG
>NW_006793745.1:1187534-1196737 GCF_000442215.2 Lipotes vexillifer
GCCTGTGCGTCCGGAGCCTGTGCTCCGCAACGGGAGAGGCCACAACAGTGAGAGGCCTGTGTACCGCAAAAAAAAAAAAAAAAAAAGGAATGTGCATGTTAACAGAAACAGAGTCACAGATACAGAAAACAATCTATGGTTATCGGGGGGAATGGGGAGAGGGATAAACTGGGAGATTGGGATTGACACATACACACTACTACATATAAATAATCAACAAGGGCCCACTGCATAGCACAGGGAGCTCTACTCAATATTCTGTAAAAACCTATATGGGAAAAGAATCTAAAACAGAGTGTACATATGTATAACTGATTCACTTTGCTGTACAGCAGAAAATAACACAACATTGTAAATCAACTATACTTCAATAAAAATTTTAAAAATAATAATAAAAAAAGAATGTGCACATTGATAAAACTCCACAGGACGATGGAAATGTTTGAAAAGAGGATTGTGGTGATAGCTGCACAACTCACTACATCAAACTGTACACACAGGGCCTCCCTGGTGGCACAGTAGTTGGGAATCTGCCTGCCAATGCAGGGGACACGGGTTTGAGCCCTGGTCTGGGAAGATTCCCACATGCCACGGAGCAACTAAGCCGTGTGCCACAACTACTGAGCCTGCGCTCTAGAGCCCGTGAGCCACATCTACTGAGCCCACGTGCCTAGAGCCCGTGCTCCGCAACAAGAGAAGCCACTGCAATGAGAAGCCCGGACACTTCAACGAAGGGTAGCCCCTGCTCGCTGCAACTAAGAAAGCCTGCACACAGCAACGAAGACCTAACGCAGCCAAAAACAAAATAAATTAAAAACAAAACTGTACGCACAAAACAGGTAATTTCATGGTATGTAAATTATACCTCAATAGTTGGTTAAAAAAAAACTCCACAGGACTTCCCTCGTGGCGCAGCGGTTGAGAATTCGCCTGCCAATGCAGGGGACACGGGTTCGAGCCCTGGTCCGGGAAGATCCCACATGTTGCGGAGCAGCTAAGCCTGCGAGCCACAACTACTGAAGCCCACGCACCTAGAGCCTGTGCTCTGTAACAAAAGAAGCCACCACAATCAGAAGCCCACGCACAGCAACAAAGAGTAGCCCCCACTCGCTGCAACTAGAGAAAGCCCACACACATCAATGCAGCCATAAATAAATAAATATTTATTTATTTATTTTTAAAAAAGCTCCACAGGTGAGTCTGATACTAAGTGAGGGCTTGGAACCACTTTCTTATTGTCCACTGCACTGATTTCACATGACAAATGAGGGGCAGTGTGGAGAAGTGAAATGCCAGTGTTTGAGCCAGACTGGGTTCGTATTCTAGCTCTACTACTTACTAGCTGTGTGACAATGGGCCAGTTAGTTAACCTCTCTGTGCCTCAGTTTCCTCAAATTTAAATGAGGTTAATCATGGGTTTTCCTGGTGGCACTGTGGTTAAGAATCCGTCTGCCAAGGCAGGGAACATAAGTTCGAGCCCCTGTCTGGGAAGATCCCACATGCCGCGGAGCAACTAAGCCTGTGCACCACAACTACTGAGCCTGCGGTCTAGAGCCCGCAAGCCACAACTACTGAGCCCATGCACCACAACTACGGAAGCCTGCACGCCTAGAGCCCGCACACCGCAACAAAGAGTAGCTTCCGCTCGCCTCAACTAAAGAAAGCCTGCATGCAGCAACGAAGACCCAACGCAGCCAAAAATAAATAAATAAATTTATTGAAAAAAATAAATGAAGTCAACCATGGGCAGGTAATGAGAATTAAATAAGATAAAATATGTAAAGTACTGGGAAGAGTGCCTGGCATAGAGAAAACATTTAATAAATGCTAAAAGCAGACAATAGAAAAGAGCTGAGGAATGTTTAACAAAGATGGTATAATGTTAACAGGTGGCAGAAGGAAGATGGAATACTTAAAACCCTTATTTTGCTTTTCTCTTCTCCATCAGAGATAACAATTTCCAGTCACCTGGTGACCTAGTGGGTAGGATTCTGGGCTTCCACTGACGTGGCCCAGGTTCAATCCCTTCTAATCTCCAAGTATAAATAATTTATATCTCAAAGAACTGAAACTACGTGCAGACATGATTACAAGCCAGGAGGTAGACTTTGAAAGATTAAGTGAATAGGAGGATTGTAGACAACAAAATGTCCCAATTTTCACAGATCACCGGAGCTTGATATATCTCAATTAAAAAACACAACAGAACTCTCAGAAGTTCTTGGAAACTGCCCCTGAAGGAGGTGAGCAGATGGGAGTCCAGAAATAACTGGGCAAACTACAGGCTTATCTGTAGAAAAAAAAAATGTTAGAATGGATAAATAGAAATGCACAGAAAAAAAAAATTTTTTTTTGTCACTCGGGAGTGAACTGTTCCTTGAAAAGAACTTCATTTCACTTTTTTTTTTTTTTTTTGCTGATTTCACTTTTTGATGTAGTCACCAGCCTGTGAAATCATGAGAATATCTAGACAGTGTATCCTGACTTTAGGAAGGCATGTGAAAAGGTTTCTTATATTCTAAATAAATAAAGAGATGTGGGCAGGACAATAAATTAGGTAAATTCCAAGCTGACTGGAAACTGTACTCAGTTGATTGCTGTTCTCCTGGTGGAAGTGTCTTCCTGGCTCCCTAACTGACTCTTATTTTTCCCCAATTTATATGAAGGTCCTGAAGCTGTACAAGGCATGTTTAGCAAATCTGCATAAAAAACAAGCTGGGAACCATGGCTTATTAACATATTTGTGAAAAGATAGACTATCTAGACTCAAAGTGATCTAGGTAAAAGGAAAAACAGACCCAAATTAACAAAATGAAACCAGGGATAAACCAACTGAGGTTAGAAAAAAATGGTTCCTGGAATAACAGGAAGGGTGACTGTGGCTTGAGAGCAGTTTCTGGGAAAATGACTTGGGGGGCTTTATCCACCATACACTCTCCCGGACCAACACTGTGATTTAGCTTGTAAAAACCAAAGTCCAACTTAGACTGTGTTAACCAAGGGCAGCTCACAAATCAAGGGCAGTGATTAACTGCTCCTTCAGTCTTCTGCCCTCTTTGGGAATTTTAGTACAGACAGGCTTTCTCTTAACACCCTCTTGTATGGAGAACACTGATGTTTTCATGAAGGAGGTGACACAAAACCAGTTTCGAAGGAGTAAGAGAGGAGGTAGTGGAAACAGGAGGCCAAAAATGGAATACGTAGTACGTAGTACGTTTTGGGAGCTCTGTTTGGGGAATTACAAATAGCCCCCCTGTGGCAGGAATCAAAGGAACGTGGGGGTAGGGGGAGGTGAGTGTGACGGTGTCTAAACTAGTGGTCTTCAAGGTTTTTTTCGATACCATACTCTCTAAATGAATTTTGAAAAATTATGTACCCTTTCACAAAATTTCAGTATCTAAAATTTTAAATAGTTTTAAAAGGATATAATTTCCAGTATATTTCTAAAACTGACATTTAAAAATAAGCTGTTGCACCACTCTTTTAAATGTTTTCAATGGAATCTAAATACCATAGTGAGTCAATACCCGCCTATATCATCAATTGTTAAAAAACAAGGACAATAAATCCAAATTGATGAAAATAAGAACTTTTCATCAAAAGATACGTTAAACAAACTAAAAAGGCAAGCCAGAGTGGAAGAATATATTGGAAACACATTTAAATGAGAAAAGACACACATCCAACATACATAAAGAACTACTATAAATCAGTAAGAAAATTCAATAGAAAAATGGGCAAAATATTTGAGTATTTCACAAAAGAAATTCAAATGGTTAACACACATGTAGAAAGGTATTCAGGCTCATTACTAATCAGGGAAATGCTACTCAAACCACAACGAGACACCACTAAATACTCACCAGATTGAAAAAATGTACAGGTCTAACAATACCAACTGTTGATGAGGATATGGTGCATACAGTGCTGGGTGACTTTTTTTTTTTTTTTTTGCGGTACGCGGGCCTCTCATTGTTGTGACCTCTCCCGTTGTGGAGCACAGGCTCCGGACGCGCAGGCTCAGTGGCCATGGCTCACGGGCCCAGCCGCTCCGCGGTATGTGGGACCCTCCTAGACCAGGGCACGAACCCGTGTCCCCTACATCGGCAGGCGGACTCTCAACCACTTCGCCACCAGGGAAGCCCGTGCTGGGTGACTTTAAATAAGCACATCACTTTGGCAGCATCAGGCAATACAGAATATATACATATTCTCTGATTCAGCAATTCCACAGCTAGTTTTATATGTATAAACACACACACACACACACCATAGAGAAACTCTTGCACTCATGCACCATGACACAAGGCCAATCAGCTTGTACCTAACCGCCCCAAAGTGGGAACACCCAAATGCCCATCAATAGTAAAATGCAGAATTGTAGGGTAGTCCCATAAGAGACCATTCTATAGCAATGAGAAAGCATGACAGCTACGTGTAAATTGAATGAATTTCACAAAGAAAAAGAAGACACCAGAGTACATACTATGTGATTCCGTTCACGGAATGTAAAAAAAACAGGCAAAACGAAACAATATACTGCTTAGAGATGCACATATAGATCTTAAAACTATTACAGAAAAAAAGACGAGGTAATAATAAAAGTGAGGGCAGTGTTTATGTTTGGTGGAAACGGGCAGTTTTGGTTGAAAAGGCACACAGAGGTGAAGGCTCCTGGTACTGTTCTATGTCCTGGCCTGGGTGTTAGTTATACCCCCTGTTTGCCAGAGAGTTATTTGTTAAGGTAGTCATGTATGCTATACACATTTTTCTTTATATGTTATATTTCACAACTGAAAAATACCCCACATAAACCAGCTCTTCTGTAACAGTTGAAAACTTTACACTTTTTTCTTTCTAGTCTTGTTCCACAGAATTTTATCCTATTTTGTGTGAACGTAATTTACCGATCACGGTATCTTATTTGAACGATCTTTAACTTTTGCAGAAGTCCCTACAGTGAAGGCAACCCTTCACTTCCGTCATCTCTCTGTCAAGAAGTCCTTAAGGCTGCCCTAGGGCCGCCACTGAGCGAAGCAAGCAGCCGCACTCCCTGCACGTTGTGTGCATTTCATACAGCCACGCTTACCACATGCCGGGTACTACACGAGGCGCTTTACGTGCTCCAGCTCATTTAGTCCTCAGGTGGATAGTGTTATCGCTATTTTAGAGCCGTAGAATCTGAAGTTCAGAGATATTAAATAACTTTTCAAGGTCAAAGCTCGTGAGTGGCGGATCCTAGCCACGGTGGTACTTTGCTGTCTTCCTCGCCCCCCACCCCCGCCCTTGTGGTTTGTTTTCTAGGGAAGGCGGAATGGCTAGGAGCCGGTAAGGAAGCCAAAACTGCGGGACACCCCGGTTCGCGAGGGTCCAAGAATCTCGGAGATCTCCGGTGCTGGCGGCCGAACACAGGAGAAAATTCGTAACAAACCTCTGGCCTCATATAACGATCCCCCTCCTTTCTTTTTTTTTTTTTTTTTCCTGTTAACCTCCACGCTAAACTCCCACTCCATCCCGCGCCAGTCCCCCCTTCCGTGAAGGCGTGAATCGAGCTCCTCGCTGCCCACTGACCTGAGGCTGCTCTCACAGTACACGCAAAAGCGGAGGCCGCCATCTTGCCGCCTTGCCTTACGGCAGCCGAATTGGATCTAAAAGCTTCAGAGCAAGAGGGCACTAAAGAAAAGTAACCTGGGCGGAGTAGGGGAAGGGAGTTAAAAACATGAATAAAGAGGAACGTTGAAGTCTACCTTTATTTAATATCTTCTTTATGCCAGGCTGTCCTTCACCGCTGTAAAACAAGTGCCTACAGAATAGTGCCTGGCATATAATAGGCTCTCAATAAATTCTTATTGAGCATTTCATTGAAAGATGTATTTAAGTACCAGCGTATTTGAAACAATTTTTTTGCTCATTTCATTAAATTAGTTTGAAAGAATAAAATGTATCCTTCCAAAGCTGGAATATGTTGGGCTAAATTGACAGGAAATAGCAACATTTTTAGAATTTTTTAAAAAATTTAATGCCAACTCTAATCAAATAAATATAAGTATCCCGAGGACATCAGATACACACACACACTTTTTTTTTCTCTCTCTAATCAATAACACTGCTATTTGGTAGAACAGCACCTCAACTCTTCCTGAACAATCTACATACCTTATCTTATTCCTGAAAATTAGTGATCATACATTTTTAAACAATGTTCATTCAAGCTGAAAATAAACAGTAAACCTCTCTCCCATCCTTGTAGTCTAAGATACTTGACGCATATACAGTATATGGCACTATTTACTGGTTGAAATGGGTAAGGGTCAAACACTGAGTCTCAAGGAGTTCACATTTAATAAGGAGACAACTACAGACCATAATAGGCAGACAAATGACTGATGGGGCAGTTCAAAGATAAGGAGGGAAGGCTTCTGGTTGGGGTGATCAGGGACAAGGAGATAGAGTATAACACGGATCTTAAAGAATGGGGAGGATTTTTTAACGAGGGCAAGGTCACGGTTGGCAGTAAGAGCATCAAGAGCTAAGGTGAGAAGAGAGGAAGCCAAGACAGAGAGACACAGGATTTATTTAGAGCAGTGGTTTTCAAACTTTTTAGTCTTGGGACCTCTTTACATGCTTAAAAATTGTGGGTCCCAAAGAGCTTGTAATTATATGGATTATATTTGTAAGAATGTATTATATTGAAAAGTAAAATTGAGAAAAAAATTAAATACGTATTGTACTAGTTTCCTATTGCTGCTTTAACAAATTAACTCAAATTAGGTGGCTTAAAACAACACACGTTTATTATCGTACAGTTCTGTAGGTCAGAAGTCCAAAATGGGTTTCACAAGGCTAAAATCAAGGTATCCAGGGCTGTGTTCCTTCTGGAGGCTCTAGAGGAGAGTTTGTTTCATTGTTTTTTCCAGCTTTTAGAGGCTTCTTGCCTCCTTCCATCTTCAAAGCCAAGAATCACATGACTCTGGCTTCTGCTTCCATTGTCACACCTCCTTTTCTGATTCTGACCCTCCTGCTTCCCCCGTCACTCCTAAGGACCCTTGTGATTACGCTAGGTCCACACAGATAATTCAGAATAGTCTCCCCATCTCAAGATTCCTAATCACACCTGCAAAGTTCTTTTTTGTCATGTAAGGTAACATATTCACAGGTTCCAGGGATTAGGAGAATGTGGACCTACTGGGCCATAAGTATTCTGCCATTGCATTTATTAATTCATTTTAAAACAACAATTATAAGGACTTCTCTGGCAGTCCAGTGGTTAAGAATCTGTGCTTCCACTGCAGGGGCACAGGTTTGATCCCTGATAGGGGAACTAAGATCCCGCGTGCTGGCGTGGTGCAGCAAAAAAACCCAAAAGACCTATTACATATTGACACAGATATTTTTATGAAAAATATTTCAAACTTTTAAAAAAATTAGCAAGAAGAGTGGCATTGTTTAACCTTTTTGCAAATCTCTCTAAGGTCTGGCTTAATAGAAAGCTGGATTCTGAAATTTGCTTATGCATTCAATTTGTTGTGGTATCACTTGTCATGTAGTCTCTGGGAAAACTCTACAATTATGTATGAGTAAAAACAGCAAATAATATCTTAATATTACAAAGGTTGTTTTGATTTTTTTAAATGTTTATTTATTTGTCTGTGTCGGGTCTTAGTTGCAGCACGCGGGATGTTCTTTGCCCTAACCAGGGATCAAATTCACGTCCCTTGCATTGGAAGGAGGATTCTTAACCACTGGACCACCAGGGAAGTCCCATATGAAGGTTGTTTTGATTTTAAAACAACCTTTTCAGAGACCTCTGAAAGGGTCTCAGGCTCACCAGGGACCAGGGCCTTCCGCGTGGACCAGGGCCTCCCATAGCACACTTTGAGAACCACTGAGTTGGTTATATTTCAGTTTCTCCGAGTTTTAGGGTAGACAAGTGGGTGATGAGCTTGAACCGCTATTGTTGCTATCTTGATCTCCCATCTATGGTGGCCACTTTGAGCCATAAAACATGCACACAGGCTGGAAAAGTACTCTGAGACATTTCTTAAGGGTCTTTGAATTGGCAGTGGGAGTCACTGCCATGTGGCATGTTTTTGAACAAGGGAGTGATTTAAACTTCTGAGTTACTTTAGGAGAGTCCATTTTAAAGCAAAAGAAAAAAAAAGAAAAAAAAAATCTTAAACCGCACGTGGAATATGAGGATTAAGGACTTGGTTAAACGAGAGGTCAGGAGACTACAGAAATTAATTTTGGAGTTTGAAATCTTGAAGCTGGAGAAGTTGCTAATGATGTTCAGGCTCAAGGCATACATGGCTGGAAGAGACTGAAAATATTCACTGGCCTTGAAAGGTTTATGGCCAAGGTTTTTGAAAAGTCATCACCCAGCATGACAGCAGTGGGCAGGGATGAGATGGGGGGCAGGGGGACTGCAGTTCAATAATTAAAATTACTAAAAAAGATGGGAGACTGCTCTGGAGGCTGTTAAGTGATGGCGATATGAAATACAGAGTGTAATGTAATTACAAAAGTACCCTGAAAAGCACTGAACCTATATAAACATAAGTAATTATTTCATTTTAGATAATTTTCAAACCTATTTCTCTACTTTACAAATGGGATTTAGTAGCATTGTGTACCTCTAGGGAGAACACCATACTACAATAGAGTACCCAGTTAAAACTTGAAAGTACTTTGCAAACGCAAGAGACACACAAGTTATTTAGTTTCTACGATATATTGACTGTAAAATAATAATTAGTACTAAGAGCATTGAATACGGTGTTCAGTATTTAACGTGTGTTACCTTGATTACAGACTCAGTGGAATACTTTTTTTTTTTTTTTCTGTACGCGGGCCTCTCACTGCTGCGGCCTCTCCCGTTGCGGAGCACAGGCTCCGGACGCGCAGGCCCAGCGACCATGGCTCACGGGCCCAGCCGCTCCGCAGCATGCGGGATCCCCCCAGACCGGGACACGAACCCGTGTCCCCTGCATCGGCAGGCGGACTCTCAACCACTGCGCCACCAGGGAAGCCCCTCAGTGGAATACTTTGAACAGCGTTTCTGCACTGACCTCATCTTCCCATCCATCCCACAGATTGCGACCAAAATTATCTTTCTAAAATAAAAACTTGATGAAGAAAGCGGTGTGGTTTAATATGGAAGGAGTAGAAGCTGTGGAACCCGAAGAATCAGGGTTTGTATTCCT
>NW_006793745.1:1196747-1201383 GCF_000442215.2 Lipotes vexillifer
CTGTGCTATTTATTAGAATCGTGAACGACACATTCTGCACAAAGATCTCCCCAGTGTTCTTTCACCCAGTCTCCCACAAGCAGGATGACTCCCGGAAGAAGGGCTGCCAAACGAACAGAACGCGCAAACCGAGACACCACCACTGTTTACGTAATTCTGGGCAAATCCATTCCTTTCTACGAAATATCCAGCTGACAGAAACAGCTGAGATGCTTTCTTGCTTGAATTCTCCGGAGTCACACCTGCCCGGGTTCCGCGCGGACCAGAGCCCGAGTTCCAGACGCACTGCTACCCATCTCAATCACCCAGTAACCCGAGCTTGCGGTAACAGCCAAGAACCCCGAGCGCGACCCGGAAGGAGAAATCGCCCTTTCCGCCTAAGCAGGGCCCACCCTCTCCTAGCGGCCTGGACACGGGCGAGAGGGAGCTGCGCGTGCGCAATGGCGTTGGCTGTCCTTCCGGTACGCCCGGCGCGGAGAGGCGGCACGGACGCAAGCACGCACGGACGCAAGGTTTCCCCTACTTGCGCCGCCGCCCTAGCTCCCACTTACACCTGCAGCGCGGTCAGCACCGCAGAGATGCTGCGAGCCTGTCAGTTATCCGGCGTGACCTCCACCGCCCAGGTGAGGACGCGGGCGCCGGGAGAGAGCGCGTGGTGAAACTGACTCCGGGCAGCCGGCGGAAGATAAGGGAGGCTTTGGCTCTGCCTAGGCCCGGGGACAGAGGCGTGTCTCAGGGCCGCCCTTATCGCGAGAGTCCCGGGTGAGCCCTTGAGGCAGTTAATTCGGCAGTTCGTTGGACTGGGATGACTTGAGGGTTATTGCTGAATAGGGATGGGGCGTGGAGAAGAGAAGGTGGCGGGGAGGCGGGCGTAGGACAGGAGGCACGGCTTCGGGGACATGCCATCCAATCAGCCCCGCGCTGCCCCAGTCTAGGACCAATTGAGGCTGCTGGCGCCCGGGTCGCCGGTTGGGCGCTTGATAGGTTTCGCGCAGCCAGTGGTTGAAGGTCGACGGGGGAAAACTGCAGTTCCAAGCAGGACATGCTTAGCCTTGGCTTGTTGCATCTTCATAAGGAGGTGCCTGGACTGCTAGAGTCCGCGCTTTGGGCGCGGGGGGGGGGGGGGGGGGGAGCCATTTTCATACTTGCTTGGATTGGCTTATATAATGGATTAAAGATGGGCACAAATTCCTTGACACTTCTCCCACTGAGAGTTGGGGTTTGCTCTTGAATCTGGAATGCTCTTAGTGACCTTTCTTTTCTAGCGGAGAACACTTCTTGAGCTATTCTTACTCTGAACAAAAATGAAAGATTGTAATTTACGGAGCTCGAACACCTGGTACTCGAGGAAGGTTAGGCGTCATAACCTTGTGCTCATTTCTGAGATTAGCCTGAGGATCTGTGTCTTCAGGTGCTGGGACGACTTTGGCAGACATTCAAGGAGCCCAGACACCCAGTTATTTTTATTTCTGCATAATTATCAAAGTAATTTTCTGAAATTAAAAAAGGAAACCTATTCCCATTGCTCACAATTTAAAGAAAATTGGTATTTTGGCAAAATGTGGTATTTGCAAAACAGGTACTGTGACTCAAGCAATTGAGCAAACTCCCTGGACACAGTGAGTTCGAAATAAAAGTCAAGCTTTTTTTTTTTTTTCTTTCAAGTTTGCTTATCTCCCCTTTCGTTTCCAGGGTAGGAGAAGCAGTCTCTTCTGTAGGAAAGTGCGGGGTAGTGTTAGTTTTCTATTGCTTTATAACAGGTGCCACAGATTGAGTAGCTTAAAACAACACATTTATTATCTTAGTGTTTCTGGACATGAATGGTCGGGGTTCTCTGCTCGCTGTCACACAAGGATGCAAAGTGTTTTCCCTGCTGTGGTTCTCATTTGGAGCTTCTCTTCTAAGCTCCTTCAGTTTGTTGGCAGAATTCAGTCCCTTGCAGCTGTAGGGCTGAAGTCGCTGTTTTCTTGCTAGCTGTCACCTCACCCTTCCTGGGGGCTGTCTGAAGTTCCTTGCTGCAAGGTTCTCAGAGGCAGTTTGTAACACAGATGTTTACTTTCTTGCAGGCTACCTGGAGCTTGTCTCTCAGACTTCAAAATTTCTCTTCCCTGTTTCTGATCTCCAGACCCAGATTTAAACGGCTTATGTGATTAGGCCAGGCCCACCTGGGTAACTCCCTTTTGATTAGTTCAAGTCAACTGATTAGAAACCTAATTACATCTGCAAAATCCCCTTTGCCATACAACTCTAATCATGGGCTTAACTGCAGGGGGCAGAGATCATGGAAGCCAAGTTAGAATCTGGCCTATCATACTGCCCAAGTGGGGCTAGGAGGTTGGAGGAAGCATAACTGCTTTTCAGGGCAGAACTGGTGAGGTATGTTTTTGGAGCCCTCCTTTCAGGCCCAGTCTTGTTACCATCATGGTTGTCACTGATCTGTCTGTGTTGGCCCTGAAGTCCAAAATTACTTTTTCCTTCCTTGCCTTTATCAAAATATTTTCCACTTAATGGGATCCCAGTTAGGAAGTTAGGAGAAAACTGGTTAAAATTTCATATTAAAATATGAACCCTTTTCTAGCCTGCAACCAAGATTTCTTACCTTCCTAAAACTGCTATCTTGAAAAATTCATTGGTTTATTCTTCTTATCTCCTCATTGATTCTATAGTATTTGCTCCTGTTGCGTTGTGAAACTCTTTTTGCTCTTCTCATGTAGTATCTTGGGTCCCATTTTACCCTTCATCTCTTTTATTTTCCTTTGTTGAGTCGACTTATTCTTGTACCTGTAGGAACTCTAGTACCCCAATGAACTTTCCCCCTCTCCCTCTCCCCCTTTCCCTTTTCTTTTAAGACATTTTTTCAGAGCAGTTTTAGATTCACAGCAAACTGGAGGGCATTCCCCATATACCCTGTGCCTGAGGGATGCATAGCCTCCCTTTGTATTAACATCTGCCACCGGAGTGTTACATTTGTTACAATTGATGAACCTACATTGACATATCATAATCACCCAACATCCATTGTTGACACTAGCGTTCACTTTTTTTTTTTTTTTTTTTTTTGCGGTACGCGGGCCTTTTACTGCTGCGGCCTCTCCCGTTGCGGAGCACAGGCTCCGGACGCGCAGGCTCAGCGGCCATGGCTCACGGGCCTAGCCGCTCCGCGGCATGTGGGATCTTCCCAGACCGGGGCAACAACCCGTGTCCCCTGCATCGGCAGGCGGACTCTCAACCACTGCGCCACCAGGGGAGCCCTAGCGTTCACTTTTGATGTTGTACGTTCTGTGGATTAAGACACATGTATGATGATATGTATCCATCACTATGGTATATAGAGTATTTTCACTGTCCTAGAAATCCTCTGTGCTCCACCTCTTCATCACTTGCCTACCCCCACCTCCTGGCAACCACCAGTCTCTTTACTGTCTCCATAGTTTTGCTTTTTTCAGAATGTCATATAGATGGAATCATACAGAATGTAGCCTTTTCAGATTGGTTTCTTTCACTTAGTATATTTCAGGTTCCTCCATGTCTTTTCATGGCTTGATGGATCATTTCTTTTTAGTGCTGAAAAATATTCCATTGTCTGGCTATACCATAGTTTATTTATCCATTCACCTACTGAAGGACATCTTGGTTGCCTCCAAGGTTTGGCAGTTAAGAATAAAGATGCAGTAAACTTTTCAGTGCACGTTTTTACGTGGACATACATTTTCAGCTCCTTTGTGTAAATACCAGGGAGCACATATGCTGGATCATATGGTGAGAATATGCTTTGTTTTGTAAGAAACTGCCAGTCAGTCTTCCAAAATGGCTGTACCATTTTGCATTCCCAACAGCAGTGAATGAGAGTTCTTGTTGCTGCACAGCCTCACCAGCATTTGGTTGTGGTCAGTGTTGGGGATTTTGGCTATTCTAAGAGGCATGTAGTGATACTGTCCCATCTCTATATGCTCTCTTACTGGGATTACATCAGTTCTCAGAATTTTAATCCCTAAGCAGATGATTGTCTAGCCTCCACTTTTGAAGTTTGTACTCAAATTTCTAAATTCTTATTTGATTTTGTCAAAATCCTTTCCACTCCATCACACCATCTTCTTCTTTTTTTTTTTTTTGCTGTACTCGGGCCTCTCACTGCCGCGACCTCTCCCGTTGCGGAGCACAGGCTCCAGACACACAGGCTCAGCGGCCATGGCTCACTGGCCCAGCCGCTCCCCGGCATGTGGGATCTTCCCGGACCGGGGCATGAACCCGTGTCCCCTGCATCGGCAGGCGGACTCCCAACCACTGCGCCACCAGGGAAGCCCCACACCACACACCATCTTCTTAAATGTCTTCTGGCTTTTACTGTTGCCCTCCTAGAGTCAGTTCTTCACCTAGTTGTTAATAAAGGCCTTTAAAAAAGCATACAGGGCTTCCCTGGTGGCGCAGTGGTTGAGAGTCCGCCTGCCGATGCAGGGGACATGGGTTCGTGCCCCGATCTGGGACGATCCCACATTCGGCGGAGCGGCTGTGCGCATGAGCCATGGCCGCTGAGCCTGCGCGTCCGGAGCCTGTTACTCCGCAACGGGAGAGGCCACAACAGTGAGAGGCCCGTTTACCGCAAAAAAAAAAAAAAAAAAAAGAAAAACAAACAGTG
>NW_006793745.1:1201461-1211004 GCF_000442215.2 Lipotes vexillifer
AAAAAAAAAAAAAAAAAAAGCATACAGACCATGTCATGACCTCCTGTGACATCCCATCTCATCAGAGTGAAATCTAAACTCTTTACCGTGCCCACTGGGCCCTTCATGATCTGGCTCTTTGCATATCTTATTTTTCTACTCAGCCTCATTCTCTTCTCACTGCCTTTGCATTTGCTATTTACCCTGAGGTTCTCCCACACATCTTTGCTTAGCTCTCACTCCCTTCAGATATTTTCTCAGCTATGACCTTCCCTTCAGAGAGGCCTTCCCTGTCTAAAACAGACCTCTGACCACTCTCTCCTTTGCATCACTCTGAACTTACCCTTACCCTACTTGGTTTTACTTTGTAGCTTCTACCACCACCTGACATACTGTGTATTTATTGTGTATTTTCCACATTAAAATGGAAGCTCCTCAAAGGGACTGTATCCATATCAGTACTCAGAATAGTCCCAGCTCCTAATAGATGCTCAGTAAATAAAGATGTCTCATTTGTGACATGTTTGAATGAATGACATATTTGAATGAAAGAATAAATGTGTTCTGTGAATTTTTCTTAATTTCTGTAAGTGGATGTGACCTCCCTTAAACTTAAACCTCCATAGGTTTAATAACCTCTCCAGAGAAACAGAACCGATAGGATGTGCACGTAGATAGAAAGATTTACTATAAGGAATTGGCCCATGCAGTTGTGGAGGCTGGCAGGCTTGATATGCACAGACCCAGAGGAGCTTGTGGTGCATTTTCAGTGTGAAAGCTGGCAAACTGGAGACCCAGGAGAGCTGATGGTGCAGTTCCAGTCTGAAGGCAGTCTGCCGGAGAATTCCCTCTTGTCTTGGGGAGACTGGTCTTTTTGTTCTATTCAGGTCTTCCATTGACTGGCTGAGGCCCACCCACATTATGGAAGGCAACCTGTTTTATTCATAGTTCATTGATTCAAATGTTAATTTCATCCAAAAACACCCTCCAAGTTGACATATAAAATTTACCATCACTGCTGGCATCCAGCTTATCCTCACTCTGTGGACTTAATCATTCTCAAATTCCTTACATGTGGGTATTCAGAAATGGATTGCTCTTTCTTTCTTTCCCAGAAATGAGCTTCAGAGCTCTGATTCTTCCTCACTTTACTTCCCAGACCTAACACCATCTGTCTTCTTTTAGTCCCAGGACTGCATGGCCAGGCCCAACCTTTTCTGAGGTGGGCCTTGGGTTTGGAGGACCTGGGCTTTCAGCCTAGCCTGGCCCTCTCCCAGACTACAAATTTGGGAGTGGTCATCTGCATGTGCATTGATCTTATCTGCTTATATTTTGAAAAAGCGAAAGAAACATTATTTTTGAGGGTTGACTAAGCTAGCTTATTTAACTAAGACCAAATTTGATATCAGGGCTAATTTAGGACTGAACTTGTGTGTGGACATTTTTAGCTGTCATCTTCTGGAATTCTTTCTTTTCATTAGGGTTATGAAACACTGTTACTCAATAATAGATGTAGGTGGTGAGGCACACGTGGTAGAAAGTAGTTTAGTATATGATGCAGCCTGTTTGCTTCTATGCATATTAGAATCCTTTTTTTAAAAAAATAAATTTATTGTTTTAATTTTTGGCTGTGTTGGGTCTTCATTGCTGTGCACAGGCTTTTCTCTGGTTGCAGCGAGCGGGGGCTATTCTTCGTTGCGGTGCGTGGGCTTGTCATTGCAGTGGCTTCTCTTGTTACGGAGCACAGGCTGTAGGTGCTTGGGCTTCAGTATTTGTGGCACGCGGGCTCAGTAGTTGTGGCTCGGGGGGCTTAATTACTCTGCGGCATGTGGGATCTTCCCAGCCAGGGCTGGAACCCATATCTCTTGAATTGGCAGGCAGATTCTTAACCACTGCGCCACCAGGGAAGTCCAGAATCCTTTTTTATTATTCTTCATTTTCATTTCTCTGGACCAATTGCTTTCAAACCATTTTGAAATACATTTTACATCATAACTTAGAACAGAAGTTTGAGAGTATATAGGTAATATATATTTTCACACATATATGCAGAGAAAACTAGAGAAATATCACCTTCCTGGTTTTGCCATACTGATGAATATCTGCTATTTCCTTGTCATAACTGAAGAGCACTTTTTCTCCCATAGAATATGTTTTTACTGGGAAATAATACTGCTTTCATGCCAAACTTAATTGGATTTGTGTATGTGATATATTTTTAACCTTAATGCATGATTCCTATAAAATATTTTTAGTCAACTATAGAAAGAGTTGTTGGATATTAATCTGTAATTTAAATGTAGAACTTGCCATTAACTTCTGGATACCTTTTGTTTGTTCGTGTGGGAGGAATCCTTATTACAAATCCCAAAAGCGAAATGTCAGTTACAGCAAACGGCCACATCTAGAAGGGAAACCTGCAACCTCCTGATAGGGTTCATATGAGGGGACTTGTATTATAGTCTCTGTTTCCAGGATTGTGGTTTCTTTTTATATGTTCACTTTAATTTGGAAGAGCTAAGGAATAAGTGGTCTTTGCAGGAACATTACATGGGAATTGTGTGTTTTAACTTGCTTTTTTGGGTTTTGTTTGTTAAAATCATGTTTCTGTAGCTTGGAAGCAGCAATGCTAACCTTATAACATTTATTACAAGGCTATATGTCAAGGCAAATTGTTTCTGCATTGTTGGTTATTATTAATAAAAAGGTATTCCAGAACTAAGAAGTGTCCAATATTTTTTGTGTTAAAGTTAGGACGTTTAGTTTATATAAATAAAGAGAG
Source organism: Lipotes vexillifer (assembly GCF_000442215.2). NCBI lineage: Eukaryota > Metazoa > Chordata > Mammalia > Artiodactyla > Lipotidae > Lipotes > Lipotes vexillifer. The sequence continues at coordinate 1,204,223 of NW_006793745.1, forward strand.
AGTTTAGTTTGGTGCTTAAGAAAGAGAGTTCTGAAGGTAGACCTTGGATTTGGCAGTGGTTTCTTACACGTGACACCAAAAGCCACAAGATAAATTGGATTTCACAAAATTAAAAAATGTTTTGGGGCTTCCCTGGTGGTGCAGTGGTTAAGAATCCACCTGCCAGTGTAGAGCCACAAAGTAGATAGTGGCTGACAGGAGCTGGGGAGAAGGGAAAATGGGGAGACTGCTTAGTTGGTACAGGAGTTTACTTTTGGAGTGATGAAACTGTTCTGGAACTAGATAGCGGTGATGGTTGTACAGCATTGTGGATGTACTAAATGCCACTGAAATGTACACTTTAAAATGATGAATTTTATAAGCGAATTTTACCACACAGAGAAAAAAAACAGAACAAAACCCTTAACACCAGGCAGTTGCAGATGGCCTGATATATACAGAGCTAGACTTAAATATATATATATAATTAAAGTAATATAAAATAATATATAATAAACTGGAAGTAGCATCCATTAGCCAAAAATGGGACAATTTGAGTTTTCAAAAGGATAACAATTGCACCTGGTCTAAGTTCATCAGAAGTGTTTAAATACATGAGTTGATAAAGATCCTGTTTTGGTTTGCTAAGGCACCTTAAGCTTGGGGTAAAAGATTTATTTACTGCCTCCCTCAGTTCTGGGGGTTTCCTGGCCTCAGCTGGGCATTTTATGTCCCTCGTGAGGTTGTGGTCAGGCCGTGGCTGGGGCTAGAGTCATCTCAAAGGCTTCCTCACTCCCGTGTCTGGCAGTTGATACTGGCTGCAGCTGAGACCTCAGCTGGGTCTGTTGGCTGGACCACCTACATGTGTGTCTGGGTTTCCTCCCAGTTTGGCGGCTGTGTTCCAAGAGCAAGTGTGATGAGAGGCAGAGCCAGGCAGAAGCTGTATCCCCTTTATGTCTTGGTCTCAGAAGTCACAGAGCCTCACTTTCACTGCCCTCTATTAGTAAATTAGTAACTAAGGCATGCCCTTGTTCCAGGGAAGGGCTCAGTTTGCTGGAGGAGTAGCAAGTTTCTGGAAGAGCATGTGTTACAGGAAATATTGTTGTAGTCAGTTTTGGACAATACAGTCTGCCTTGTAGCCATGACAGCTTGCATTCCTCCCACATGTAAATACATTCACAGCCTTCCTCATAACGCTCCAAAACCTCATCCCATCACAGCATCAGGCTTAGACTAACGGACCAGGATTTTGCCATCAAATCAGATCCCTTTGCAGGTAAGACATCTTGAATGTGGTCTGTTGGGTACAGTTCCTTAAGTGTGTTTCCTTTCAGTCTAAAGACCTGTGAACTAAAGAGACAAGTTATCTGTTCCCCATATACCCTACACACAATATAGTGTGACACTGCCACCCAAAGAGGCACACAGCAGTCACTGTTCATAACAAATGTCAAATCCAACTGACACATGTTGCTGCTTGCTTAATTAGGACTTAGTCCTCTTGCTTGGGAATGTATCTCCGTAGCTCTTTTTTTTTTTTGGCTGCACTGCGCCGCATGTAGGATCTTAGTTCCCCAAAACCGAGCCCCCTGCCGTGGAAGTGCTTAGTATTAACCACTGGACCGCCAGGGAAGTCCCTCTCCATAGCTCTCTGTTCTACCCTCTGGGCTTCAGGTTTCACCCTTTGAATCATCCTTCCTTTTCTTTTTATTAATTAATTAATTTATTTTTGGCTGCGCTGGGTCTTGGCTGCTGTGCGCGGACTTTCTCTAGTTGCTGTGAGCGGGGGCTACTCTTCACTGTGGTGCGCGGGCTTCTCATTGTGGCGGCTTCTCCTGTTGCGGAGCACGGGCTCTAGGCGCACGGGCTCAGTAGTTGCAGCACGTGGGCTCAGTAGTCGTGGCTCGCGGGCTCTAGAGCGCAGGCTCAGTAGTTGTGGTGCACGGACTTCGTTACTCCGCGGCATGTGGGATCTTCCCGGACCAGGGCTGGAGCCCATGTCTCCTGCATTGGCAGGCGGATTCTTAACCGCTGCACTACCAGGGAAGCCCCGTCCTTCCTTTTCCAGATGTGTTGCCTGTTGGCAGCTGAATCATTTTTCTCAGACTGCTTTCTGTCTGTAGAAGTTCTAGAGGCCCCAAACCTCTATTTGTTTTATACTTTTCACCTTTAAATCCAGGCCGGCCTGTTTTTCATCTTAATGACTTTGTGGGTTTCTTGTGGGTCTTACTGGGGTGTTCTCCATTAGACAAGAGCCACACCCACAAATCTGATCAGAATAAGCTCTTCTCCAATTTTGGGCTCCCTGTGAGGCTGCTTTGGTCTCAAACCCCTAAGATTCTCAGTTGCCCTGTTGTTTAATAAAAAGAATATGGGATGCATACTCTTAAGATCCTTAGTGGGCCTTTTCTCAGTATAAAAAGTTCTGTGAGGAGCACCTCCTGAGATCTTTTTGAGGTCTTAAAGGATCGTTGCTAACTGGAGAGGCTGAGAATGAGAAACAGTCTTATTTTTTAACCCACCAAGTACTAGCTCATTTTTTTTTTTTTTTTTACTAGCTCCTTTATATTTCCTTCAAATTTTGCTTGAAAGCTAAACAGTTTTTTTTTTGGTTTGTTTGTGTTTCAGAAGCTTGGCACTATCCTTATCATACTCTGCGAAAAGGAAGCAGTTGGCACTTGTGAATGTTCTGCTTAGTACTGTCTTTAGCTAAATCCATCAGTTCATTAGGTATAGCTATACCTAATTTTCTATTTTCCATGTCTTACCACGGGTGACAATTTTGATAAACTTCTGCCACTACATACAAAGATCCCTTTTTCCTCCAGGTTCCGAAAATATTTTTCTCACTTTTCTTAAGCCCTCACCAAGACAGCTTCTGTGAAGGCCATTAGGCTTCTGCTAACAGTCTCCTCAAGGCCCTTCCAACTTTCACTCCCCACCCCCCAGTCCCAAAGTCATTAACACGTGCTTTATCTTTTATAGTAGCACCCTATTTCCAGGTACAAGCATCTGTTTGGTTATAGCTGTAAAACAGATCACCCCAAACCTAGTCTTTATTTATTCTTTTATGGTAAATAATATTTATTATTATACAGATAAAAATTATATTGTATTGTATACACTTATAAGGAAATAACATATAAGTAAATATCTTTCATTTCTAAGGAGGTTCCATTAGGAGGTTCTTGGGGTCTCATGAGCTTGCAAGGTTCTGGGGAAGTGGCAAGGTTCTAGAAAAGCATGTGAGATGTGAAATATGGCAGTTTTTGGAAAATACAATCTGTCACAATTAATAAATGAAAACCAAAAAAACCGCACAATTGTTCATCATCAGAGGATAACTGGATAAAAGGATAAAAAGAATCAACCATTTATCCTCCTTTCCTCTGTGAACTGTACTATTGAGTAATCAAATTGTAGATGAGGGGAAGCATCTCTTTATAAAATACGTTAAATTATAAATGAAAAATAGAATTAGAGACCACTTTTTGCAACTTCCAATAAATTAATGGATCTAGACATTGTACATTAGCACAATTGATAACAGCACAAAAAGAGAGGCAAACAGATATTGTGTACCTCCCAGTGAAAGAAAACACCACACTCTAAAGTCTTGCCAAAGAGAGTAAACCTGAGTCTGATCAAGTGTCTGGTTCCAGCTCCAGCTTGCAGGAAATACAGAGGACAGGAACGTGTTAAATTGCACCTTGAACAAAATCCAGTCTGTGGAAAATTCTGCAGGTTGAACAAGCAGATTTCTTCAACAGAATAATTACTGGAGGGAACACCTATAGAGTAAAAGACCTATGGATTAATAGACTTAGAAGATATCCATATTTTTTTAGTAGGCAAGACTAAACTTTGTATTTAGGGATTCATACTTGGGTGATAAAACCATAAAAAACTTAAATATTTTGACTCTTAAAGCTCTGTTTGGAATATGAAATGCAACCTAGACTGTGACGGTAGCCTAATGAATAGGATACTTAAATTTTTTAAACCAGGAGCCACTATTTCAGATAAAAAAACCTGTTTATTTGCGTCAGGATACAATCAATTTTCTTTTTTTTGTACAGAAGTATGAAACTTTTTTAAAATTAATTTTTCGGCTACGTCGGGTCTTCATTGCTGTGCGTGGGCTTTCTCTAGTTGCAGCAAGTGGAGGCTACTCTTTGTTGTGGTGCGCAGGCTTCTCATTGTGGTGCCTTCTCGTTGCGGAGCGTGGGCTCTAGGTGTGCGGGCTTCAGTAGTTGCAGCACGTGGGCTCAGTAGTTGTGGCTCGCGGGCTCTAGAGCACAGGCTCAGTAGTTGTGGCGCATGGGCTTAGTTGCTCCACGGCATGTGGGATCTTTCTGGACCAGGGATCAGACCCATGTCCCTTGCATTGGCAGGCGGTTTCTTAACCACTGCGCCACCAGGGAAGTCCGAAGTGTGAAACCTTTTATTGCTACTGTTTTTTGGTCATAAAAGATAAATTTTTTCACATTTTATCCCTTCTTAAATCAGGGTGCATATTACAGTTGGTGCATTTTACAATTGTTTAATTCAGAGCTCAGCTTTCAAAAACAAAAACAAAAGCAAGAATATCCAGAAAAATTCTGAAAAAGAATAGTACTAGAAGAGAGGACTACCTCTACCAGGTTACAACCTAATTCTAAGATGCAGTAGTTAAAACATTGTGGTATTAGTCTATGAATAGAAGTGTGTGAATAGGTGGAACAGTGGAACAAATTAGGAAATCTAAATGCATCAAGGAATTGAGTATATTTTAAGGTGACATTTCAGATTGTTGGGGAAAAAATGGATTATTCAGTCTATGATTTAGGAACAACTGAATAGACATTTAAGAAAAAATAAAGTTGAATCCATGCCGTATACTTTACACCGGATTCAAAGATTTAAATATAAAAAAAATGAAACCATGAGAGTAAAACTATGGAAGACTTATTTTATCATCAGAGGGTGGCTTTCTAAGAATAGGAGAAAACCTGGAAATCATAAAGGATGGACGCTTTTGGCTATAAAAGTATCACAAACTAGATAAAACCATTTGCAAGTAGCAGGGACATGGCTAATTTTTCTTCATATGTAAAGAACACTTAGAACATGAAGATGATCAATCTTATTTAAAAGTGGTCAAAGGATACACTCTGATAGTTCATAGAAAAAGAAGTAAAATAGATAATAAATATATTAAAAGATGCACAGTCATAACAAAGGAAACTGTGATTAAAACTGCACTGCAGGGCTTCCCTGGTGGCACAGTGGTTGAGAGTCCACCTGCCGATGCAGGGGACACGGGTTCGTGCCCCGGTCCCGGAAGATCCCACATGCTGCGGAGCGGCTAGGCCTGTGAGCCATGGCCACTGAGCCTGCGCGTCCGGAGCCTGTGCTCCGCAACGGGAGAGGCCACAACTGTGAGAGGCCCGCGTACCGAAAAGAAAAAAACAAAACAAAACTGCACTGCAAGGCTGTTGGAGAGGCTGTGGGAACCCCCATCCCCTGCACTGGCTGGCGGACTCTTAACCACTGTGCAACTAGGGACGCCTCTAATACAGCAATATTTACCAACATTTCAGATTTTACTTTTAGGAATACTTTTAGGAATTGACCCCAAATGATGTATGTTTCTCATTGTTTATTATAATAAAAATTTAAACAAAACCTCAGTCACCATCAAAAAGAGGCTGGTTAAATATATTAAGTGACAACTGTTGGAGGCCAGAGAGAATGAAATGTACCTACCAAACTGAGAGCGTCTTGAGACCAAAACACAAGGCAGGCAGCTCCACATAATCAACAGATCAGTTTATTATAGGGTAACTTACAGGGTGGGGTCCGGCAGGCAATGATCCAGAAGCGTTCACAACTGCACTCCGCATGTCTGAGGGGCTATTAGGACGATTTTATAGTTAACCTAGAGTACAGGGGTACGTGCTTGGGAACAGGACATGCATTCCTAAGTCAAGATGATTGAGTGGGTAACTGGTCTCATGGGTAGGGGAATGCGTCAGCAAAAGTCTTCAATGTTTGGGGACTAACAGAGCATAGAGGCCCCCTGGTCCTAATGATTATTAAACAATATCTATTAACTACAAAGCCTTTGATGACAGAGAAGTGATTTACCACACAGTACCATCCTGGGCAGGGTCTGTGGAAGGACAGGAGGAACTGTATGGGCCTAAGATGGCATCAGTTATGCTAACAGCCGTACAACCAACCATACAGTGGAGTACTGAATCACTCAAATCCAGTAGGAAGATTTTCCTGTGCTGATATAGAATGAGCTCAAGTGTATATTGTTGAGTGAACTTTAGTACAGGACTGGGTGTATGTTATGGTATCATTTGTGTAAAGGGGGCGTGCCCGGAATTTTCCGTCACAAAATATCTGAATATATAAGAAACAGATAGCATTGGTTGCCTATGGAGAGGGAATCTAAGTGGCTGGAAGACAGAAGCATGAGGGAGACTTCACTCTGTATGTAACTAAACATTTTGAATTTTGATTTTGAATTTCAGATTTTAAATTTACTTAATGCTAGGAACTATAAACTTACAATCACATCAAATATATCTGTCAAAGGGAGGGAAGAGGGGCAAGGTAAAAGTAGAAGATGGATAAAGGAGCAGGTTAAAAAATATATATTGCTGTGAATTAGGGTGTTCTCAAACTCTAGTGTTGAATTTGGCTCTGTATTACACAGAATCAAGTATCCGTTATTATGTTTGCTGCTTGACATTCCAGTTAGCTAAATTATCCACCGTTAACAGTGCCTTAATTTTTTTTTTTTTTTTTTT
>NW_006793745.1:1211330-1215992 GCF_000442215.2 Lipotes vexillifer
CCGTTGCGGAGCACAGGCTCCGGACGCGCAGGCTCAGCAGCCATGGCTCACGGGCCCAGCTGCTCCATGGCATGTGGGATCTTCCTGGACCGGGGCACCCCCTGCATTGGCAGGCGAACTCTCAACCACTGCGCCACCAGGGAAGCCCAACAGTGCCTTAATTTTTGACTCAAATACCTTTTTATACCCATTGAGGTAAAAAAATGCTTTCTTAAACAAAACACAACTTTAATGGTTTCCTAATATTTCATCCCTAAGTGAACAAAATGAAGTTGTTGGTATATGAAAGTAGATGCAATTCTGTTTGAAATTTCATGCTACCTGCTTTATAGAACTGTAGGAAAACACCCTTTTCTTGTAATTTCAGTTGAGAATTCTACACTAAAGGTAATAATTGAAATATTTTTAAAATACCAATTATAGCTGCTTTACACATTGTAAAACAGAGTTTTTCCTCCCCCAAGTGTATTAATATGTTAATTTGATGTTTACCTCTAGGCTTTGGCAAATAGAATGTAAATACAACTATAATTCTAGAGTAATTAATTTCATGTGCTCTCTGATCATGTGATATATTTTCTTAAAATTTAAGATACTTTTAAAAGGAAGTTTGTGTTTTTCTGTTACTCCTTAGATGCAGTTTCATCAAGGAACCTAGAGAAAGCATTTTTTTTTTCCCTTGCTGCTGTTTGATTTCCTACTTGGTATAAAGAAAGATTTTATTTCTGGGTACAATAAGTTTGAAATTTCAAATTGATAGCTATGAATGGCCTTAAGTTTATCAAAACCCTCCCCAAATAGTATTTAGATGCCCATTTATTTGTTTTATTTAAGAGATCCACATTTTGTTAAGAAATGTTTGATGTTATGTGCATTACTTTGATTAAAAGAAATCACACAGCATTGTCTTGATCATTTGCTTTTGTGTAAAGGTAGACAACTTGTATGGAGATAAGTATTTACATGAACATTTATGACATTAGTAAAATTAGTTTTTTTTCTTAAAACTATTGACTTTTAGTCTAATTATATATTAGGAGAAACCAAAATGAACTTTTAGATTTAGATGAATGCCTGTTGGAATCGACTAGCTACATAATCATCGTAGAGATGGGAAACTTGGTTTTCTGGGTAGATTAAGCTAAGGTTGGATCTCTGTGGATTCATATGTATCTTATAGTGCAGTGTTGTTTGCAAGACTCTGTAGGTGATTTTTCAGATGTCTGCGTTTACAGAGTGAAAATAGATATTTTATACTTTGTTTTGTTTTTTCTTGCCAATTAAGAAAACATGGTGCTTCCCTGGTGGTGCAGTGGTTAAAAACTTGCCTGCCAACGCAGGGGACGTGGGTTCAAGCCCTGGTCTGGGAAGATCCCACGTGCCGCAGAGCAACTAAGCCCGTGCACCACAACTACTGAGCCTGTGCTCTAGAGCCTGCGTGCCACAACTACTGAAGTCCGCGCGCCTAGAGCCCGTGCTCCGCAGCAAGAGAAGCCACCACAATGAAGAGTAGCCCCCGCTTGCCGCAGCTAAAGAAAGCCTGTACGCAGCAACGAAGACTCAGTGCGGCCAAAAATAAATAAATAAAATAAATAAATTTATAAAAAAGGAAACATTGCAAATTGTCTCTAAGAAATAATTAGCATACATAACATTAAAAGTGCTAATTGGCACCCCAGTGTTATAGCAGCAATATTTACAATAGCCGAGAGATGGAAGCAACCTAAGTGTCCATCAGCAGATGAGCGGATGAAGAAGGGTGTGTGTGTGTGTGTGTGTGTGTGTGTGTGTGTGTGTGTGTGTAAAATGGAATACTACTCAGCCATAAACAGGAATGAAATTTTGCCATTTGAGCAACACGGGTGGACTCGGAGGGCATTATGCTAAGTGAAATAAATTAGACAAAGACAAGTACTGTATGATATCACTTATACGTGGAATCTAAAAAATACAACAAACTAGTGAATATAACAGAAACAGACTCACAGATACAGAGAACAAATCAGTGCTTATCAGTGGGAAGAGGGAAGTGGGGAGAGGCAAGACAGGGGTAGGGGATTAAGAGATACAAACTGCCATTTGTAAAATAAATAAGCTACAAGGCTATATTGTACAACACAGGAAGTATAGCCAGTATTTTATAATAACTATAAATAGAATATAACCTTTAAAAATTGTGAGTCACTATGTTGTACACCTGAAACTTATACCGTACATCAACTATACCTCAATTTAAAAAAATGCTAATTGATCATGGTCTCATAGTCCCTTTTTTTTTTGAAATCTTAAAAGTAGTTTTATATGAGCCTTTGGGGCGTAGGAAGCATCACTGTTTTTAAGGGTTTGTAAATATGTTTCATGGTAAGGTAAGTTGGTTTTTGAAAGTAAAATTTTGTTTAATGAAGATGTTTGTATTTGTAATAAAAGTACTACTACTGAGTTCCCAACCCTCAAGTCCTCCCAGATTCTTATAACTCTATTGGTTGTGGTGTTTTCTCCTTCTCTAGAGTTGTCTTTGTGGGAAGTTTGTCCTCCGCCCATTGCGACCATGCCGTAGATACTCCACTCCAGGCAGTCCTCGGTATGTAGCGTGTCTCCCTGTAAATAAACAGGCTTTTAACTGTATGCTGAGGGGCGTGTGTGTGTGTTCATTCTTTGGATATGAGAACATCTGCATAAAATCTTTTTTTTTTAAGGGGTACAAACACTGGAGCTTTGCCGTAATATCTTTGGAGCATTATTTATTTGTAGGCGAAAATTTGTCATGGTGCTCCTTTTGGTTCTTTGGTGACTGGATGGCATCCAAGGTAGACCGCCCACCCCTTTATGGCAAATAGATATACATCCAGAACTCAGCACGTTGGAACTTAAAAAGTATTTGTTCTACTTGACATTTGTTTTATTGTATTTACGGAAATGTTTAAGGGAGAGGACTGTTGAAAATTAGTGATACTTGTTTTTTGGGTTCAAAGGAAACCTCATGATTGTGAACATGCCAAGGCTTTTTTTTTGTGATGTGGACCATTTTTAAAGTCTAGGAGGCATGTGGGATCTTAGCTCCCTGACCAGGGATCAAACCTGCACCCCCTGCATTGGAAGGCGGATTCTTAACCACTGGACCGCCAGGGAAGTCCCTGAACATGCTAAGTTTTAAGTGTTAAAGGGAAGATTGCTTCATTCTTCCTATCTTAGATATTACTGTGTTAAAAAATTATCCATAAAGAAATATTATTTTTTGTTGTGAACATATTAAAAAACAAATCAGGGAAAGGTGATGTGCAGCTGTGGTGATAAACTGGGCTGCTGTGATCTGAATCAGTGGTAGAGAAATAGAGGCTTGAGGTCTTTGAGACTCTTACATTAGTCTAGGGAAGTAGGTTTAGGAGAGCCAAACAATAAAAATGTGTTTCCTATTTCTTTCACTTAGGTTGTCTCCTAGCAAAATTGCTGGAGCTGGCATCTTGTTTGTTGGTGGCGGTATTGGTGGCACTATCCTGTATGCCAAATGGGATTCCCATTTCCGGAAAAATGTAGAGAAAACCATACCTTACTCAGACAAACTCTTTGAGATGGTTCTTGGTTCCCCACCGTATACTGTTCCATTGCCAAAGAAACCGGTAAGAGTTTTAAGCACAATTTCAGTTTATCCTAGAGAATACTTTGAAAAGCAGATTGTTTTCATCTTGAAAATATTTTGCTGGGTATATGTTTTCATTTTTTAAAAAATTGAAGTAATATTATGTAGAGCTGGATTTTTATCCCTTTGGAGTCCCATAAGTGCTCTCATTTAGTCCACATCGTATAGAAAATAATTATGTGGCACACAAGGCTAAATGGAAGGGGCATCTCAGGCAGAAGTAACCCCCACTGCCCTGTGGATGGAGGGGGTTCTGTGTCAGCCTACAGCATTGCAGCTCTCAAACTCTGACTTAGAAGACTAAAAACATAAACGTAGGATGGCCATGACACAGGACCCACATGTCATAGTTGGTAATGGCTCCTTTTAGACCTCAAAACAGCCACAGAATTTTCAGCTACATACTGATTCTGTGACGGGAATACCTTCTAGTATTCCTGGAACTTTGTGCATATTCTTCAGTTTCACCCTTTTTCCTCCATCAGGCTTACAGATTTTTTTAAAACATGTTAACATATTTCTTCTTTCAAACGGGTGCTTGACAAAAATGTATAAAAGAGAGCATGAATTTTTGCTGATTTGGTATTGGATATTTCTTTATGCTGTGAGGCTGGACATGGCTGACCAGTTCTTTATTAGAAACTGGGTAGATGTCTGTTCTCCAGTATCTAACATGGTCTTGAGACCAATCCTATGACAGAGTTACTATGTGGAAAAGCAGGTGTCCTCTGACTTCTCTCACCTCCACCCCAAATGACTCAACATGCTCTTGGTCTTCCATCTGAACTTTAAAATGTCCACGTGGGCTGAGGGAGGTAGTGTTGCAGCTTCAGGAGCAGAATCCTATGGCTTCATTCTAAAGTCCTGGGCCTATTTTAAGCTCCATGACCTGGGAGAAAGAGCCGGAAGCAATTTCAGGAGCACACAGTCGGGCTGAACAGTTCAGAGTAGTGTTCTTTTCTCCCTTGACATGCCTTCAGGTGTCATCCTCAATAGCCTTGGCCTCTTCTTGCCCCACTTTCCCT
>NW_006793745.1:1216002-1269552 GCF_000442215.2 Lipotes vexillifer
TGCTGAACATTGCCACTTGTGAACTTTGCGTGTCTGTACTCCACCACCTCAAAACGTGTGCCCTTCCTGATTTGCTTTTTATGTATTAAAGATTGTACCATGCTGGCAAGTAGCTCAGTTAGAATTCTTGGATTCATCTTCACAGCTGCCCATATTTTGTAGCTATACTGTCTTTTTCTTTTTTAAAAAAATTAATTCATTTATTTATTTAATTTATTTTGGGCTGCGTTGGGTCTTCGTAGCTGTGCGTGGGCTTTCTCTACTTGGGGCAAGCGGGGGCTACTCTTCATTGTGGTGCGGGCTTCTCATTGCAGTGGCTTCTTTTGTTGTGGAGCATGGGCTCTAGGTGCACGGGCTTCAGTAGTTGTGGCTCGTGGGCTGTAGAGCGCAGGCTCAGTAGTTGTGGCGCACAGGCTTAGTTGCTCCGTGGCATGTGGGATCTTCCCGGACCAGGGCTCAAACCCGTGTCCCTTGCATTGGCAGGCAGGTTCTCAACCACTGCGCCACCAGGGAAGTCCTAGCTATCCTATCTTGTTAGATCTCTAATGTTTATTCTTTTTCTTTCCACCATCTTTATCTCATTTCTGACCTTTATCAGTTTGTATTTAAATTAGCCCTGTTCCTCTCCCCTGACACGCAGCCTTTCCCACTTCCTCCCAGTCTCCAACCCCCAAGTCTCTCTTCCTAACATGATCTTAGGCCATCCTTATATCAGTATCAGAGAATCTTCTAGAATAAGTGCTGTGATGTTTTCATGATATTTTCATCATATCACTTAATCAAGAACTTTGATTCCTATTCTTTTAAAGACAGAAGAGAGATTGTCTCATGTTCTGAATAAGGAAAGTGAAGCCAGGAGTGGTTAAATGTTAACCTAGGAGCTGGCTGTTTGTTCCTTTATTTCTGTAGTTTATGACTTTTGCTGGTTCTTAGGTTGACATTTAGTACCCTTGGCATTCTGGCTCTCATTTACATTTCCAGTCTTATCTCTGTATGGTCCTGCTCATAAATACTTAGTTTCATACTTGTTTACCTTACAAATATGCCTTGTGCTTTTCATTCATTCATTTACTCAAGTGTCAATCAAGTGATTATTATGTACCAGGCATTGTTCCAAGGTCCTTGGTAAACTAGAGAGCTAAAGAGTGATCCTTTCCATATGTACAACTCTTCTCATGTTTGTCTTCTACTCAGAATGACTTCCTTTCTTTTGTCTTTCAGTGTTCTCTCCAAGGCCTGCATCCTTCACTACACAGCTGAATTCCAATAGCAATTAATGTTTTTATTTTTTAATTTGTACCATTTATTCAGCACTCTATACTGTTGTGCTTTCTTACAAACTTGTCTCTTTTAGAAACTATGCCTTTTATTTCATGGTAACCCTTTTAGTGTCAACGTGGTTATTTATGCATAGAGAGTAAATACTGAGAGAAGATAAACCTAAAATCTTTTTGATGGACATAGAATAAGACCTGCCTAAATGGTGACAAATGTTATGTTCCTGGATGGGATGTAATATAAAAATGTCATTTCTCTTAAATATATGCATTTCTCTCAAATCTCTCTTAAATATGTATATATTTGAGAGAAATAATGTTTTTATGATGTGTGTGTATGTGTACATAAGTACACACACAGACATCTAATATGAATTCTAATTGATTTTTCCAGAGGGTGAAGAACCAGACAAGATGATTTTAAAGTTCATTTGGAGGAATAAGTAATATATAAGACTAGTCAAGGACATTTTAAAAAAGTGTTGGGGTAGGGGGTCAGAGGTCACTTGCTTTTCCAGATACTGTTATAATCCTACTTTCATAAAACAATAAGGTTTTGACATAGGAATAGAAATTAGAGGAACAGAACAACGGAGTCTGGAAATAGATCATATTTATACACAAACACATACACACACATTTGTTGTGAGAAGTGTGAGTTGCCAGAACCTTATGTGAAAGTGGTAATATCTTAAAAATATACAAGCCCTCTGACCCAGCACTCCCTCTTCTGGCAACTATCCTGCAGACATCACACTCTAGTGCTTTTCAGTTGTCTGTGGGCAAGAATGCTTAACAAAAATCAGGAAACAACTTGAATGTCCATAAGTAGGGGAGTAATTGACCAAATTATGGGATTTGCCACTCCATTAGGATATACAATTAAATTAGGATATTATTCAACTAAAAAGAATTTCTTGACCAGAAGCGAATGTCCATAATGTGTTGTTAAATGAAAAAAAAGTTTACATGATAATTTGTATAATATAAAATTAACTATTTTAGTTTGTTTAAAGAAATGAAAAATTGTATATGTGTATATACCTGAGCTCATGGGTGGAAGGATAGATTTCAGGGCATTAGCAGTGGCTCCCTGAGAGTGCTGGAAGGAGCAGTGAAGGGGCAAACTAAAACAATGATGTATCTTGATGTATGTTATTTTGCTTGTTATATAGTGAGCATGCATTTCATGAGTTAAAAAAATAACAAAATTTTAATGATAAGAAAATGGATATATTTCTGATTTCTGGTAGTGACAAAATTCAGAACCATTTCTGTTATGTTTGAGTAGACATCTTAGGGATATCTGAGTCCCATTGCCAAGTTCTGGCCAAAAGGGGGACAGCATAGGTGGTGAATGAAAATATTTCTGTTACTCAGTCATTTTCTGTGGCACATCACCTGGCAGTCCTGTTAATGAGTGGTGCCTTAAACTTAAGGCAGGTGGTTATTGAGAAAGAGAAAAACAGGCATTACTCACAATTAGATCATATATCTTAGTGTGCAGGTATGGGAATCTTGGAGATCAGAGAGAAAAAAGATGAATTTTCATTTTTACTCAGAGCCTTCTAAAAAAACATTTGTTTTTAACTGAATTTATTTAGAAGACACCATAACTGGATTTAGAATGCGAATGGAAATAGCCTTCTCAGTGTTGTATATATAAAAGGAATGGTGTTTAAAGGGAAGGTCATATATCATGTACTTTATTAGTTGCCCTAAGAGAAGTCTTTGTTACTATTAAAATATAGACTAGTCATTTGGAATGACATTTTTGGACTGCGTTTTTCTAGTATGATGGCTTCTCTTACTATGGTTAATAAAATACATTGTTTGGGCACATATATACAATGGAATATTACTCAGCCATAAAAAGAAACGAAATTGAGTTGTTTGTAGTGAGGTGGATGGACCTAGAGTCTGTCATACAGGGTGTAGTAAGTCAGAAAGAGAGAAACAAATACTGTATGCTAACACATATATATGGAATCTTAAAAAAAAATGGTTCTGATCAACCTAGGGGCAGGACAGGAATAAAGACGCAGACGTAGAGAATGGACTTGAGAACCTGGGGAGGGGGAAGGGTAAGCTGGGACGAAGTGAGAGAGTGGCATGAACATATATACACTACCAAATGTAAAATAGATAGCTAGTGGGAAGCAGCCGCATAGCACAGGGAGATCAGCTCGGTGCTTTGTGACCACCTAGAGGGGTGGGATAGGGAGGGGGGGAGGGAGACGCAAGAGGGAGGAGATATGGGGATATATGTATATATGTAGCTGATCCACTTTGTCATACAGTGAAAACTAACACACCATTGTAAAGCAATTATACTCCAATAAAGAAGTTTAAAAAAAATTAAGAAATAAAATACATTGTTGTAAATTGTTGATACCTTTATGTTAAAAGCCTGAAAACCTTGACTTTTAAAATAATACAAGATACTTTGTGCTGCCTGTTTTTAAGAACACTATCATATCTGAAATGTTAAATGTTTTTCATTTCCAAGATTCAGTCTGGTCCACTAAAAATCTCTAGTGTATCTGAGACAACGAAAGAATCTAAACAGCCTGCTTCACAACTCCAAAAACAAAAGGGAGACACTTCAGCTTCAACAACAGGTATCTATATTTAGAATCATTCTTTTAAAATTATAGGTAAATGAATTGTTTTAATGTATTTGTACCCATGGTCAAGAGGGGGGCCCGTCCCCACGGACTCTTCCCTTACCTTGGGGAGGGAGTATTCTCACCTGTCATCTTGGCTCTCATTTTAAGGGTTGAGTGGGATATGAAATTGGGCCTTATTGTGAACAGCTACTAAGTAATGGTAACAAGAATTGTCTTGCCTGCAGCACACTTATTTTTCTGTTACTTTTTCCTTTTCTCTGACTCCTAGCTTTCCCTCTCTTTAGATTTTAAGATTTGTTCTCTTTCCACACCTCTTTTTTCTGCCTGTTCACCAGCTCTTTTTTCTCTCTTCTTTCTTAATGATGAAGTGTCTTGATCTAGTTTTGATCTGCAGATTTTTTTCCCCTTGATGATTGTAACCCCACACTAATTTATAGCAGTGCCTAGTCCTAACCTGGTCTGCATGCATTTGAATTTATTATGTTTCTCCTTTCACTTCTGTCCTTGATTAAATCACCTGACTTTCACTCAGTAAATACTGAGTATCTGCTGTGTGCCAAGTGCTGGGTGTCTTTTAGGCACTGGGGTTATAGCAGTGAACAAAACAGTAGAAACAAACACACAAATGCTGTGAAGATTCCTTAGTGGGATGAGGGGAGGGAAGTCGCATATAAATATACAAGTAAATTATGTATAGGATGTCATACAGTGATAAGTGTGGGAGGGAATATTGCAATTTTAAATGGAGTGGGTAAGAAAAGTTTCCTCTGGAAGGTGTCATTTGGGCAGAGACTAGAAAGAGACAAGGGAGTCAGTCATGTAAAGGGCTGGTGGGGAAGAGCATCCAGGCAGAAGGATTAGCTAGTGCAAAGGCTTGGCGTATTCTAGCAAGGAGCAAATGAAACCGGGGTAGAGTAAGAGGAGAATAATAGCAATAGTAGAGAGGGAGCAGAAAGCCTACAGTGGCAGTCTTTGGAGGCCATCATAAGAGTTTTGTTTTCTAGTCTGAGTAAGATGGGAAGTTGTTGGGAGGATTATGAGCCGGGGTTGATAGCTGACATTTTTTTTTTTTTTTGATAGCTGACTTTTAATAAGATTACTGGCTATTGTGGAGAATAGATTAAAGGAACCACAGACAGAGCAAGGAGACCAGTTAATGGGCCTTGTGATAATCCAACTTTAACTCTTAAATGGGACCTTCAGTTTATTTAAAAATTTTTTTCTCCATTTTGTTGCTCCCCACTCCACCATCTATTCCACCTTCAGAATTACTCATTTCTCTTCCATCAACACTTTTATTTATAATTTATAAGCTCTTGATTTTTCAACCTTCTTTTCTTTAAAAATATGTCTATGAAGTAATTTTTTTAACTGAGTCCTTTACTCACTCACCATCTAAACTGAACTTTTCTTCTTTGTGTTTAAAATTGCCATCCTGTTCTTGCCCACACCTCTTTCATCTCTACCCCTCTTCAGAGCAATTAAAAAATAGTTTTTGGTTACTTTCTTTTATCTACCTTCTTCATTACAGGCTCTTTTCTCATTTGTTATTATTTTTCCATGTTATGTAAATCTTATGTCCCCTTCTCATGTTAAGATTTAGTACCACTTAGTACTGTTAGTAGGAGGCTTGCCTGAGAATAATGGTTAAAATGCAGGTGGATGCTGACCAGACTCTTTTCTCTTGTGCTTTCCCAGCCATTGCTCATTGTGTGTGGGTTTGTGCAGTGGACAGCGCCCCGACTGTGTGTTTGAGTAGTGGCAGCACATGCGTTTGTGTCTTTAAGGAGTCAGATGTGAAGTGGGAGGTAGTAGTGGTGGATTCCTGTGTAATGTTCTCTGTTAACCCAGGAAACTGTAAATACCGTGTGTAACATATATTTATAGCACCTACAGAGGCAGCTCAAATTATTTCTGCGGCAGGTGACACCCTGTCCGTCCCAGCGCCTTTGGTTCAGCATGACGAATCTACAGAAACTGATCACCCTGAAACTGGTGAAGGAAAACCCAAGCCTGCAACTTCAGGTAGTTAAATTATCTGTATTTGTGGTTATGTAAAGGATATGCTCATCAAAACTGTGCAATGTCTAGGCATTCCGTAAATTTCAAAGTCTGAAGAAATCTTTGAAAACAAGGGGTTTAAGAGCTGACCCTTTCTTTCTTCATGTTGGAGTCATTGAGTGATGATGTGGTTTTAGAATCTTTATCACAAAGATGCCCTCAAGTTGATACAGCTGGCAGGCACAAATGATGGTGTTTTCATGTCCCCATTAGTTGTTGAAATTCTGTGCTGAAATTTGATTTCCTCTCATTTAGTTTTACTGCAAGAGGAAGCATCCTCAGCTTCCATACGGGCGCGGCCGCCTGAAGAAGTTGCAGCTCGGCTTGCGCAGCAGGAGAAGCAAGAACAAGTTAAGACGGAGTGTATGTAAAGCTGGCGCTTCTTTAAGTACTTGGGTCATCTCTCTCGGTTGCTCTCTTCTTTAGCTGTCACGCAAGTTTCTCATCCGTCAGCTCTTTGTGGTTTCTTTAGCGGTGTTGCTCTATTCACCATCTTTATTTCATCATTTGTGTTCTTTCTGTCTAAACTTTTACCCAGGTGACAAGGGCTATTGTAATACGTATAAATTCAAGTGATTCACGTACTTTGTCCTTTTGTTTTTATCATGGTTAGTGCTGAAGATTCCTTATACTCTGCGGAACACAAATTATTTATGTTTTGGCCACTTGCCTAAGAGTCTTCTAACTGTTACACTCATACATTTATTTGTGCAGGTTGGAATGGCTCCCACTCTGGTTGATTACCTGGCCTTTGGACTCAGTCTAGCCGCCCCCTTATCTGACATAATTGGGGGATGGGATGTTCCACACATTGCTGGTTTCTACCTAACCGAAGCATATTCCTTTTTAAGTTTCAATTTTACATTAGGTTTTTTGATGGCTTAAAGAAAGATGTTAGTGGGACTTCCTGGCAGTCCAGTGGTTAGGACTCTGCGCCAAGGGCCCAGGTGTGATCCTTGGTCGGGGAACTAAGAGCCCGCCTGCCACAGGGCCAAATAAAACACAGATATTAGTTATCTAAAAATGTATTTGCCTGTCTTAAACGAGGTACCTGGAACATAATTTATTGTACTGTGCTGCAATATATTGATGTCCCTGGAGGTAGTGTGCATGTAGCTTTTTGCTGGACCAAGAGATGTTAGTTTTAAACTCTTAGGACAGCTGTTTATAGTTTTTCGTTTTTTTTGGTTTTTTGTCTCCATCACGTTTTTCTGTTTTTTTTTTTTTTTTGTCTTGAGCGGTTCTTGTCTTCCTTCAACTTGCTGGCTCTGTCCTACTCCTAGGAGGCAAGTTTGTTAGAATTGTGTACAGAGTAGAAGGGCCAGAATGAGCACAGATGTAGGGCATTCGCTTGATTACTTGGGTTTGGTTTTTGGTCTTAGCTGTGTGGGTTTATTTTGGGGCTCTTTATTCTGTTCCATTGATCCATATGTCTCTTTTTCTTTCAGTACCACACTGTTTTGATTACTGAGCTTTGTAGTGTTGCCTGAAGTCTGGGAGGGTTATCTTTCCAACTTTGTTCTTTTTCCTTAGGATTGTTTTGGCAATTCTGGGTCTTTTCTGGTTCCATATAAATTTTAGGATTATTTGTTCTAGTTCTGTGAATAATGTCATGGGTATTTTGGTGGGGATTGCATTAAGTCTGTAGATTGCTTTGAGTACTGTGGACATTTTAACAATATTAATTCTTCCATTCTAAGAACATGGGATATCTTTCCATTTCTTAGAATCATCTTCAATTTCCTTTATCAGTGTATCGGTCTTTCACCTCCTTGGTTAGGTTTATTTGTAGGTATTTTATTTTATTTTTTGGTGTGACTTTAAATGGGAATTGTTTCTTTACTTCTCTCTGATGTTTCATTGTTAGTGTAAAGAAATGCAACAGATTTCTTTGTATTAATCTTGTATCCTGTCACCTTGTTGAATTCATTTATCAGTTCTACTAGTTTTTGTGTGGAATCTTTAGGGTTTTCTGTATAGAATGTCATGTCATCTGCATATAATGACAATTTTACCTCTTCCCTTCCAATTTGGATACTTTTTTTTTTTTTTTTTGGCGGTACGCAGGCCTCTCACTGTTGTGGCCTCTCCCGTTGCGGAGCACAGGCTCCGGACGCACAGGCTCAGCGGCCATGGCTCACAGGCCTAGCCACTCTGCAGCACGTGGGATCTTCCCAGACCAGGGCACAAACCCGTGTCCCCTGCATCGGCAAGCGGACTCTCAACCACTGCGCCACCAGGGAAGCCCCAATTTGGATACTTTTTATTTCTTTTTCTTGTCTGATTCCTGTGGCTAGGACTATCCAGTACTATGTTGAATAGAAGTGGTGAGAGTGGGCATCCTTGTCTTGTTCCACAATTTAGTGGGAAGGCTTTCAGCTTTTCACTGTTGAGTATTATATTGGCTGTGGGTTTGCCATAAATGGCTTTTATTATTATGTTCTCCCACACTGGTGAGAGTTTTTATCATGAAGGGGTGTCGAATTTTATCAAATGCTTTTTCTGCATCTGTCGAGATGATCATGTGGTTTTTGTCGCTGTGGTGTATCACAGTGATGGGTTTGCATATGTTGAACCATCCTTGTGACCCTGGAATGAATCCAACTTGATCATGGTATATGATCCTTTTTATATGTTGTTGTAATTCGGTTTGGTAATATTTTGTTGACAATTTTGACATCTCCATTCATCAAAGATATTGGCCTGTAATTTTCCTTTTTTTTTGGTAGTGTATTTGGTTTTGGTATCAGGGTGATAATTGGCTTATAGATTGACCTTGGGAGTGTTCCCTTCTCTTCAGTCTTTTGGAAGAATTTGAGAAGGATAGGTATAAGTTCTTTGTATATTGTTGTAGAATTCCCCATTGAAGCCATCTGATCCTGGATTTTTGTTTGCAGGGAATTTTTTTAAATTATAGATTCTATTTCACTTCTAGTGATTGGTCTGTACAAATTATGTTTCTTCTTGATTTAGTTTTGGCAGGCTGTATGTTTCTAGAAACTTGTCCATTTCTTCAAGGTTGTCCACTTTGTTGGCATGTAATTGTTCATAGTATTTTTTTCTTAATGATTTCTTTTGTATTTCTGTGGTATTAGTTGTTATTTCTCCTCTTTCATTTCTTATTTTGTTTATTTGGGTCCTCTCTTCTTGGTGAGCCTGGATAGAGGTTTGTCGATTTTATTTACCCTTTCAAAAAACCAGCTCCTGCTTTGATTTTTTTTTCTATTTTTTTAATCTCTGTGTTATTTATTTCATCTCTAATCTTTATTATATCCTTCCTCCTGCTAAATTTAGGTTTTGTTTTTCTTTTTCTAATTCTTTTAGGTGGTAGGTTAGGTTATTTATTTGAGTTTTATTTATTTGTTTTTGAGGAAGGCCTTTATTGCTCTGAATGTCCCTCTTAGGACTGCTTTTGTTGCCTCCCATAGATTTTTGTATGGCTGTGTTTTCATTGTTGTTTGTCTCGAGGTATTTTTTGATTTCTCTTTGATTTCCTTGTTGGCCTACTATTGGTTTTTTAGTAGCATGTTGTTTAGTCCCTATGTAATAGGTTTTTCCTCATTTTTCTTTCTGTGGTTGATTTCTAGTTTCATGCCTTTATGGTTGGAAAAGATGCTTGAAATAATTACTATCTTTAATTACTTATCCTCAATTTGTTGGGCTTGTTTTGTGTCCTAGTATGTGGTCTGTCCTAGAGAATGTTCCATGTGCGCTTGAAAAGAATGTGTATTCTGGTTTTTTGGATGTAGTGTCGCTGTAGATAGCAATTAAGTCTAGCTGTTTTATTGGGTCATTTAGGATCTCTTTTGCCTTGTTGATGTTTTGTCTGAAAGATCTGTCTGTTGATGTCAGTGGGATGTTAGTCTCCTACTATTAATGTATTCCCATCAGTTTCTCCCTTTATGTCTGTTAGTATTTGTGTTATGTGTTTAGATGCTCCTATATTGAGTGCACATACGTTAATGAGTGTAATATCCTCTTCTTGTATTGATCCTTTTATTATTATATAGTGTCCATCGTCGTCTTTCTTCTTTGTCTTTCTCCAGGGCCTTTATTTTAAAATGTATTGTTTCTGGTATGAGTATTGCTGCCCCTGCTTTTTTATTGCTTCCATTTGCATGAAATATCTTTTTCCATCCCCTCACTTTCAGTCTGTGTGTGTCTTTCGCCCTAATGTGGGTCTTTTGTAGGCAGCATATTGTAGGTTCTTGTTTTATTGTCTAATCTGCCACTTTTTGTCTTTTGATTGGAGCATTTAGTCTGTTGACATTTAAGGTAATTATTGATAGGCGTGTATTTTTTGCCATTTAAAGTCTTGTTATCCAGTTAATGTCTTCTTTGTTCCTTTCTTCTTCTTTTTGTTCTTCCTTTTGGGGCTTGATGGTTTTCTTTTGTATTATGCTTGAATTCCTTTGTTTTTGGTTTTTGTGAATCTGTAGCGTGTTTTGATTTGTGGTTACTCTTGTTTTCAAGTGTGTTAACCTGTTGCTATATCTGCTTGCTTTAGACTGGTAGTCATATAAGCTCAAACACATTGTAAAAGGTCTACATTTTCTTACTCCCCCCTCCACATTTTGTGATTTTGATGTGTCCTATTTTATATCTTCATGTTTATCCTTTTGCTGTTCACTGTAGTTATAGTCGTTTTCACAGAATTTTTCTGTTTCTTAAACTATATGCTGCCTTATTTAAGTGATCTTCAATCTTTTTATATATTTGCCTTTCCTATTGCGATTTTCCCTTTCATATAGAAAACCCAAAACATGTTTTATTTTGAAAAACTTCAGATATACATGAAAGTAAAAATAGTGTAATGAACCCTCATAGATTCACCATCTGGATTCAGTAATTATTAATATTTTATCATACTTTTAAGTGAAATTTTGATTCGCTAAATCTGTATTTTGTTTGTTTTGAGGGGGAAATGCAGTGTAAGACTCAACAGGTGAAGAGGGAAAGATTAAAGTCATTTGGCAGGAGGAGGGATCTAGTTTCTAACTTTTTTTTTTTTTTTTTTTTAACTTCAGCACTAGCCAAGAGCTTAGAAGATGCTCTGAGCCAAACTGCTTGCATTACTCAGCAGGCTGTTGTGGCTCAGAATGCTGCGGTCCAGGCTGTCACTGCCCACGCCAACATACTGAAAACAGCCATGGACGATTCTGAGGTGGGCCAAAGAATGTTAGACATGATTTCTTCCTTCTTAGTTGGGCTTTCTTTCACTAAGCAACAACAAACTAGAATGATTGTCTTTTTAGAAAAACAAACAAAAATGAAAAAAAAAATTTCAGGTGTTCTTTTTAATGAATTTTTATAAATGGTGCTTTATCTCACAATGGTGATATGATATAATAATTAGTTCAGATTTGCTTTCATATCTTAATAGTGCTTGAATGTATTTGTTGTTTGCCTGTTTTCCTTTGCTTTAAAATCGCCAGCGAGTTTTTAAAATAAACTTTTTTTGTGAGATACTTTTAGATTGACACACAGTTAAAAGAATAATACAGAGATCCCAGGTACCCCAAAACACCAGCTACTTTAAATGCTTATACGTTGATTATTTAACTTACATTGGACACTTCACAGAATAAAGTAATTACACTAATTAAAATGTAATACTGGGACTTGGGGCTTCCCTGGTGGCGCAGTGGTTAAGAACCCGCCTGCTAGTGCAGGAGACCCGGGTTGAGCCCTGGTCCGGGAAGATCCCACATGCCATGGAGCAACTAAGCCTGTGCGCAACAACTTCTGAGCCTGCACTCTAGAGCCCGTGAGCCACAACTACTGAGCCCATGTGCCACAACTACTGAAACCCGTCCGCCTAGAGCCTGTGCTCCCAGCGAAAGAACCCACCACAGCCAGAAGGCCACACACCACAACAAAGAGTAGCCCCCACTCGCCGCAACTAGAGAAAGACTGTGCACAGCAGCGAAGGCCCAATACAGCCAAAAATAAATAGATAAATATATTTAAAAAAATGTAATACTGGGACTCAATAAATTTCCTTTATAATTACATTCAGTTATTCAGTATATAAAAATGTATCTTGATACCAAGTCATTTAAAGAATAAAATGAAATAGAGAACCTATAAATCTCAGGAATCAGTATCATGCATGATCCGTAAAGTTACCACCATGACTGTGGTTTTTACAAAATTTAAATACACTTCAGATTGCTTTAGTTGTATGTACGTGCATCACAAAGGAGTTAAATTAGACCTCTGATGCAAACAGTCAAGAAACTACAACCTTTGAAAAATTAAAAGAAAGTTCTGTTTTGTTCAAAGTCCACGAGAAAAATTTAAATCTTAGTCAGAGTTCAGTCAGGAAAGTAGAAACCACACAGGAAATATTTACTATGCTGGTTATACACATGTATAGAGAAGGCTGGAAGTTGCATGATATCAGGAAGTTGAGTTCAAACCCAAGTAGGTTCTTTCAGAAGGACAGTGATTAGAAGCTTTAGATGTCCATGGTACTGCTTTGGTGGAAGGCTGCATAAGAGGGTATTTCCTCTTCCCCCAGAACACGTAACATGTAGTGCGTGTGGATTAGACAGTATGAGATCGTTTACAATAAAGATGTTACAACTAAAGGATACTTTATAGTAGCACAGTTAACCAGATTAGGGAATATTAGCTGGTGTTAACAAAATAATCAGAAAAACGTATTGAACACAAGTTTTGAAGTGTTAAAAATTGATCCCAACTCTGTTTCTTGTAGTAAAAGAAGCTGTATGTGCACATGGGCTTGTTTTATAATATATACTGAGTTAATTTCTCAAAGCATTGTTTGTAAACAGTTGGACCAGGCTTGATCGTAGGGGAATCCGATGTCTGTTTTACAGGACGGCTTATCCTTGGACCTCTATAAACAGGAATACCTTTAACAGAGGGAGACACATTTTGGCCCCCAGATATGTCATTGACATTTACATGATTCATGAGTCAGTTTGGGTTAGTTATGAAGAGTTATCTTAAAACAATACCAGGGTCTTGTAACAGCATATGATAAAGTCTTGGAAAATTTTTGATACAGGATACTGATATGGCCCAAACCAGCAACATTTTTTGATATATTTTATTTCTCAAGATGGCTAAAGTGGCAGTTCACTGAGTCTTCAACTTGATTATCCACACTATGAAATTAATTGGTTTTGTCACTTTGCAACGATCTATGTAGAACATAAAAATTAGAAAAGTGAGATACAAAGATAGAAAAGAAGTACCAACTATTGCTTCTAAAAGCAGGGGTTCTTAACCTAGAGTTGGGTCTGTGGATAGAAATCAGGGGCTCGCTGAACTTGGATGGAAAACATCTTTATTTTCCCTAGCCTCAAAAGCTTTTCTTCAATTACGAATAGTGACAACAAAAGCAGTAGTGTTAGTAGTATCCATAACTTTATTACCAAGAGGAAGCATAGGTATTTTCATATTACGTTATGGTACTTGCAGATCTCTTGAAATATCATTTATGCCCATCACTACTTCTGGATTAGGGTGTTTATTAGTTCTACTACTAGATCTTGGTTTCTGTTTCACAAAATTTAAAAAATGTATATTTTATGACCATATTTCAATGTAATTGGGCTTCTCTGCAATCTGATAGTTTCATTTTAAGCATTTAAAAATGTTACTCTGAGAGGCTTCCTCAGACTGCCACAGTGGTCCGGTGGCAGGGTTAATCCTGCCTTAAGGAACTTGGTTGTTTAAACTTTCCATTGATAATGGATGTACCTTTAAAATCGAGATCACACTAGATGTCAGTAGGAACATAATGTGGAGAATTGCTTGTGAATGACCCAAACCAGAGGCATTACTTTTGCTGAGCCCTATTCCCCTTAAAGTAGCAGGCTTAGGGCTGCAGAGGCAAAACCACTTCTGTTTCTGACAAGGGAAGATACGGGTTGGGCATCCAAGGCCCAGGACACTGCACTGAGATTGCACTCATGTTTTAGGGGTGCCTCAGCCCCTGTAGTGGCCCTCTTTGGGCGACTTGAAATATAATTATGGAACCAATTCAGTCGTTTTTTTCTTTGATAAAAAATATTTCATTCTTTGGTGATTTAGTATGTTCCTACTCCTAAGGTCCTAGCATAGTATATAGTTACCCCTCAGTATCTTCAGGGGATTGGTTTCAGGACCCGCCACGGATACCAAAATTCACGGATGCTCAAGTCCCGTAGTTGGCCCTCCTGCATCTGTGGCTTCAGCCAACTGCAGATTGTGTAGTACTGTGTTGAAAACAATCTTTGTATAAGCGGGACCCATGCAGTTTACACCTGTGTTGTTAAAAGGTCAACTGTACTTTGAAGAGAAGCCATAAGGTGGTTTTTGCTTCATATCTACACATAATATACTACTTTAAGCTATATGTACTTGGCAAAAGAAAAGGAAGGGAAAAATGTCATTTAAAATAGTTAATAACTAATTTTAAAAATAGTCTTAAAGAGTTGAAACAGTTCCAAATAACATTCTGCTCATTGTTTATATGATGCAAAGTGAGAGGGGGATGTAAGCTGGACTCGCCTATGCCACGCCTTCAGTGATCAGCTTTCTTACACCTCTCTTTTGTGAGCATCTTGCTGCACTGAGTGTGATTATAGTGTGAGAGGTGGTTTTTGTTTTTGGTATGATGTATCCCCTAAGTATTAGCCAACTCTGCTCAGCTGAAGAAGTGGCAGTCAGTTCCAGTGCTGGAGCAAAACATGTTACACCTGCCTGAGGAATTTGCAAGGGATGTGTGTATATATACATATATATAAGGTAAAATTCACATTCTGTAGAAGTCAGGTCAGGGTGGAGTGGGGTTCTTGACAGTAGTTGATTTTCTCCTTAAAAATTATGGAGGGTCATTCTTTAGGGTAATGTTTTTGGAGCAGTAAGGACCCTACAGATGGGTAAACTTTCTACTTATTCTTACTGTGATTTCAGTCGACCTGCAAATAAGAACTTAATTAAGCACCGGTGCTTCACTGAAGAATGATTTAATCAACAAACAATTCATGACAAGTTACTATTCTCACTAATCTTTTCTGCTTCATCTCTCCTTTCGAGACTCTGATAAAAAATATCATGTCTCCTTAGAGAATGCTTGTGCGCTGGAGCACAGTCTTTTACAGTTTTGGTGCGGGTGGTTGACGGGAGATGGTTCATGGATTTCTTTGAGCCTGTCCGTGGACATTAGATTAAGAGTTCCTCTTCCGGAGAAACAGTGTATATAACTTTTTACCTTTGACTTTTATGTCACTACTTTCTGCATTTAGTCATGTTATTGTGACAGTAATAGCAGTTATTTGTGTCTACCTAATTAAAACTTTTTGTTTAGATTTCAGGTGACAAGAAATCAGCTCAGTGGCGCACGGTGGAGGGTGCATTGAAGGAACGCAGAAAGGCAGTAGATGAGGCTGCCGATGCCCTTCTCAAAGCCAAGTAATTACTCATGGACTTTAACAAGTAATTAGGGCCTCCTGGTGGCTTTCTTTGTACTGTCTGCATAGAAAGACGAGGCAGAGAAACCCTTCCCTCCCCTCTCCACCTGTACTGTATTGGTGATAGGAGCATGGAAGCTTAAAAGGGAGAGAGGGAATAAAATATTGATATATAACCCAGCCAAAATAAACTTGGCAGAAGCCTATATAGAAGATCTTGTATAAAAATCAAGTTTTTCTTTGGGTTATTATTTAGGTGATATGTTTTCTACAGATTTACTGAGGCTCTGCCATCATTTCAAGATTTTTCTGGGATGGCTTGAGCAGTTTTATCAGAAATTAAAGAGTATGTCATAGTCTCTTTGCCTTAACTACCAAAGTAGTTAGTGTATATGCCACCTTGACCTTTCCTGGAAGTTGGCTAAAACTAGGATCAAGCAAGCAAACCAAGTACAAGATCAACCTCTGACATTGGGAACCTACATTTGAATAAAGGGCTCTCATCAACATTATGGAATTATTATTGGGTGGGCCAAAAAGGGCCTTCGGTTTTTTAAGTAAAAATGAAAAACATATTTTTCATTTTCTCCAAGAACTTTATTGAACAATGTTTTCACCCTTTTGTTCCACTGCCTTCTGCCATTTTTCAGGCAACTTCATAATTCCATCTTCCCAAAACTTTTTATCTGCTTGAGCAAAGAGCTGTTCCAGGTGCCTTTTACAGTCTTCCCGGGAATTGAAATTTTTTCCATTAAAAGAATTATGTGGGGCTTCCCTGGTGGCGCAGTGGTTGAGAGTCCGCCTGCTGATGCAGGGGACATGGGTTCGTGCCCCGGTCTGGGAAGATCCCACGTGCCGTGGAGCGGCTGGGCCCGTGAGCCACGGCCGCTGAGCCTGTGCGTCTGGAGCCTGTGCTCTGCAACGGGAGAGGCCACAACAGTGAGAAGCCTGTGTACCGCAAAAAAAAAAAAAAAAAAGAATTATGTAAAGACCAAAGTAAATGAAAATCTGAAGGTGCAGTCAATGTGTGGTGAATACGGTGGATGAATCAGAACTTCCCAGCCAAGCTGTAACAGTTTTTGCCTGGGCATCAAACATGCAGTCTTGGGTTATCCTGATGGAAGATTACGCGTTTTCTGTTGACTAATTCTGGACGCTTTTCGTTGAGTGCCGCTTTCAGTTGGTCTGATTGGCAGCAGTACTTGTTGGAGTTAATCGTTTGGTTTTCCAGAAGGAGCTCATAATAGAGGAGTCCCTTCCAGTCCCACCATAAATACATCACCTTCTTTGGATGAAGACCAGCCTTTAGTGTGGTTGTTGGTGGTGTATTTCTCTTGCCCCATGATCTCTTCCATTCCACATTATTGTACAGTATCCACTTTTCATTGCCCATTACAAATTTGTTTTAAAAATGGAATGTTTTCATTACATTTCAGTAGAGAATCGCAGGTGGAAATATGGTCAAGAAGGTTTTTTACCGCTTAACTTACGTGGAACACAAACATCAAAGCGATTCACATAACCAGGCTGGGGCAAATGATTTTCAGTGCTTGATTTGGATATTTTGAGTATGTTGGCTATCTCCCATGTGGTGTAACGTAGGTTGTTCTCAGTTATTGTTTCGATTTGATCGCTATCGACTTCAGCTGGTCTACCCGACCGTGGAGCATCGTCCAGCAAGAAATCTCCAGCACGAAACTTTGCAGACCACTTTTGACACGTTAGATCAGTCACAGCACCTTCTCGATACACTGCACAAATCTTTTTGTGCGTTTCAGTTGCTTTTTTACCGTTCTTGAAATAAAGTGTAATATGCCGAAAATGTTGCTTTTTTTCTCCCACCTTCAATATTAAAATGGCCACACAAAAAATTCACCAATTTTAATAATTCTTTTTTTAAATGTGTGCTGATACGACAGCTGTCACATACAATCTAACAAAATTGTTTAAGTGCTACTAAAGCCATCTTACGGAAAAAAAACCGAACAAACCTTTTGGCCCACCTAATCAATATTTGTCATTCAAAATTTTGCTGTCTTCTTAACAAAATATTTAGAGAAAGAGAAGCCTCCTAATAAAGCCCCGGAGATTGAAGGCATTATGCTCACGTCAGTAGACCATGAGTCAGGGCTCTGAGTTCTGTGTTTTGTGGTTGGGTAGACCATAGTCCATCCAGCCTGAATCGTGAGGGCTCCTGAAGACCCAGCTATTTGCTTAGGCCTCCTCCCTTGCCTTTGCTTTCCTCAAGCTCTCATTGGCAGGGGAGTCAACCTAATCCTTGCAAAAGCTGCCGTTTATTGAGTGCTCCTGACGTAGCAGGCACTGTGCAAGTTACTTAGCATGAATTACCTCTACTCCCTGTATAAGGGTGAGCAGCAAAGGAGAGGCTGGTCTGGGAGCTGAATCCAAGTCTCTCTGGTTCTGAAGCCTGTGTGTTTTCGTGTACACCATGCTACTCGTCCGGTTCACTCTATAAATCTGGCTTCTCACCAAGGTGTTTTCAGTTGTTGGTGAGGAAAGGTTCTCTGCCTGTTGACTTTAAAAGCATTGAGTAGTTTTTTCCAAATTAAATTTTTCACGGACTTAACAATTGTTTGTCATATTCTTTAATAAAGTTGATAAGGACTAATACTAAACCTTTGTTTTGTTTTATTGGTTTCCAGAGAAGAGTTAGAGAAGATGAAAAGTGTAATTGAAAATGCAAAGAAAGAAGAGGTTGCTGGGGCCAAATCTTACATAACTGCTGCAGAGGGGAAACTTCACAACATGATAGTTGATCTGGATAATGTGGTCCAAAAGGTGTGTTTCTTAGATCTTGTACAAGTATTTTTTATTTTTAAATGTAATTGTTTTGTCAAAGGATTTTTAAGAATTCTGGAATGTAGTAAGATTCCTATCATCTTTCTCTCTTTTCCCTTGAAAAGAATATTAGTTGTAACTAATTTTAAAAACTTGGCTTTGGATGCAAAGTGGGTTCTTCAGTATTGTTGATGCTTTTTATAATAGGTAAATATTTGCCCATGGTCATTACCACTTATGGAAATTTCACAAGTCTGCATTTGTCATGTGTATGGGTAATTTCCCGTGACCCAGAGAAAGAGGGACAGGGGCACAGTGAGACGGGACAGGGCCTGTCCGTGGCATTTGAATAGAATTAGAAGGAAACAAAGGCAAGACTTACGTTCCGTTTTCTGAGCTTGAGATTTCCTTCTGTATATTGCTTATATATTCACAGCCAAATGTAAATAAATAAATGACTGTGACTTAGAATATTTTGGAATGTTTGTGGTACTTTTTGTTCACTTTAACCACATACCCCTTGTATCTGTTCAGGTTAAAGCAGCTCAGTCTGAGGCTAAGGTTGTGTCTCAGTATCATGAGCTGGTAGTCCAAGCCCGGGATGACTTTAAACGAGAACTGGACAGTATTACTCCGGAAGTCTTGCCAGGGTGGAAGGGGATGAGTAAGTACAGCTGAAGTGTTGGTACTTTCCCTTTTTTTTTTTTTTTTTTTTTTAACAACTGATCAACTGATGTAAACTTGCTTCAGCTCCATTCTCTAGTCTAAACCCCTCTGGCATGCATATCTCATCTGATATGCAGTATCGTGTTTTCAACATTTTATTTCACCTGTGACAGGTGACACACCTAGTTTAGCCATGGTGGACACAAGTTCCAGCCAGTGTAATCTGGAATCTAAGGGAGTGAAGTGACATAACCTTGACTCTGTTAGCATATTATATATATGTAAAATTATTCAAAACCTTTGTGACTTTAAAAATATTCATAATGAATTACTTAAGGCACACTTTATGACTGCTTTGTGACAACACTGTGGTTGAGAACTCACCCAGGGGTGCTGGGTGGAAAGGAAATCTGCTGTGTGGCCTTCAACTTGCAAATAGCTCAGACTGCATGGAACTTTGATGGCTCAACAATTACACGTTGTAACTGCAGGGAGTAGTCACATTTCCTTGAAGCTCTGTGAGAGTAATAAGAATCAAGGAGATTACCAGGCTCAACAGAATCAAAACGGTACTTAAATGCCAGTGTCTGTTAGAAACTGAACATCAGGTAGCACCTGAAGAACTGGCATTATAGACCTCTCTGGGGTGAAGGTGTCAAGGCTGCATCACAGAACCGTGGCTGGTCTAAGGAGCTCAGGTAATAAAGGCAGTGCAGGAATTTTCACAGCATCATAGCCAACCAAGGAGATGTCATGGCAAGAATTAGAGTCAAGGCTGTTATTAACTCAGATATGTTGTTAGTTTTTTTAATGTGGTTGACTCACTTAAGAGGGAGATAGATACCAGATTCTTGTCAAAGCAAAAAATGAAAGCAGGATTTGTAAGAGAGGATTAAATGGAGAATCACACAAAGTTTCGTGTGGGAACAGTGAGTCAGTCTTATGTGAACATTGTTGGTTAAACTTGTTTGAACTGACTAGCAGCGGAGGGGACAGTGTGGACAGTGTGTCCTCGAGCAGGCCTGCTTCAGCCACATCTGTACCGTTTCCCTCACCAGAACCTTTCAAGGGCTGGGCTTCACTGAGGTTACAACTGAGACAGATGTGTATCCCAGAGACATCCTCCTCCACAAGTCACTCTACCACGTTACCTTTTTTTAATCCTTCTGAAATACTTACTCACTGGTTTTTGTTTGTTGTGTGTGTATCTCTGTCCACTGGATGTAAGCTCCTTGGCTTAAACCTGACATTGGTAGATAGTAGGGAGTCTAGGTTGGCTGCAGTAAATTAAATAAGGTTGAAAGGGCAGGTCAGGCTTTGCCTATGGAGAGTTAGTTATGAGTGCCATCCCTAGAAATTTGCATTCTCTCATCTAAAATACTTGTCTTTGGTCTTCCCAGTAGGCTAAATCCTACTAATTTTTCCATGCCAGCCTGTGAAGTTTTTAGCTTAAGAAGTTTGGGGACCTGGGTCGGGGGGAATTCGTTGGTGGTCCTGTGGTTAGGACTTGTGTTTTCACTGCCGAGGGTGCAGGTTCCATCCCTGGTCAGGGAACTAAGATCCTGCAAGCTGCATGGTGCGGCCAAGATAAAAAAAAAAATTAAAAAATTGTTTTTTGGCTGATGAGAAAAATGCCCATTGTAAAGCGTGAAAACATTAAAGCAGGTGTTCTCAGCTCAGGGCACTTTTGCCCCCAGAGAATATTTGGCAATGTCTGGAGACAGACTTGTCACGTTGGGGGGGTTCTACTGTCACGTAGGGTAGAGGCCAGAGGTGCTGCTCAGCACCCTACAGTGCACAGAACAGCCCCTCCAACTAATAACTATCTGGCCCAGAATGTCAGTAGTACCAAGGTTGAAAAACCCAGCATGAAAGAAACATATCATATAGAAAGGGAAAATGCTCTGCAGTGTCATCTTTGGATTATTTTTTAGAGGGAGGAAGGCAACCTCCATTTAATTTCTTGTTTTTTAATTGAAAGGTACAAATGGCACCTGCTGCAGTTTTTCCCTTCCAGCCATGCCTACAGCTGCAGAGTTTTCCTGCCGGTGCTACTGATTGCTTGTGACCCTCTGGAGATAGTGACTTATTCCATGATTACCTCAGCCCTCAATATATGTTCTCGCTTCTGAAATCTGAACTCTTTTAAGACCTATACTAAGCTCATTAGTACTGATTTGTGTTACCAGTTATTTTTCTCTTACTAGTCTTATTTCCCTAAGTTATAAGTATCCTGGTGATACTCATCTGTCTAGTACTTCTTCTGTGTTCTCCATAGCTGAGCACAGTGGCCAACATAACAATATTTAGCTAGCATTGTTGAGCATTATTTTATGTCTAGCACTGTGTTCTGAGTGCTTCACATGTAGTTAACTTTTTTAAAGTTCATGACAGTCCTTTGAGCTAAGTTTTATTATTATGCCCGTTTTATAGATGAGAAAACTGAGACACAGAGGGCTTAAGTAGTTTGTCCACGTTTGGGGCTAGGGCCAGGATCTCATTCTTACCTACTAGCCTCACTGTTCTCTGGCTGATGGATTCGTATTGGCAGCACAGGACCCCCTTTTGAGCTTTTGAGAAGAGGGATGATGTGATTATCATAAGTAGGAAAATTCATTTTTATGAGCTTGAGGGTGAGTTTGACATAGGGAGGGATGCTTCAGGGTAAGGAAGCTATTCAAAGCTGCTGGAGTAATCTGAGGGCGAAGTGATATGGGTCACCCAGTGTATATGCCAAGGGCACTGAAAAGGAGGAATAGGAAAGAGACTTAGAGGTGATCATTCACCAATGGTTTTGTTTTGTTTTTGGCTGCACCGGTGCATCTTGTGGGATCTTAGCTCCCCAACCAGAGATCGAATCCAGGCCCCTGTCGGTGAAAGCGCCGAGTCCTAACCACTGGACTGCCAGGGAATTCCCAGCAACTGGTCTGTTGAACCATAACTTGTATCTAGTGAAGTTGACAGTGTATATACTCCCGATCCAACAGTTCAGTTCCCAGGTATGAGCTCAGGAAGACTCACACAGGTGCTCAGGAAGATTCATTAAAATGTTTGTAGCAGCACTGTTTGTAAGAGCAGAAAAATCAAAGACAGTTAAATACCACACATATGGCAGTGCAGATGAATGACCCAGACCATTTCTCTTGAACATAAATGTTAGGGAAAAGCAAAAAGTTGCAGAAGAATATGTAAAATAGGATACCGCTTACATGAAGCTTAAGAACGTGTAAAATGAAACTGTATATTGTTTAAGGATGCATGCGTATGTGAAATATAACAAAATGAGTGATAAACACTGTATTCAGATAGCGGATACCACTGTGGGAGGAGGGAGAAGGAGCCACTAGGAGGTGTGCGCATGGGTGTTGCCAGGATGAGAGAATGAGGTGCAATGTGTAGGTTGTCAGTATTCCCGAGGCACACTTCCTTTATTGCTAATAGACTAGTGTATGTAGCCATACTTGTGTGCCATGTTGAGACTGACCTATTATCTCTTAACCTTGTCCATCTTTTGCCGGTTTTTCCTGCAGCATTGGGACAGATCCCTGTGTCTTTGGTTGAATATCAGATTAAGTAGTTGAACTTTTAGAGCCATTTTGGATGAAAAATACTTGTCTTTGAACTTGTTGAATCCAAGGGTCATACCCAGGATGTTAAGAAGCTTATTCTGAGAGGCAGGAGACTGGCTGCGGGTCCTCTCCTGTCAGGGCTTCATGCAGTGGTACTTGTGATCGTGGCGGGGAGCATCATCCGAACTCTTCAGAATGCTATTTGTTTTTTTCCTTTCCGCCACGTCAGGCAGTCATAGTTCTTAGTTTAATTTGCACCCGTTAAGCACAAATTTAATGTGAGTTCATTGTTTTCAAATTTCCAAAGAAGAAAAATTAATTTCTTAAGTATTTGCAGTGTTAGGAGAGGCGTGGTATTGAGAACACAGGACTGTGACTTCGTGAAATAGTCTACGAACTAATGCAAATGGGATAAACAAGAATTGTAGTTTCCATGTAAAAACTAGGTTGATTGCTTTTCAAACGTAGTTAGAGATGAGTCCCCAGAAACCAAGACTACTTTAATATCATTGACTCTCTTATTTTCTGAAATGTTAGAATTTACCTTGATTTATATAATGTTTTCTGATCCTTTAAAAAATTTTTAGGAAATAAACTCATCATTTTGCTTTCCAGTACCAAAATTTGCTTTTTCTACTACTAGCTTCTGGTTCCTTCTAGCTTTCTTTTGGATATTCCTATTTAATGATTAATAACTGAAACATGTACTTACTTTTTTTTCAAACTTATTCTTTTTCTTTGTAGGTATTTCTGACCTAGGTGAGTAATTATGTGTATTTTATGTTTAAAGGCTTCTGTTTTGAGTCTTAAAAGACTCAAGTCTTTTCGTTTTGCCTATGATTCTTATACTAAACCGTCTAAATTAATCTAAAGTAGAATTATGTTGCATGTGATAAATCTGATTTTTATATTTTTGTCATCCATGTGCTCTCAGGAACAAAAATGTTTTCATGGTGTGATTGGAAACCTGTAGATGTGATAGATATATATATATCTTTAAAAAAGATATATAAGATATATAGCTTTTATAAAAGATATAAAAGATATATATATCTATATAAAATATAGATATTGTTTTTATTTTGTAAAATTTGAAACATTAAAAAGTAAGAAAACTATAATGAACTCCTGTTTACCCATCACCCAACTTTAGCAGTTACCAACACATGGCTGGTTTTGTCTCATTTATTCCCCCAACTTATGTTGAAGCAGATCCCAAACATTATATTCTTCAGCTTATAAAAACTTTCAGTATGTTTTTTAAAAAATGTGATTACCATACCATTGTCCCAGTCAACGATAACTCCTTAATGTCATCCAAGATATCTCTTAAGTGTTCAAATATCCCTAATCACTTTATAGAATGAGTTTTTTTAGTTGTTTTGTTCAAATCAGTATGCAGAGGAGCTACACATGGTGAATTTGGTCAATAAATCTCTCATCCTCACTTCGTGTTTTGCTTTTCAATCTACGTATTGTGGAATTGAGTTGTTTATCATAGTATTTCCCATATTCTTCATTTTGCTGTTAGAGCCATAATTCTTAACCTGTGGTGATGTATCAGAACACTTCTGGAGTGTGAGATTGGGGAAAGAAAAAAAACCCATCAGAATCAGAATCTTTGGGTATGATTATTTTTAAGAGCTCTACCAGTGATTCTGATGGACAGCTCTGGCTGCAGATCACTGTCCTGGATAATATTATCTGTGTAAGAAAAAGAAAACTCTTATTAGGGAAAAAAAGTCTGAGAGAATTTGGATTTGATTCAAGTTTTAGCAGAAAGTGTAGAAGTGAGTGCATTTGTAAGCTTTGTATTTATTTGTAGGCTTTGTTCTTAGAGACAAAATTATGGTGAGTTATAATATAGCCAATTTATAATCAGTTCAGATTGGAAGTACTACTCATTTGGGTTCCTGGAAAAAAACTGATTCTATAATTGGAGGCCTCCCTGGATTATTTTGCTTGGGATTGAAAATGCTTAGTTGCTGGCCATGAGCTGTGAATTTCTGATTACACGGCAGCCTCTACATCTCTTTTTAAACGTCAGCTCCTCTTGGCTTTTCTTCCTAGCTGTTGAAATTACAATCAGTTGAGGCAAGTTACCTTGTAGATGTATGATTTTGGTGAAATCATTAACATTTTCATGTGGTTTTGTTTAGCCGACAGGCTGTCCGCCGACGACCTAAACTCCCTGATTGCTCACGCGCATCGCCGCATCGACCAGCTGAACAGAGCTCTGGCCGAACAGAAAGCCACGGAGAAGCAGCACATTGCCTTAGCCTTGGAGAAACAGAAGCTGGAGGAAAAGCGGGCGTTTGACTCTGCAGTGGCAAAAGCATTAGAACATCATAGAAGTGAGATACAGGCTGAACAGGACAGGAAGGTAAAGAAATGAGCAAAACTGCCTAATGTTTAAAGTGAATCTAACTTGTTTGCTTCTAGAGGTAATACCAGCAGTCACTGACTTTAAAATACCAGCTGTAAGTCAGGCCAACCCCCCTCTGGAATGGAACTTTGGCCCTTGTTCTAGTCAGAGCTTCTAGGGAAGGATTGGTCTAGCAGAGAGCCTTTATGTTGAGCTGATGCAGGAGTGTCAGAAAGTAACGAGCTGCTGGCATCCAGGATTATCTAGCTTGCCTTTTCCCAGTGGAGCCTCTGTCCCCTTAAGCAGTGCTGAAAGAGTCTGTTGGATTCCGAGTATATTTTTCTCCTCAAGGGTTTTTTTTGTTTGTTTCTTTGGGGTTTCTTTGGCTGCAGCACATGGCCTGCAGGATCTAGTTCCCTGACCAGGAATTGAACCCGCACCCCCTGCAGTGGAAGTGCTGAGCCCCAACCGCTGGACCCCTCTCTGCAAGCGTTGCTAAGTAGTTAGTGGTGAAGCATGGATGAAATAGCTGTAGTCTTCTGTCTGAGCACATCATGTATTAAATAGGTGTCTACAGGCTGATTTGGGAACCTGACTACTACTCATCCTACCTTCGCATTTTCTCAGCTGCACAGTTGACCATTCCCTCCTCCTTTTTTTTTTTTTTTTTTTGTGGTACACACCCCTCTCACTGTTGTGGCCTCTCCTGTTGCAGAGCACAGGCTCCAGACGCGCAGGCTCAGCGTCCATGGCTCACGGGCCCAGCCGCTCCGCGGCACGTGGGATCCTCCAAGACAGGGGCACGAACCCACGTCCCCTGCATCGGCAGGCGGACTCTCAACCACTGCGCCACCAGGGAAGCCCCCTCCTCCTTTTTTAAAAAAACTAATTAATTTATTTAGTTTTGGTTGCGTTGGGTCTTCGTTGCGGTGCGCGGGCTTCTCATTGTGGCGGCTTCTCTTGTTGCGGAGCACGGGCTCTAGGCACGTGGGCTCAGTAGTTGTGGTGCACGGGCGTAGTTCTCTGCGGCATGTGGGATCTTCCCGGACCAGGGTTCGAACCCATGTCCCCTGCACTGGCAGGCGGATTCCTAACCACTGTGCCACCAGGGAAGTCCACTTCCTCCTCCTTGAAGCTCTTTCTTCCCTAGGCTGCCAGACCCCACACTTGCTGGCCTTTCCCTCTGCCTCGCTGACGCTCCTTGGCTTCCTTTGCTCAAATAGCGGCATGCACTGGCATTGTTCTGAGACCCCTTATCCATCTAAGGTGCCTCCAGATGCTCTTTGCTAGTCCTGTGGCCTTGAAGTTCAAATATCGTCTATTACTGACACTTATGTTGCTGGCTCTGACCTCTGCCTTGGCTTCGAGGGCTGTCCAGCAGCTGACTTGATGTCTTCAGCTGGATTTTCAGCAGTCATTTCAAACTCAACATGTTCAAAACAAATTTCTTGATTCTCTCCAAACTGTCTCCCAGCCCCTCAGCTGTTTCTCTCTAAATAAACCTCCATCCAATCATTGATCAAGCTAGAAATCATGCTCAGTTGTTCCTCCGTCAGTTTTTGCATCCAGACCATTGACAGAGTCTACCAGCTCTGCATTCAGAATAAATCCCTAAATGCTCCACTTTTCTCTCCTTCAGTCACCACCACCTTAGTTCAGAGTATCGTCTTGACAGGGTCCCTGTTTGCATACCCATCTTTCTATGTCTATTTACACAGGCAAGTGGTCCTTAGAAAATGTTTTCTCATCAGACACTGTGCTGCTGAAAATTCTCCATTGACTGCCGACTGTATTTAATATAAAATCCAAAT
Source organism: Lipotes vexillifer (assembly GCF_000442215.2). Lineage (NCBI taxonomy): Eukaryota > Metazoa > Chordata > Mammalia > Artiodactyla > Lipotidae > Lipotes > Lipotes vexillifer. The sequence continues at coordinate 1,242,609 of NW_006793745.1, forward strand.
TCTTAACTTATACCAAAGAAGCCCCTTGATCTCATTCCTGTTTGCTGTGAGCCAGGCTTCCCTTACTTCCCTTATTTCCCTAGTGTACCAGGTGCCTTGGGTTTTCTTGCTGTTGGTTTGGTGCCTTGACTACATCTTTTGCCCTGGGGTAGCCCTGTCCTGTTCCCTTCAATCTAAAGTAGAGTCTCTGTATTACTTTCTCTCATATTGCCCTATTTATTTTCTTAAAAACAAGTGCCACAGGGCTTCCCTGGTGGCGCAGTGGTTGAGAGTCCGCCTGCCAATGCAGGAGACATGGGTTCATGCCCCGGTCCAGGAAGATCCCACATGCCGCGGAGCGGCTGGGCCCGTGAGCCATGGCCGCTGAGCCTGCGCGTCCGGAGCCTGTGCTCCACAACGGGAGAGGCCACAACAGTGAGAGGCCCGCGTACCGCCAAAAAAAACAAAAAAAACAAGTGCCACAGTCTGAGATGTCCATTTTGCCTGTCACTGATTCCTCTCTTGAAATGTATACTGCAAAAGAGCAAGAAGTTTGTCTGGCTTGAGCACCACTGTATCCAAGCTTATAGTAGGCACTGCCTGGCACAGGGCTGGCACTTCATAAATATTTATGCACTGACTGAATGGATTCATTTATTAACTGTATTGTTTCTGAAAAAAAGGAAGTTATGATTTCCAGGTAATTAGTATTAAATAATTTGTAATATGACCCATGGCTAATTGTTAGGCCAGACATTGTAGGCTTTTCATAGTTTTGGCTTGATTTGGCCTGTGTTGAGTCTGAATTCATACTAAAATAAGCAGTTTCAGAGGAGCTTTCTTTGTTGAGAGAAACTGTGTTCAGTTATTGTCAGACATTTGTTACTTTTCTTAACAGTTCTGCATGGTAGGCATTATTATTCACAGACAAGAAAATGGAGACTTAGAAGATGAATAATCTCCCTAAGGTCACACAGATGGTTGCGGTGAAGCTGTGTTTGATCCCAAGTCTTTAGTTATTTCTGTGGTCTCGGATTTCTTGATTCTCAGGGGAGTATGTGATGCAGGAAATGACAGTGTTTGCTTTGTACAGGAGGCAGCCTGGTGATATGGAAGAAACTCAAGTCTAGGGGTTAGAGAGACCCCTGTTTGAAATCTGATTTCGCCACAGCCATGCAACATTGTTTGAGTCACCTTGCAACATTCAACTTTCTGATTCATATGAGAATTTGAAATAAGAATGTGTTCCCATGCACGACTCATCGTAAGGGGGAAGTTCTGGACGTGGAAGCTGCCATCATCGTGGTTACTGGTCTTTCTCTTTTGCTAAAAGCGTATGTGGAGAATTGAGAATTCCTCATCACTGTGCTTGGCTTCACAGGTGGAGGAAGTCAGAGATGCCATGGAGAATGAAATGAGGACCCAGCTTCGCCGCCAGGCTGCTGCCCACACCGATCACTTACGAGATGTCCTTAGGGTCCAAGAACAGGAACTGAAATACGAGTTTGAGCAGGTGAGGACCTGTCGTAAAGCATCGTCTCCCCTTCAACCTCCTTTTCCCCTTTACACTATAAACAGTCTCTGCTTTCTTTCTAATGTGCTCCATGTCATTCAGTCTGAGTGTGTGGAAGAATGGGGAAAGATTTCTAATGGTGTGGGGACTTCTGTATATTTCACACCTGCTCCTTTTTACATAAAGGTGTACCTATGTGTTACTGATCAGATGTGTTTTGTATTTATGTCCTAGTCATTTGGAGCCTTTAAGCTTTAAGGAGGGTTGGTACAGGGGGTTTCAGGAAAGCAGGTAGTAATACTTGACACATGTATCACCTGCTTTATCTCCACGAACTCTTGTGGATTATGTGGTAGTTCTGAGATTTTAATATTTGAGGAAACATCCCGGAGAGGTTAAGTTTGGAAACCACAGCAAACCATCAGGACACCTTTAATCATAATTAGTTTCTACTCAGCAAGTCATTTATAATATATTAACTTATTATTTTGTCTCACAAGAAGGGAATGAGGTTTTCCAAGTAAGGAAATCTTCCAGAAAATTGAAATTTATACCAGTATGAAAAGGTATATTACTTTGCATTCTCTTTGATGAGTATTTTGAGAAAAGTGAACTCTTAAAGTGGAAGATATTGAATACAATTTAATGTCTGGGTGGCCATACAGTTACTGTATTTTCTAAAGCTGCCATTTCCTCATTTTAATAGACTTCTTTCTTCCCCTCCTGGTCCTCTTGCTCTAATATTAGGTTCCACCAGTAAATTTGTAGAAGGTGAAACATCACATATGCTTTAGGAAATTTTCGAAACCTTACGCATAATGTAGGAGTGTCATGACACCTGTTTTGAGATGTCAAAGGCCTGCTTTACTTTTGGAGGCAGCAGTTACTGGAAGACCTAGTGGCCCGATAAGTGACATGCACTGAGGTAGCATCACTTTCTCTGCACACTGTTTACCATTTCAGGACCTGTCTGAGAAACTCGCTGAACAAGAATTACAGTTTCGTCGGCTCAGTCAAGAGCAAGTTGACAACTATACTCTGGATATAAACACTGCCTATGCCAGACTGAGAGGAATCGAGCAGGCTGTTCAGAGTAAGCACGTGGACCTCTTATAGCTAATTTCATTCAGCCCTACTTCTCAGGGTAAATTCTTGCCATGAGGATAATGGTATATACATGCATTGACATTAGGGAATAAAGATGCCGAAGTCCCTCTAATAAATTTTGTTCATTTCTTAGAAAATTAGCCCCAGATTTGGTAAGTTTGTAGTATAGAGAGTTGTGAGAGGAAATTTAAAAGGATCTAAAAATTAAACCTAAGTAACTTGAAGTTTTACTCCTTATGTGACCGGCATGAGATCACCATTTACAAGGCAGTTTACCCAACACACTTTGGTGGTGCCTCACGTGCACTGAGTGGAGAAAAAGGTCAGTGTGCTGCATGTTCGCCCTCCAGGCTCTGCCGTTGGAGGGTTACCTGCAGGTGGTGATTTGCTTGTTCCACCCACCAAATGGATGGTAGTTACGCTGAGGCCTCCATGTGCCACACTGGAAGGGAAATGTCCTGACAGTGAGGATTTTTTTAAGAAAATGGGTTTCTGTGGGATGTGATGGAATCTTTTTTCTCAGATAAGCATAGGAATAAGCTAAGTACTCATGAAGTTTCAAGATCCAGTAGTCCATTCCTTTGTAGAAAGTAGTTTCTGATGGCCTTAATGTAAGTCTTGGCTTAATTTAAATATCACATTTCTTTCTCAAACATTTCTAAAGATAAATGTATCTGAATTAGATACCCTGCATTCTCCTAGATGTCACAGGAAGAAAGGAGACTCATCTGTGCACATCCACCCTCTCAGCTTTCTCCACGGCTACAGTAAAAACAAGTCCTCAGCAGATTATGTCGTGCCTTGTTGCCTCATGTGAAGAGGCCAGCTAGGAAAGAACGCACCATAAATAAGTAGTGGGATGGGCTTGGAAGAGGCTCTCTCCAGCCCCATCTTCCACTGCTGTGGAAGGGGTACCAGCTCTCTCTGTGTATGAGGACATAGTCAGGTGGAGAAAAAAGTCTGTATTTGCCTTTTTTTTTTTTTTAATAGGTCACGCAGTTGCTGAAGAGGAGGCCAGAAAAGCCCACCAGCTCTGGCTCTCGGTGGAGGCATTAAAGTACCGCATGAAGACGGCATCCGCAGACCTGCCCACTGTTCCCCTGGGTAGCGCAGTGGAGGCCATCAGAGTCAGCTGTTCCGATAGTGAATTTGCCCAGGCTCTAAGCGCAGCCCTCCCTCCGGAGTCCCTGACCCGTGGGGTGTACAGTGAAGAGACCCTTAGAGTCCGTTTCTATGCCATCCAAAAACTGGCCCACAGGGTAGCCATGATCGATGAGACCAGGAACAGCTTATACCAGTATTTCCTCTCCTACTTACAGTCCTTGCTGCTGTTCCCGCCTCAGCAGCTGAAGCCACCAGCAGAGCTCTGCCCCGAGGATACAAACACATTTAAGTTACTGTCGTATGCCTCCTATTGCATTGAGCATGGTGACCTGGAGCTGGCAGCAAAGTTTGTCAATCAGCTGAAAGGGGAATCCAGACGAGTGGCACAGGACTGGCTGAAGGAAGCCCGAATGACCCTAGAAACTAAGCAGATAGTGGAGATCCTGACAGCATACGCCAGCGCCGTAGGAATAGGAACCACTCAAGTGCAGCAAGAGTAAGGTCTAGGAAGTCTTGTAAAGTCACATTTCATGTCAAAGGAAATTGGCAGTAATATATGAAGGGTTTGCAACGAGGTCTCAGAATTGCCTAGAAATGAGCAGGTGACAGGTACTGTTCTAAATGTTAACACCCGTTGCATTTATATTATTCCTTCTTGCTGTCATGTCAGTCAACTCCAGGAGCACTTTATTTGCAACTTGTGTAATAACATTTTCTGTTCTTCAGGTTTTACTGATCAGGCTTGTGAGCCAATCAAAATAATGTTTGTGGTCCCTGTACTATTGGTTTTGCCCTTGGCGCAAACTGAATAAAACAGAAATTGAAAACTGAGTAGCTTATCCCTTTTCAAAAAGTATCACTTCTGGTTTGTCGTGTACATGGAGAATTTCCTTGAGAAGCAGAAGTAGCGACTCCTGGGCGCTCAGAGTTGCCACCAGGCTGTGAACCGGGTTTCAGAAGCCCTAGGCCTGTTCTTGGCTTTGAAGGTCCTAGTGAACTGGTTCCTGCTGGTCAAACTCAAGAGTGATGTGAATATAAGCCAGAATGCCGATATCTTTATAATTGGAGATACGTCATTCCAGTGACTCCAAGGCACTAGAAATAGTCTGCATCCCAAACTTCGATTGCTACCACAGGGAAAAATAATATTTTACACTGGGATCCAATACACCTGCACGCACCCTTATATGAATGTATGCATGAAACAGTTTCTGGAACCATTGCTTCTCTTTTCTACTTGTGATGTACTGTGTTCTGGTCTGTGGCATTAGAAAAATGTTGGTGTCCTCTCCACCCACAAATTAGTTCCACAGCCCTCAGAAGAGTTCATGGCTCCCAGTTCTGGAACACTGGTAGTTGACCTTGCTCCTTTCTGGTATGTGGACTGTGAATCTCTCCATTGAAGTGGGGGTGGTGAGCCTGGAATCTTAAAGGGGTTCAATAATTTTGTGGTATATTTGAACTGAATTGCTGTAAAACCCAGAGAACTTGCTTACATAGTTCACTTCTCTGAAGGTTAGAACAGTTGCCATACTGGGTAAACATTAACCAGTGTTTCACCTTTCATTTTTTACTTCATGAAGTTACCGTCAACATATTTTTTCAAAATCATGATTTTTTTGTTGAGGTGTTTTTTATAAATTTACTTATTTTTGGCTGCGTTGGGTCTTTGTTGCTGTGCGTGGGCTTTTCTCTAGTTGGGGCAAGCGGGGGCTACTCTTTGTTGTGGTGTGCGGGCTTCTCATTGCAGTGGCTTCTCTTGTTGCGGAGCACGGGCTCTAGGCGCGTGGGCTTCAGTAGTTGTGGCTCACCAGCTCTAGAGTGCAGGCTCAGTAGTTGTGGTGTAGGGACTTAGTTGCTCCGAGGCACGTGGGATCTTCCCAGACCAGGGCTCGAACCCGTGTCCCCTGCATCGGCAGGCGGACTCTCAACCACTGCACCAGGGAAGCCCTGGAGAGGCATTTTTACCTGAGCAACATATCTGGAAATCATGAAAAAGAGGGTTGTCTATGTATTTCTGCAGGCGTATCCCGGCTCCTGATTGTTACATTCAGGTCTGCATGGCACCTGACGCTGTCCTTTGATTTGGGGACCCAGTGGTTCGTTTGGCGTTATTAACGGTCCTTATGGTCCTCCTAAGTGGATTCTTAATTCAACACATCTAGTTTCTCTGACTGAAACACACACTTTGTGTCACGTCCTTAATCTCTGCAGGTAGAGGTACTCTCGGCACCTGTGGGCCATTAAGCTTTGACTAGAAGATAATGAGGCTGTTCTAAATTAAGCCTTTCTTCCCTTTGGAATAGCATGAAATTGTAGAATACATTAACTTGCAAAGCTGACTAACTTGTCATGTTAGAAGTGTTCATAATTTTGATTTTACTCAGGAAATGTGTAAAACATTACAGATTAGAAGGAAATAAATTTCTCTAGGAGCCCAGGAATAACTTCCTTCGGATGTGATTATCTGAGCTCACAGGAAGCAAGCAATACTGAGCGGTTTATTTTAGCTCTCTAAATCAAATAACAAAAGCCACTGGCTTTCAATTTTAGTATTCCTTTAGCAAACCTCCCCAACCCTCACTGCATATTGAGAAACAAGATGATGTTGAAAGGGGACTCTGCTTGTCCAGACCCTGATTTTTCTTCCTCATGCCCAGCAAAATGCACATCTTCCTGAGCTATCACTCAGCAACCCCTTAGGTGAAAAGGGCCTTGACTTGGGCCTAAAGAGCCTTTACGTGGGTTCTCAGTTCTACCTTCAAGGAGGTGGAATCATTAAAACTGATATTTGCCTTAATGTCCTTTAAAGTTTCTAAATCAACAAAGTAAAATGTCAGCTTAGGCAGTCTCTTTTTTTAAGGCACAGTACTTCTGTGTTCCTTAGTATTGACTTAAAACCCTCTGCTTTAACAGGTTCTGCATAAAAGCAGTCTCCAAGTCCCAAATTAGTTGTCCTACCACTTTTAAAGTAATTTGAACTCAGTGCAGAAGAACAGGTAATTTAACATAAACGGGAAATAAAAAGTGATTACATTTCAGGCAAATCACTCATCAGGTCCAGTGGGCACCATTTACCTGACCCAGGGCTCGGCTCAGCTCCCCTGGTTTCCTCCCTGCGGATGCATTCAGGGGCTGGGGGATCTGAGAAAGCAGAGGGAGCGCTGAGGAGGGGCTTTGCCTGGCCACACCACCCTTTTCCACAGGGGGTGGGTGGTGCCAGGGTTTCACTGGTTGGTCCCGGTTAGCTGTATGGACGCTGCCCTGGGGTCTCAGGAAGAAAGAGGAGGGGCTCTGGAGGGACTGTGGGGCACAAGCCAGCAAAGGCGCTGCTGTCGTGGGAAAAGGTGGCGCTGGTATCGGCAAAGCTTAGGTTTTCCTGGGGATGAATTCTATCGTGACCTTCACTTCTCTTGAACGTTCTCAGTTTTCAAGAGTAAAGTCTTGCTGAGCTCTGTAAACTTGGGTGTGATCTCCAGCGTTCCTTCTAAAATCGCCTATAAAGTCCACAGCTATGCAGGTCGGCTAGACAACTTTTTTTTTTTTAATTTACTTATTGATTTTTGGCTGCGTTGGGTCCTCGTTGCTGTGCGCGGGCTTTCTCTAGTTGCAGCGAGCGGGGGCTACTCTTCCTTGTGGTGCGCAGGCTTCTCATTGCGGTGGCTTCTCGTTGTGGAGCATGGGCTCTAGGCGCGAGGGGTTCAGTAGTTGTGGCTCGCGGGGCTCAGTACTTGTGGCACACAGGCTGAGTTGCTCCGCAGCATGTAGGATCTTCCCAGACCAGGGCTCGAACCCGCGTCCCCTGCATTGGCAGGCGGATTCTTAACCACTGTGCCACCAAGGAAGTCCAAGGACAATATCTTGATGTTGAAGGTGATCATATGGGTGATGGTTACTTTGTCCAGGAAAGGCCCTAGACAACATTCTTTTACAGGTTAGGCTCCTTCCTGTGCCAGGCTGGAGACTCCTTCACCCCCACTTTGTGTACCTTACATTTGCTCACTCCATGTCCTAGCACACTGCCTTAATCAACCGAATAAAATACGCCCATTTCTCGGGTAAACTGACACTCTACCACTGAGATCTAATCTAAATGATTCTGTAAACCTTGCCCTGCCCATCTACACTCCCGGTGACTGCCATCTTACAGCACGTCCTTTTACCAGCAGTAAAATAATTTACATCGCCATCAGGTACACTTACACCTGTTTATCAATATGCATATATCTGTGGTGCTGTAAGAATGTCACACAACTTTAACATATGCAATGTACTCAATTTTCTAATCCATTTCATTAAAATATTCTAGTCATCATCTGCAAAAACTGATTTCAAACCCTGCAGTTTGAAAGATGTAAGACAATCCATTTTATTAAGGGTACTCAAATGTTCTATTGAACCAAAACCAAAATTGATAGGTTATTAACTTTGGCATAGAAAAACAGAACACCTTATACTATTAGAGGCTAAAGAGAGAATGGAGGCCAATCCTACAGGCCTTCCTTAATTTTTTTCTGAAAAGCTGGAAGCAGTTATTTTGCCCAGAATAGGAATCTGGAATGTCTGTAGCACAGGGTTAAGACCACATGGCCAACAACATCACCCACTTGGAAAGTCCACTACAAATTCATGTGCCATCAGCCCAGATGGACCTTTCCCCCATCAACGCCATAGCTGCAAAGCACCATGCTGAGGACTGTTCTCTGGCAGGATTCCCCGGCAATGGAAGTGTTCTGCATCTACAAGGATTGCACTGAATGCATACTCGGCCCAGAAGAATCAGCCATTTCCAGGCGCTGATGAACCAGAGGGAAAGGGAGGGGCCAAGTTTACAGAAGCTTCCAGGCAGCCAAGTTCTCTTTGCAGCTTTTAAGGCGAGATCAGAGGCTAATCTGCCCTACCTATCCCTTTTGCTCATTTGCTATGTCAAGGGCCTACTGGGGCGATGCACATGAATACTTAAGTAGCTAATTGCTGTCATTTCCCCTGCCCTCTGCCTCTCACTTAGATGTCTTAAATTCTGGTGATCTAGGAGAAAACATGAGTCAATACCTAGGTTTCGGAGGATGTATGACTAGGTCCTGGCCAGAGGAGAGCCAAATGGAGATGATGGGGACAGGCGCATGTCACAGACACATGTTCAATACAGTAGCCCATAAATGGCAACCCCGGCAGGGTAAGGATGAAGTTGCTCATCCGAGGAGAACCCCTGGGATGCCTGGGTAAATCTGGCCACCAGATTATGAGCTAAGCAGCCTGTGCTAGGAACCCTTGTGAAGCTCCTGCAAGCCTCACAAGTTCCTGTTTGCTTCCCATACCACTTGCAAGTCATGAGAGAGGCTGGAGTAGAGGTTCTTGACCTGCTCGATTACCAGCAATACACAATTATGTCAAGAAGACACTTCAATCCTCTCGTCACCACATACATTTAGACCACTTTAAGTGCAGCACAACTGAAGAAGGTGCCAGCACTCACACAGAGAGAGAAAGGCAGAGATGAAACACTCGTGCAAGCCCCAAGCCTAGTGGGAGACTGTGGGCTGTCTTATAAAAATAATGGAAATGCACACATACGTACCTCAGTTACAGTATTTATTTACAGTCTTCATCTTCCCAGCTCTGCAGCCTGAACTCCTGATGTTGTTTAATCAGTTCTAAGATTAATAATTTCCCACATATAAATATCCCTGAACTTGGCTACTACTGACCCAGTATCAACTGTGATGTAATTGTACAAAAACTTCCCTTAGACGCTTTCTGAGTTGGAGGAAGTGTCAGGTCATAGCATCAGCCAACAAAGGCTACAGTCCCCAATAGGGGAGGGGCAAACCACACTGACACCAGCTGACAAACACTGCAGTTGTGTGGAGCTTAACATCACAACATGTGTCCAAAGAAATGAAAATGGTAGTGCCCCTTCTGTTCATGTGGTAACCCTGGCATGGATGGTTTAGTTCAGGAATTAAACGTAAACAAGTAAGCGTTATCAAGATTCACCAAATCTGTATTCTCTTGTTTTCTTCACATTACAATTAAATACTAACATCTCAGTTCTCAAGTGTAATCACAACAGCCATGCTAGGCCACAGCAGCTCCTGATTCGACCACTTTTATTTGCCTTTGCCGACGTCATTGTCACTGTCACTGCTGCTGTCACTGTCGCTATCACTCGTCAATGCAGTTAGGTCTCCCAGGGCTTCCCTGTAAGAAAAATAAATGGGAGGGTTACACTGCAACTCAGGTTTGGGGCTGGGGGACTCTGAAGCTGCACTAAAGCAACAAAGGAAAAGGTTCTAACCAGCAAATAAACCTATAGGCCTCCCTGACTTTTATGACAAACGAAAAATATCATTAAACCAATACATCCTGACTTTCTGCAAGGAAAGGAAGTTCAGGGGGGTAGAAAGCTACAAACATCTGAATGGGCAGACAGACAAATGGTCTGCTCCATTTTCATAACTTTCCTTGATGGTGATGATACAGGACCCACTTACTTCTGCTCCTGGCTGAGGGTAAAGTCAGCCATTAGTCTCTGGGTGAGGCTCTCACAAATAGGTAAGCTGAATGCACCTGCCAGCTTCACTATCTCAATGGCCTGGGCAGGGCTGCCAGATGCTTCTGCACTGTCCATAAACTCATTCAGCAACTCATTCCTGTAAAAGGCAAAACTGTCAACATTCCCCAACTAAACCCCTCAAAGATTTACATACAAAATCTAGTATCTTACAAAGATCAGTCATAAAATCCTCAACAGTAGCTTTGCAGACAGTTACATGGAGTCTAACTTTAAAGGGCCAAATAAATAATGAACACTGATTCATTAAGCCTTCACTGAGGATCTAGCCAATGTATCCCCAGCATGCTGTGATCACTGAGCACAGATTGAAAAAAACAGCGCTTGCCTCAGGATGCCTTACATGGTAGGAGTGACCGATCACCTACCTGCCTAACAGAAAAGTGCCCAATTGCCATGGCTGAGGTATGTGAGGAAATTCCAACCCCCTTCCCCCAATAAGAGTTAAACGCATGTGGCTAATCCAGGATGTCCCCAGGCAGCCCTGTTAACTTGAACTTACCCAGGGATCTTATTATGTTTCCTGAAAAGCCCCAGCATTTTCCTGTTCAAGATGAGATAGGAAAAAGATTATGAATACTAATAGAACAGAAGGCAATCGAATGACCATAGCTTTTCTCCTGGACTCAGAGACCAAGTGTCCTTCCTGACAACCACAGGGGAAGCTCCTGGAGACACGTCTGTGAGCTCCACCAGCTCCCAGCCCTGTCTTCCCATCAGAATCACCCCAGGTGCCTCAACCCCCTCTTCCCAAACTTCATATATGCACATTACATTACAAATTTCAAAGGCAAATCTGCTTTGTTGCCAGCGTTGAGAATTGCTGGGGCATATCCTCCTGCAGAGGATCACTTCAGTCCCCCCAGGGAGGGAATGTATGATATTATGTGGGCAGTGGGAAGAGAGGGACGCAAATACAATTTGACCTCTTTTCTCTTACAATCCAGTGTGAGTTCAGTGTGTCCTAAAACGACGTTATGAAGAGCAGGCTCAGATTAAGGCATCAGTCTCGTGTAAGTGCTTGCCGTCATCATGCCACACGCAGGACAAAGGACAAACACATACACTCAGCTCCCATGATCAGCTGAGGTCCGTACCCCTGCGCCAATCATCACAGCCTGATTCATAACAAACGTGTGTTAACCTGCCCTAGTCGACAAGTCCAAGCATCAAATGTTTGTCAGCAGCTGTGTAGCCGGCTGTGTGATTCGCCACCAGTTAACAATCAGAGGAGGCAGCAAAGCCTTCAGCAACCTTTCGTGGAGAGAGCGAACACCCACACCGTGGACTGACCATCATGTTCAAATTAAGGTCCTCTCTAGTGAACAGCCAGGAATAACAACCCCTGTCACTGGCTCTTAACACCAACACACGGTTATATCCAAAACAATACACATCGGAACCACCCAACTGTGACTGCCCCTAGCAAGGACTCTCACTGACTTCTCCACTTTTGGAAAAACGACTATGCATAAGGTCTCTATTCACAGTTAAACACCAGAAATTAGTATGTGAGTGAAGTGCTGATGAACACACAGAACTAGAATACAGTGGCACAAACCAAAGACGGGTTCTAGTCAAGGCCAGGTTTAGTAAACTGGTAAAATGCCAGTTTCTGGAAATCCCAGTACACAGCCCACATTTTAAGCTGGGGGGTGGGGTGGGGGAAGAAGCATCCATGAGATGACTTGAATAAACCAAATGACCAAAACATTTTCAAAATTAAGATTCTCTGATGACTTTGTTCTACTTAAGTGAACAGAGAAGTGAGTCGCCCACGAATACAGAAAACAAAAAACGGAAAGAGAATGAGCTCACTGAACCACACCTTCTCTTAAACACACCACGTATACTGGTTCCTCTTCCCCAAGTTTGCTTTTTTGGTTGGTATTTGGAAATTCCTATAGAAAACTCAGTACGTAAAAACTTGTTTGTCTCCTGATAAACTACACAGTATACAGCCAAATTAGAGAAACTCTAATGACCGGGTAAAAGTTCTCTGAGATCCAAGTACAGATGCTTCCAGTGACATGTGTGGCATGTGCTGTACTCACCAGGCTTCCTGGGTTCTCCCGGCCCTTAAGAAGAGGACGGCTATGCAGTTCAGAGAGCTGGCCAGCCAACTGGGAGCCGTCTGTCTGGCATCCTGGCTTTCATAAGTCGATTTGATATCTGCAGCACAGTCAGCAAACGCCACCTGCAGCTGAGACGCTCTGAGAGTCAGCAGAAATGCCCAACTGGTTTTATGAGAATTTAAGTTCAGGAGACTCCATAGGACCATTAAAATTTTTAAGCAATGCATTTTACCGTTGGAACACATCACACGTACAGCACACAGTAATACAGTATTTTAAAAAAAAAAAAAAAAAAAAGCAAAGCACTCTGCCCTGGGGTAATAATGGGATCAGCCACATATTTCAAATCCAAATTCAAATCCGGGTTTTCTTTTTAGAGAGGAATTTAAAAGAAGGCAAGCTGCTATTCACTGTTAGGATAGAGAGGATCCATTTTCATGCTGCTTGCTTTGGACTAGAGGAATAAGAGTGACTTCAGATGGCAGAATTCTCCACAATGATAGGTAAAACCATGGAAATGACCCTCACCGGCTGTCAGTATTAGAGGATACACTGGTTAGTATACATCTAATAACAACAGCAAAACCTGAGTGTCAACACAAGCCTACCTCTGGTGGGTGCCGATCCCTTGCCATGAGCATCAGAATCTCTTCTTTTAGGTCACGGCGAAAAGAATGACCATATTCTTTACTATCTTGAAACAAAAAAGAACAGAGTGAGAAGTGATCACTGGCATGTAAAACCAAGACTCTTTGGCTGACCTTTGTCCACTGTCAGCAGTCACCCATATTTTTTTGGAGGGGTGAACATACATTACTGACATGTATTCCAGGATTCCAGAAAACTAGCAGCATGATTCATGGTAGGAAAGGACAAATGAGCAGTGAAAGCCAGCACCAGTAACGTGCTCCCAGGCAAGCATTAACACGGCACGTGCACCACACTCCAGCAGCCACCAGCTCTACGTGGTTTTACAGCACGTGGGAATCGTCAATAGTCCTTGTACACTATCATTAGAGCAGCCTTGTAAGGTAGGAGGGCAGGGCTACAGTCTCTGTCTCAAGGCAACTTGAGGCAGACAGAAACTGATTTTTTATGATCAGTCACCTAGTGGATGAGATACAGCATCTTCTGCAGCCAATTTACACACATAACCACACACACAAACCCACAGTCATGGCTGTTTCTTAGAAACCTGAGTATCACTGACTGGTTAGCTTTTTTAAAAAAATTTATTTATTTAACTTATTTTTAAATTTTTGGCTGTGTTGGGTCTTCGTTGCTGCACGCGGGCTTTCTCTAGCTGCGGCGAGCGGGGTCTTCTCTTCCTTGCGGTGTGCGGGCTTCTCACTGCAGTGGCTTCTCTTGTCGCGGAACGTGGGCTCTAGGTGCTCGGGCGTCAGCAGTTGTGGCACGTGGGCTCTAGAGCGCAGGCTCAACAGTTGTGGCGCACAGGCTTACTTACTCTGCGACATGTGGGCTCTTCCCGGACCAGGGATTGAACCCATGTCTCCTGCACTGGCAGGCGGATTCTTAACCACTGCTCCACCAGAGAAGCCCCTGGTTAGCTACTGAAGCACAGTGATGCAACATGGTATAGAGGAACGAACGGCACAGGCTTCAGGGGTTGATATTTGGGGTGTCCCAGGTAATTAACACTGATGTCACACAAGTGCACAAAACCCAGCCTTTTCTTGTCACAAAGGAACCAATTTAGGTCTTTTCCACTACACTGTCACTCATGCAATCCAATATGTAACATGAGCAAATGACCCCGAAGTAGACCTCAACTACTGCATTCAATTTAGTCAAAAATGGAAGTTTTGGGGACCTCCCTGGTGGCGCAGTGGTTAAGAATCCGCCTGCCAACGTAGGCGACACGGGTTTGAGCCCTGGTCCGGGAAGATCTCACATGCCGTGGAGCAACTAAGCCCGTGCACCACAACTACTGAGCCTGTGCTCTAGAGCCCACGAGCCACAACTACTGAGCCCACGCACCACAACTACTGAAGGAGCCCTGGTCCGGGAAGATCTCACATGCCGTGGAGCAACTAAGCCCGTGCACCACAACTACTGAGCCTGTGCTCTAGAGCCCACGAGCCACAACTACTGAGCCCACGTACCACAACTACTGAAGTCCGCATGCTTAGAGCCCATGCTCCACAACAAGAGAAACCACTGCAATGAGAAGACTGAGCACCGCAACGAAGAGCAGCCCCCTCTCGCTGCAACTAGAGAAAGGCCGTGCACAGCAAGGAAGACCCAAACAAAGCCAAAACATAAATAAAGAGTAGTAATAAAAAAATTTTAAAAAAAAAGGAAGTTTTCTTCCCTAACAGTGTTAACATGCTTGTTAATCAAAACATAAGACAAAATGAGATGGGTCGGGACACAAAAGCTGAAACTGACCTTTCCAGATCTGAGGAATCAATTCTAGCCGATTGGCCACATCTAACGCTTGGAGAAGATCTATGAGTGTTTGGGAATGTGGAAAGAATACCTGATTCAGAAAAATACAAATACATTTTTCAAGTATTACTCAGCAAAGACAACCACAAACATCTACAATGATAAATGGTTAAGTAATGAATCATCTTACTGAAGGTATCAGGTCCTTATACCACTTCAAGGTGACATCAATTTGTTCCATTAGACAAAGCAAACCAAAGAACTTGAAACTGTAATGGAGAAAGAAAGCATGTTTAGTTTAAAATCCGTGCTTAATAGGGGAATGATTAAATTACAGCACAGTCATATGATGACACGTTACACAGAATTTAAAGACAATAAGTTACACACACTTTCACGTTACACAGGCCAATGCTTGACCCAGGAGGTGCTGCTAACTGTGCTTTCTGGACTTTCCAGTTAATACCTTCTAATCCTCAACCAGTCACTGATGCCACCTCCTGGTTATACTCTCAGCTCATGCTGAGGAGAGAGTGGATCTCCTATTCATTTTAAAAGCATTCAACGTAAAGCGAGGATTTGGACCACAAAGAAGAGAACCATCACACACCTATAAACAGTCTGCCTCCTTAAGTTCTTGTTTTTCTCTGCTTAAAAGCAAACCCATTTAAGGAGTCTCTTTGGGCTCCAACATGTTCTTCTTCAAAAACAAGTGAGGCTGCGATGAAATCTTTAGGGACCCACCCTCCTATGAATTCAAAAACATAAAATAGGAGAGTTTACAGGGAAAAGATATATGGATTTAAAGTGGTACAGGGACGTCCCTGGCAGTCCAGTGGTTAAGACTCCACGCTTCCATTGCAGGGGTTGCGGGATAGATCCCTGGTCATGGAATTAACATCCTGCACGCTGTGCGGTGAAAAAAAACAAAAAACAAACAAAAACAACAAGAAAAAACCCCAAAGTGTCACAAATAAAAACAGCTTAAAAGATAGACAGCAGACATCTCAGTCTGACAAATCAGTTTTACCACTGCTTGACTCTTCAAGTGTTCAATTAACTTGCACTGTTAAGTCAGGGTCAAGCTGCCTAAAATTAGGCCGCCAACAGCCTCCCACTGGCAGAACTGACAACTGGTTGCATACAGGTGCTCCATTAATGCAGAAGGATACATTTCCAATACACTTACTAGTAGAAATTACGCCGATGATCGGGTCCAATGAATTTCCGGTTGTCTCCAGTGTTTAAAAGGTCATGGACCTGGTAAGCAAGTTCTAGATCTCTGAGAGATGAGCACTGAAAATTTACAAGTAGTAAATAAGCATCATTCTGCGATCCTTATCAGCCAAACAGTGACTCATTACATAAAGAGCTCATTATATCAAGAAAATAAGTACAGTTACCTGCGGAAACATCTATGCTGATTTAACATTATTATTGGTTGACAGCAAATGAATTACAAGAAAATGGGGGGGAGGGAGGAATCAAAACAAATCACCAAGTTCCGTGATATTTAAAACAAAATAACCTTAATCTAGTAATTATACCTATATTTAGTAACTATATGAAAACACCTGGTTGCCATGCACAAGACAGCTGGAGTGCTCACTCCAGCATCACTATACTGGCAAAGAAACAATGAAATAACTCCAAAACCCACCCACAGGAGAAGTCCTTCCCTCCTGTGAAATAACTGTACTGCTGTCAACAAACAAGATGACACGGAAATGAGTCTGGATGTGCATGTCTGAATAACCAAAGGAGAAAACCTGGAAGGACACTCACTAAAATGTAAAGCAATTGTCCTTACGGAATAATATATATATAATAATATATATTAGGGAGTAATAGGATATGCTAGTTCATTCTGAAACTGCTTGAAAATTTTTCCTATGATAAGCATGATAAGGATGAAAAACCAAACTTAAAAACCATCAATTTAAAGAGTTACCAATAGGCAAATATGAAATACTCTGAAACCTTACTTTCAAACCTTACTTTCTGAAGAAAGGTATGAAAAAAGAAAATGTATACAATAAACACAGGGCAGGAATGTTGTGATTTTGTAGAGATTTTAGAGGAATGAAAAATTAGAACTAAAGACATGAATATAAGAGTCAGGAAGTGAAAGAATCAGGGAGAATCCCCCCACCTCCCCAATGATGAATTTAGAAGATGGATAAAAGAAAAAAGGAAAACAAAAGTTAAGCAAGAAATTGTACTTACAACCCTCATGGCTGACTGAAAAAACATATCTGAAAATCAAAGTTCACAAGAGCCTTGGTTACTATGGATAAAACGTTTTCAAGTCAGTAACATTAATAAAAATCCTGGCAACAAAACTTATAACGTGTAAGACAAACCTAACGGTGTTAAAAACTCAGGAGAGGAAGCACAGGCAGCATATAGCTTCCAAGAATTACTAAGCTAAATTAAACCCTGTCCTCATCACAAGGCTCTAATACCCGGCAGTCAGGAAAACAGGGCTCTCTGTCTTATACAAGCAATTTCTGTACATACCGTCATCCGGGTCCTTTGGAGAAAATTTCTTTCCCATTAATTCGTTCATGATGTCATAGATGATGAGGGACGATCCTTTTGAAGGGTTTTCTGCAGAACAAGAAGGCAACTGGGTTTTCTAACGAGTCCACTTCCCGTACAACCACCGGGCGCGCAGAACTAGTGGTAAGGCCACATTTCTCCTTCCTCCACCCAAGGAATGGAGCTGGCCGGGCGCACCCCTGCTCAAGCAACGAGCGCACCCTCTGCACAGCGTGCAGCTCTCCCCAAGACCTGGGACAGCTACAGGTGCTCCCAACGGAGCACCCTTCCTTCCTTCTTAGGCTCCTCACAAGGTCGACTTGCATTGAAACGGGAGACAGACAGACCCTCACTAAGCCTGCATACTTAGAAAACAAACACGTTTTTGCTAATAAACATTTGCGCTCCTTTTAAATATAACCAGGATGAGAGCCAAGAAAACTGTAGAATTAAAATGCACCTGTGACATTTCCAGTTAAACATTTCACATTATTAATCCACATCCCTTCCCCACCTTATCCATATGCAAGTGATAATATACTTTCCATGACAGCACAGATGTACTTTTGAAGTTCCTCAAGCATGTTTTCATTTGTTAGTAATCCTAATTATTCTGTTAGTTTTATAATAACCTATTTTATATGTATCATTTCTTCATTATTTTAGGCTTTCTCCTTTGGGTAAAGTCCTAGAAATTATTATTACAGGCAGCCAATTTATATCCCTCACACACACCAACACTCCTCCCCCCACGGCCCTGGGTATATTACTCAGGAAGCACAAGTACCAATGACTTTAGTAGCAACAGAACCAAAGTGATATGTGATGTTGCGGAGAAATGGAATAGGCTTTGGGGTCAGAAATAATAGTTTCAGCAAAATGACACCAAAGTTGAATAAAATTTTGGAAGACAGAATTACCATGGAAACTGTTTACCTGTTTTCAAGATAAAGTCAGTTAACTGCCCTTACTTCCCGATAGGTGAGAATGTGAATTTTGTAAAACTAGCCCTCCAAAACAGACAATCAAGGTTTTCTGTTGTTTTCACACATAAAGTCTACCACAGGACAGAAGGACTAGAATTGTCATTTCTGAACCCAGAGGTTCTTTCTCAGGTTGGGGCAAATGGATAGGAACCAACAGACTGTGAGTGCCTACTACCTGCCTTCCAAGCACAGGACAGGACACTGTGCATAATTCACTTCATCATTACACCATGGTGGCATCACTCAGGTAAGGTATCCAGTTCCTTCTGACACAGGTGGTAAATGGTAGAGGTGAAATTTCAACTCAGGTGTGCCTTGCTCCAAAGTCCATTCAATAGAGCACAGCTGACCTAAAACTAGGTGAAAAACAGAGCCTCAAGGTTCTCCCATGAGGTTTCAAAATAAAGTTAAGGTTACTGTGGGGCAGCACGGTCCAGCAGCTTCCTGCAAGGATGGGAATGCTCTGCACCTGCATCGCTGAACATGTAGCCAGCAGCTACAAGCGGCTACTGAGCACTAATGCCATGAAGTAATTTTTAATTTTATTTAATTTTAATTAAATAGCCATGTGTGGCTAAGTGGCTACTGTATTGGACAGCACAGCTCTGGAGAGCAAAAGGAACTCCAGACTAGTTTCTCCTGACCAAAACTGTACACCATCCTTTCTTTTTTTTAAAAAAATAATTATTTCTGGCTGCATTGGATCTTTGTTGCTGTGCGCGGCTTTCTCTAGTTGCGGCGAGCGGATGCTACTCTTCGTTGCGGTGCACGGGCTTCTCATTGCAATGGCTTCTCTTGTTGCGGAGCTCGGGCTCTAGGCGCATGGTTCAGTAGTTGTAGCTCGCGGGCTCTAGAGTGCAGGCTCAGTAGTTGTGGCGAACGGGCTTCTCATTGCAATGGCTTCTCTTGTTGCGGAGCTCGGGCTCTAGGCGCATGGTTCAGTAGTTGCAGCTCGCGGGCTCTAGAGTGCAGGCTCAGTAGTTGTGGCGCACGGGCTTAGTTGCTCTGCGGCATGTGGGACCTTCGCGGACCAGGGCTCGAACCCGTGTCCCCTGCATTGGCAGGCAGGTTCTTAACCACTGTGCCACCAGGGAAGCCCCACCATCCTTGTTAGTACATTTAATGACCTCCCTCCCCTCCAGCTCAAGTTTTATATCACAAACAAGATGTTACTCCCCTCAAGAGTAACATTTTGCTCAGGCTGTAGACAATGTTATTTTGTGAACTGTCTAGTCTTAATTCATAAACAGTGAAGTTAGCCTAATTTCTACATAAATTAGTAGCATAATGACATACATACCATGTTGATAAAACAGCTGAATAATATAGTGATACGTTGCAAGCGAGGGTTCTTATATTACCAGGTACATAGAGAAAAAAAAAAAAAAGTCAAACACAGCTATGCAAAATACAGCTTACTGAGGCACACTGAACTAAAAACATACTAATGTTGGTATTTAAGTAAAAGATACATTTCTGTTCCTCTGAACAAAGACATCTTGCTAGCTCATATGATCAGTGTAAAGATGGAAAGGTGTCACAGAGGTTGAATCCCTCTTAGAAAGTCCAGACACCTATTACAGCCAATGCACAATGAGTTTCATTTAAGAAAACTAAAGCATACCAAAGTGAATTGATTCCCAAAACATCCTTCAATAAATTACTGAAAAATATACAACACACTAGCACACAATTGGGTTCAAATACTTAATTATGCTAGAAAATGTCACGAGTTTAAAACCAGCCAACTGTAGGAGAACAATTCTCCCTAAAATTAAGAAATCCATAAAGAAGTACCTAAACTACTAAAAGAAAGTAACTTCCTATAAACAACACAAGGATGATAGAAGAGCTCCCATTATAGTAAATACACGTAATTAAAATGTGCCAAATGGTGGAAAGGAAATTCCCAACATACTATGTAAACAGCAAAAGAGTTTACAGTCGCTTTTTTGCTTGTCTGGACCTGAAACCTCTGGTCAGCACTGTCTTCAGTGAGGGACACTAGGACACATCCTCACCTATTCCAATGGCTTTCATTTCCCGTAAGGTCTGTAAGGCTGGCAATTTTCCAATTGCATGAAATCGCCGGAGACATTTCAGAATAGTATTAAAAGTCTGTAGGTTGGGTTTCACGTTCTGTGCAACCATTTGTTTCAGCAGGTCCTAGTTGAATCAAAAGCAGGAAGTATTTTTTATGCCTGGTAGGTAATTTATCCAATAAACTGATGTAACATACTAAAAAAGACTCGGGCTCTCTGCCTATGTTTAAAGTAGATTAATAAACACATCCCCAATTTCAAAATTATCTAGTAAGTAGCAGGACCAGTAACTCTGCCCCTTAGAGAATTCCCTCCATCAGTTACCCTGACCCCATGTGATCAAGGTGTCCAACTGCCTTTAGCGGCCCAGTGAGTTTGAGACTGAAGCAAGAGAGCAGACTAGAATGGATTGCGTTTTTTCCTTTTTTACATGTGCAGTATGGTATAACACGGTTTCTATTCCTGTCACTTCAATCCAGTGATTTCAATCTTTTTAAAAAATTAATTTTATTTTTCGCTGCATTGGGTCTTTGTTGCTGCTGTGGGCTTTCTTTAGTTTTGGAAAGCGGGGGCTACTCTTCGTTGTGGTGCACGGGCTTCTCATTGTGGTGGCTTCTCTTGTTGCGTAGCACAGGCTCTAGGCACGCGGGCTTCAGTAGTTGTGGCACATGGACTCAGTAGTTGTGGCTCAAGGGTTCTAGAGCACAGGCTCAGTAGTTGTGGCACACGGGCTTAGTTGCTCTGCGGCATGTGGGATCTTCCTGGACCAGGGCTCGAACCTGTGTCCCCTGCATTGGCAGGCGGATTCTTAACCACTGTGCCACCAGGGAAGCCCCTCAATTTTTTAAATCTTAGCTAATAAAGTTTTTCAATAAATGTGTCTCATTTTAATGAAAAAACCATTATGAGAAATAAGTGAATAAAGCAACCCAGGTCTTCCTGGATTCGAGCTGTATGCTTGGGTCACATGTCACATACACCTACATAAACTACAGGGTTGCTGGAAGGGTGTGAACAGGTCACCATGAGCTGAGCGCCCAGAACAGTGACTGCCATGAAGATGCTCAGTGAATGCTGTCTCCAACCCACGTACTCCTAGCAAACAATATTTTAGGCCTATTAGAAGACAAAGTGAGAGTTCCTCCTTACCAATATATTATTCCATTTTTCTTCTAATTTCTCATTCACCACGAATGCTGTTGCTTCAATCAATGAATTGAAGGTGTGTACGTCAGCTATAAAAGAAGAAAACTACTTTAACAAAATTTGGGGTTGAAGATTAAAGGCAAAGACATGCACACATGCCCACAAAACTAGAAAACTATTCTTTTCTCTGGCTCTGGACTCCTGCTTCAATCACCAATACCACAGGAAAAGATTAAGAATGAACAAATGACTGAGGTAAAATCCTGAGATTTTACAGATGCCTGAGAGAAGGAAAGAAAAGGAGGGACAGAGGGGAGTTCTCCAAACACACTTACCACGAAGTCTGTTGTTTAATAATTCAGTGTACAAGTTTAATGCCTGCGTAGGAGCTCGGTGCTGGAAAGGGGAAAGTATGAAAATTAAGGATCATCAAATTTGTTCATTTAGGAAATATGTGAGTATCGACTGCTCTAGGGTTTGGGAACACAGTAGTAAACAGACATGGTCTCATTCTCAAGAAACGTATCCTCCGTGCAGTGGTTCTCTACTGGGGCAACGCTGCTTCCCAGGAGACACTGAATAATGCTTGGAGACATTTTGGCTGTCACAGCTGGGGCGGGAAGGATGGACCACCAGCATGCAGTAGACAGGAGCGGCTCCTCAACGCCCTTCAAGGCACTGGACAGCTCCACAACAGCAGATTATCTGGCCCAACTGTGAACAGTTCTGAGGTTGAGAAGTGCTGATTTAGGGGAAGATAAAGATATATAAAACAGCGTTTCCCTGGTGGTGCAGTGGTTGAGAGTCCACCTGCAGATTCAGGGGACACGGGTTCGTGCCCCGGTCCGGGAAGATACCACATGCCGCGGAGTGACTAGGCCCGTGAGCCATGGCCGCTGAGCCTGCGCATCCGGAGCCTGTGCTCCGCAACGGGAAAGGCCACAACAGTGAGAGGCCCGCGTACCGCAAAAAAAAAAAAAAAAACAAACAAAAAAAGATATATAAAACAAACGTTACCTTCACCATTCCTCGGATCATTGTGCAGTAGGAATGTGCGTTTTTCTCTGGCATTAGAGCAAAGATTCTCTCAGCATTGTTTTTTGCTCTAGACATAAGAAAGTAAATGTGAACCAGAGGAAACAGGAAAAACCAGTAATAGCCACCAACTTACCATGTTCCAGGCACCGTACTAAGCATTTTAGGCATATAATTCCAAGTAATTCTTGCCACCCAGAGTGGAAGACATGGTTATCATCATTTTGAAAACAGGAAAAACTGAGGCTCAGAGACCTTAAGTTGTCCAAGGCTTTACAGGCTAAGTGGCAGAACCAGGACTGAAAAGGTGTAACATATACTCAAGGTATTAAACAAAAAGCAAACTGCACAGCAGGGTACATAGTGACGTTTCCCCACCCTCTTTCAATTGGATACAATTCCCCAGAGGCAACCACAGACAAGGGGTGTCTCTAGAATCCTTTGTCCTATTCTAGCCTATCAATGTGCAATGTTATACAAATCATGCTGTACCTTGATTCTCCCTGTTACCAATATGTCTTGGAAATCAGACAGAACCAGGATTTGGGCCAAAATGGTACTCCACAGTCAATGCTCTTAACCACTATGAGAAATTATTAATATCTACTGAAAAAATTTAATTTTTGATTCTATTCATTTTATCACTTCAAAAAAGACTTTAGATATTAATGGTAGCTTCCCTTTTGCAGACATCCATATGAAATACCTTTCTTTTATTTAGATGCTTCTACTCAGTTAATTTAATTCTGAAATGTTAAACGATATTCACCTTTTGTTCGGAAGTGAATACTTCTGTTTGCTGGCCACTAGTCTGAACTTAGAACTATGCTCTAGCATGTGTATTCTAACATAATAAAAAACTGAATCTTTTAGAATTAGAGGTATATACTGCAAGGTAGGACTACTGATGAAACTACCAAAAGAACCAGACCATGAAGGTTGCATGGAGTTAGATGGAAAGAAGAAGTCAGGTGTCAACTTTGTGCCGCTGGTTGGAGGTAAAGATCTAATGAAAAACGGTCCAAACACATATGAAAACCAACCGAGACATTTATACGGCACACTGAAAACAAACTGCATTTTAGAATATTCCAGGATCGTATCTTCTTCAGGGGCTGATGGGGAACATTCCACGCACTGTACGGAGCCATAACACAAAGTTCTAATCATGCTGTAACATACCTCCAAGTAACCCCAAGCTCATGACCAGCCGCCTTCTGAGGTTTCTCGTTATTTCCCTCTGTGGCCTCTTCCTGAAATGAACCATCACCAACAGATATAAAACAAAATAAGACAATGGAATGCATTCTCTGAGGAAACTTCAGAAAAGCAAAGGAAATAACAGATCCAATAGAAGGCAAAAAGGAAACCCAGTGTTTATTAAGAAATATTAATTTCTAAAGTGTAGAGCATGCTCACTCCTCTCTGCCCACCTACGTATGAATTTTTGAGGGGGCTGGAACCAGGGGGTTTTCCCCCCGTCCCTTACACATCATACTATCACTTTAAGTAACAACAACAAAGGGGCCTGTCCCAACATTTCTGGTCAAAGGTTTGCTGCATGTGGCAGGCAAGGTCAAAGTATTTTTAAGGAGGGAACCAGGGCAAAACAATTGTTAAAATCCGTCTCCTTCTCCACGCTTCTGTCCAGGCTATGTACTATGCCACACCACACCTCAGAACAAATCTCTTCGACCCTGACACATGGCACAAGAACGTGCCTTACTCTGAGGAGGTATTACTACCAAAAGAAACTTTACAAATCGCTGCCAAAGCCATTACCAACTCTTCTGCTTGTTCACGTTGTTGAAAATTATAATTAGTTGAGGGCTCTTGGTTACCATAGTAACATAATAAATCTAAGAGACTGTTAGTTGTTTCCAGAGATACGGTGGTTCCTGTGGGTAGGAGAAAAAAAGGGAAAGAAACCTTGAAGCATCAAAGAACTAAAGCCTATTAGATTAAAATTATTCACTTTTTCTATGAGCTGTGGCCTTCCTGGCTACATATTCAGTCTCATCCATCACCTTCTTGATGGATGTGTGCACTCCACATCAGCTTAAACACTTGGAGTGATGCAGACAGGACACAATCCCTAACAATGCTGTGTGACAGAAAAGATAAAACACAAGATCAAGTTTGACCCTGTCCTCATTTATTTTATGGACTCATATCCCCAGAGAAATTATCTCACGGTTCTAACTATCATCTTCAAACTGAACCCTCTGCAAATGATTGCCACGTTGTCCCCCGGGGCCAGTTCCATTTTTACAAATGCAAGCAGAACTATTCCACTTGGGTCCAGGCCCTCACTGAAATACCTGCCTAGAAATACTAGCATAAATGCCTAATTATAGTAGCCTTTAAAAAATTATTGCTCAAAACATTATGTTCCCATCTTGACTCTTATGAAGGGGGAGAAAAGGGAACAGGAAGAAGTATGAAACATAATTTAGTGCTCTAAAAGAAAACTAACTGCATTTTTCTAAAGAAAATATACTGACAATACAAATGCCCATCAGGAAACTTAAAAGCCCAGAAAAGACAGCATGGCAGAGTGGACGGGACACTGGTGATGGAGGGTAACTTGACTGGGTCTTACCATCTCAAAGCTGTGTAACCCTAAAGATGACTTGTATTTCCTTTATAAAATGACTAGAAGCACACCAGCTCATAAGGTGTTGTATAATTAAATGCCTAGCAAAGTGTATGGCACTTATTACGGCCTTGATAATAAAATTTTGTTTCCTCTCCCAGTATGTTGCCTCATTCCATTACTCTGAATGAGTCAAGTGTTACGGGTTTGACACACTGTCTTCAGTAATGCTTACTGAACATCTGCATGTGCCTATACCACACAGTGTGTAAAACAAAGGAAGACAAGTCTTAGTACTAAGATGTTTATCGTACTCAACAAGCAGAGGGAAAAGCCTCCCTAAATGATAACCTGCATCAGCAATTCATTTGTACATCCGAAGCTTTAACAGTAGCACACCAAAATTCTCAAATCAAACACAGCTTTCTGTAAATGTTTCTTGTTGTGTTTAAGACTGTGCTGAGTGATTCAGTCCAGTTTCTATTCTTGCACGTTTGGCTGATTTTTCTCCTACATCACTGAACAGCACTCGGGATTCTAAAAATTAATGCTGCTGCCTTCCATGTTACTATAGGTACATTCTCATGACAGCTTACAAGCCCTGGCACCTAGATCTACACCCCTGGAGGTTCTTCCAGATCAAATTCAGAGAGCCGCAGGATTTGACAGAAGTGACTTTTTCAAGGCCACAGTGCTAACTGGTGCCAGAACCTATCCAAACCTCTGATCCCGCAGCTTAGCGCTCTTTCCTTTTTAAATATTTCTTTTTTGTCTGCTTTATGCCTACCAAACATACTTAAAGAATACAGGAAATGTGAATACAGTATGTACACACCTGATGTTAAAAACAGAAGCTAAGGAAGAATGGCTGTATAATTTGTCTACCTCTGATACAGCACAAGAGGACAAGATACTAACAAAGTTGCAACTCTACTCCACCCACAGTTTTAAAATGATGCTCAAGCACAACATGACTTACTAAACTATAAAAAACACAAACATAGCCACTGAGCAGAGGAAGAAGCACAGCACTTGTAACTTATACTCATCATTTATCTGGATCACACACATAACTGTGGCCCACTTCCAAGCCCATGTTCCCAGAGAGGCTTCCAATGAACTTAGTCACCTGCTTGCAAGAGCTGATCAAACATGTCCACAGAAGCTTTGACTTTTCTGAGCTTGATTCGTTCCTGCAGAGCAGCCTCACTTATATCTTCAATCTGAGGTTCAAAGTACTCAGGCATAAAACACTAGGAAAACAAGATGGCTAAAGTTATTGCAAACAGGGCAACGTGAAAGGTAACTGAGTAGGACAAAATTTTGATCACCAACACACCAAAATAAAACTTCACTGCTCCGATTCATGCTTCATGCACCAGATACTATTTTTTTTTAACAAGAATACCTCTGTAGGGAATACAACTTATTTCAAAAAACCTCTCTAGTCTCCAAAACAAGATTACTTAGCGATCTCCTAGCTTGGGGCGGAGAATTTAAAAGCACCCAAACATAAATATTTAATCCATATCTGAAGAATCTAATTTCCAACCAAACTTCCCAATTTCAAGGTGAACTTATTTTTCCCTTGCTAAAACCATCCTTCCTACTTTCCTCCCAATCCTGGTTAAAAGTGCCACAGGGGCTTCCCTGGTGGCGCAGTGGTTGGGAGTCCGCCTGCCGATGCAGGGGACGCGGGTTCGTGCCCCGGTCCGGGAGGATCCCGCGTGCTGTGGAGCGGCTGGGCCCGTGGGCCATGGCCGCTGAGCCTGCGTGTCCGGAGCCTGTGCTCCACGGCGGGAGGGGCCGCAGCGGTGAGAGGCCCGCGTACCGCAAA
>NW_006793745.1:1269579-1280083 GCF_000442215.2 Lipotes vexillifer
AAAAAAAAAAAAAAAAAGTGCCACAGTACACCCAGTTTGCGAAGACAGAAACCTTTCATCCTTGATACGTCTTTTACTCTAAATGCTTAGTACTACCAAGGTATGTTGACTTTACCTCACTCACCAATTTACCCAAATATTTATTGAAGGCCTACTACTTGATGCCAGGCACTAAGCTAGACACTGGGGATAAACAGATGGAAGTCATTCTCTACCCTCAAGATGCTCACAATCTAATAGAGAAAGCAAATAAGGAATAATTATGATACAGCGTGAATGATAAATGATGTAAGAGGTCTCAGAGGTATGGGAATGCTGCCCGCCATGGGGGCTGGGGATCCACGGATGGCTTTAAGCAGAAGTGAGCTAAACATAGAAGAGTAACTGTTAGTCAGAAACTTAACGGGGAAAGGAGAGCCAGCAAGTGATCATTCCACTGCTGCCACTGTCTCAGTTCAGGATTCTAATATTTTTATGGACACAATCACACTGACTACCTAATTTGTCCCCAAGAGTCGCTGCTTGAGAAGCACAAGAGGGTATGTCTGGGGGGGTGTGTGTGCGTGCTTTGGAAAGTAGGGAGATGTGAGAGGGAGCAGTTTTAGACATAGTGAGTCTGAGTTACTATTTCCACTAATAAACTCAGGAGGGCAGAGACCATGTTTCGCTCACCACTTTATGACACGCTAAGCACAATGCCTAACACACAGCAGGCCCTGCACACTCCTCATGACTACAGAACAGAGGTAGTTGGAAATACAATCTGGAGTTCAAAGTAGAGATACCTGGGCCAGATATACAAGAATGCCAAATGGAGTATAAGGGTCACTGAAGCAGGAAGATTCTGGACAGTAAAAAGAGAAAGTGACTGAGCATGGAACCCTAAGAAAAAGACACCAAGGCTTAAGGAGTAGATAGAAAAGCTACTGAGGAAAACTAAAAAGGAACACTCACAGAGGTAAAGATCTAAGAGTCTGGTGTCACAGAAGCCAAATGGGGAAAATAAAATGGAGAGCAAATACATATAGTTTAATAAAGGTTAGTATTATAAGCAAAGATAACCATAAACGTTAAAAGACTTTTCACCAAAATACTGTAGGCATTCAAATAGCTACTTAAATATTAGCCATGAAAACTTACTTTAAGTTACAATTACATAATATTATCTGAAAATTCCAATTACCTCTCCTTACCGGTATATGAGGTTCAGCTATGTCTTTCTGAAAATATTTGGGATATGAATTAATAATAAACTTTGCTGCATTCTCCCCAGACTTCTTTGCCAACAAAAATGAATGCTATATAAAGAAAAAGATTTAGATATAAGTTGATATTACCTGTAATTTAAACTCAAGAGATCAAAGTCACACCCTCAGCAAAAATTATTCTGCCCCCCTAAAAAAAAAAAAAAAAGAGAATACAGTGATACACAGAATCCCAATTAGAAGTTAAACTACATAATCATTACCTATCTACCTCTGCTGAGTGTGACATAATTTCAGGTCACATCTTATATACAGCTTGAGGTATATAAAAGCAATGTGCTTAAACCGAGTGGATTGCTCTATAGTGGGAAGGAGCCCTAAGTATTAAAAACCCAAACCAAATACCCTCTCCACAGCCAATCTCTAAAACTTTTTGATAAAAGTAGTAAAAGATTCAGAAAATCTACCAATTCATCTTATCAGCATCTGTAAACTTTTCAAAAGTGTTTACAACTAAGCTAAGTTATACATGTACTCTTGTACCCAAACCAACAAGATAAAACATAATACTAGAAAAGTTTCATAAAAATACTCACAGATTCCATAGAGGATGTTGGTATGAGATAAGGATCATCTTGAAATGCATAAGGGGCAGCTGTAGCATCCTGTGGAGAAGACACAGAAGTCTCTTTAGCTAGATTTTTATTAAGAGGACCTTGCGGGTTTTGGTGATGACTAAAAACTCTGTAAAGTAAGTTTTAACTATACAGGTATCACAAAAGCAGAAATATGTATGTTTGCAGACACTAATACCTACAGTGTACCCGTGGCTCTGTAGAGCTGTTTGTAATTATGCACAACTTAAAGCAAACAATGGCTCAAACCCCCATGACTGCTTTTTAATTGAAGGCTGCTATCACCAGGGACAATTGCTGTTTTAAGCTTCTGAAGTAACTAGCCTGGGCACCAGCTTCCTGCACCAAGGTTTCCTGCAAATGGAGGACAGTAGTTACTGGGACCTCTCAGGAGGCAGGAACAGCAGCTTCTCCTGCGTCCTGTGGCCCAAGGTTCTACACTTCTAGGTAGAACCCTGAGCAAAATTAACTCTCCAGCACCACGAGAGGCTCACTTAGAACGGCCCTCAAATTACTCCTTCGGGCCCTTCTCCTATCCCTTGGAGCGCCCCCTTCCCTGGGCCTTCTGGCAACTTTGTTCCACAGGAAAAACTCAACTTACATCCTGAATCTCTTCTGTCCCCTTGATGCCTTGTCTTACTGACCTGGATTCTCCAGGGGAGAGCCTCCCTGCGGCTCTCACAGGAAGGATGCTCATACCTAGGGCGCGGAGGCAGTACTCTTTGGGGTCCTTCCTTCCTGATGCCTGATGCTGTATTCCCTTTATACTCATTTGAGGCTCCTTTCATCTGGTTATACCACTCTCTACCAACATGTGGTGGGTACGTAATGGCAACCCAGAGGAAGCAGGTCTAGGGCATTTGCCCTGGACTCTTACTCCCTGATTACCAGCTGTTGCTTGGCTCTGTCCTATCCACCATCCTTATCAAATACCTGTTTGGGGCCCTAGTTTTGTGACATGCTGGGCTTCCCTTACTAGACTTACCCTTCCTATTTGTTTCCTACATTTTCCTCCCTCAATGATTTCCAAGCCCTTCATGGTTTCTGAGAAACCACCTCTCTACTGTGGCCCTGCAGCTCAGATGCCTCACACTGACTTATCCCCAACTGAACCTCCCTGGCAGAGCTCCGTCTCCCTCGTATCTTCTCTGTCTCAGGGAATGGTACCGAGCAGTCTGCAATCCAAGCCGAAGATCCTCTCCTACTACTTCCATTCAACTAACCTGGCACCAGCTGTGGTCAACTCGAGCTCCTTAACATCCCCTACCTACTCCACCGTCCCTTATCCCCACTGCCACTGCCTTAGTTCAGTACCTTCCTTATTCATTCATTCCATATTTACTGAGCACCTCGTATGTGCCAGGCATTATTCTAGCTACCAAGGAGACAATAAAATCTCATCCCCCAGAGCTCACAATTTAGTGGGGAAAAAAATCTCCAGAAAACAAAAATAAATAAAACATATAGTAATTTTAAAGGCAATAACTGCTATGAGAGAAAGGAAGGGAGTAAGGGAGGCAGGGATGGAGGGGGGCAGGGACGGAGGGAAAACGAATTATCAGAGAAAAGAACCATACATTTATTTATTAATTTTTTTTTTTTTGCAGTACGCAGGCCTCTTACTGTTGTGGCCTCTCCTGTTGCGGAGCACAGGCTCCGGACACGCAGGCCCAGCTGCTCTGGGGTATGTGGGATTTTCCCAGACCGGGGCACAAACCCACGTCCTCTGCATAGGCAGGCGGACTCTCAACCACTGCACCACCAGGGAAGCCCTAATTCTTTTTTTTAATTAATTAATTTATTTATTTTTGGCTGTGCTGGGTCTTCATTGCTGCACACAGGCTTTCTCTAGTTGTGGCGAGCAGGGGCTACTCTTTGTTGCGGTGCATGGGCTGCTCATTGCAGTGGCTTCTCTTGCTGTGGAGCACAGACTCTAGGCGCATGGGCTTCAGTAGCTGTGGCACACGGGCTCAGTAGTTGTGGCTTGCAGGCTCTAGAGCACAGGCTCAGGAGTTGTGGCGCATGGGCTTAGCTGCTCTGCGGCATGTGGGATCTTCCCGGACCAGGGCTCGAACCCATGTCCCTTGCATTGGCAGGTGGATTCTTAACCACTGTGCCACCAGGGAAGTCCCCGAAACATACAATTTTAAATGGTGTGGTTGAGGAAGGCCTCAATGAAAAGGCTTAAAGAGATGAAGGAGGAAATTATGTGGCTATCTCAGGGAAAAATACTCCAGGCAGAATAAACAGCAAACATTAAAGCCCTGAGGCAGACCCGGGACTACTAAGAAACTGAGGATTAGCCAGGCCACGTAGAGCAGAGCCAGCAAGGAAGATGGTAGGAGATGTGGTCAGAGTGGCACTGGGGGTGGTGGCTGAACACACAGGGCCTCAGGTGCCCTCAGATGGGCTTCAGCTTTTATTTGAATTATGACAAATGAGAAGCCATCTTATGATAAATGAGAAGACAAATGAATTCTGAGTAGAAGAGGGATGTGATTCAACATTTTAGCAGGTCACTACAGCTGCTTAATTGAGAACAGTCTGTAGGGGGCAGAGGAGGTGAAGAGGACAGAGACTGTTGTAATTAATCCAAGATGGTAAGAGATGATGGTGGCCTGGATGACCAAGGTGATCATGGTGATGACAAGTAGTCAGGATTTGGATGCTGTGCAGGAAAAAAAGTTACCAGGCTTGAAACTGCTATTCTTAGAAAGGTCTGCTTACAAGGCCTGGTGGGCATCTGGGAACTTGGATTTTGGAGGGTTCCCACCATTCCCAGTACTGATCTAAACTGTACTATGTGGTTTATGCTAAACTCCTGCTTTCCTTCTGGGAGTGTGGAATTTTGGTATGTGCTAGACATAGACTCTGGGCACTGAGTCTCTAAAGAGCTTTCCTGGTAGACTTTTCCACGTGTTGTCACAACTCTGCTGGAGGAATTAAGTGAGTCCTTTGTGACTCCACTGGGAAAACCCTCTTGGAAGCTTTCTCCTGGTTTCCTTTGGACTCTACCCCACGTGCCTTCTTCTTTTACTGATTTTGCTTTGTGTCCTTTCGCTGTAATAAAACATAGCTGTAGGACCATATGCTGAGTCCTGTGAATCTGCCTAGCAAACCACTGAACCTTGGCGTGGTCTTTGGGACTCTGTACACAAATATTTTGATGGAAGAAACAGAGGGTTTACTGAAGTGCAGCACATGAAAAAGAGGAGCAACTAGAAGCATGGAGCTGCCACTAATGAGATGGCAAAGAATGTGTGAGTTTTAGAGAGAAAGGGGCTGGGTTTTGGACATGTTAAGATCATCATTATACATTTGAGAGGAAAGGTTTCCCATATCCACATTGCTGTCTTTCCTAAATTTTTTTTTTTTCTTTTTGCGGTACGCGGGCCTCTCACCGCTGTGGCCTCTCCCATTGCGGAGCACAGGCTCCAGACGCGCAGGCTCAGCGGCCATGGCTCACGGGCCCAGCCGCTCCGCGGCACGTGGGATCCTCCCGGACCGGGGCACGAACCTGTGTCCCCTGCATCGGCAGGCGGACTCTCAACCACTGCGCCACCAGGGAAGCCCCCTAAAATTTGACTGATTATGTCACACCACTGCTTAAAGTCTTTCGGTGGACTTGAATAAAAATCAGAAGTCCCTAGCATAGCATTCATGCTCTTGCCTCACCTCTCATTGCTCTACCCCACAAATTCTTGCTTCCCCCATACAACCTACTCATTCTATGCCTTTGCGCCTCTGCTCCTGGTGCTGCCTCTGCTAGGAATGCTCTTTCCCACTATCCTGGCTTCTCATCTTCCAAGCATCGATCCAATACCAGCTCTTCTGGAAGTCCTTTCCCAGTCTGGGTTATGCACCCACTCCTCAGTGCTCCTTCAGCCTCCCTCTCTAGAAACTATGCAAGGACTCTGTCTTAAGTCTACAACCAGCACAGTGCCTGGTAAGCACAGTTAAGGGCAGAATGTGTGGTTACTGAATGAATGAATGACTATCCCTCAGATTTTAAGTGCCCTAACCCAGACAAGTCAGACAACTCCACACATAATTCTATAACTTCTTTGACTTGAAAGGGCCCTGGGCCATTCTCATTAAAAAACTGAGAACAGTCTCAGAGGCCTATTTCAAGAGTTTACCTTTCAGGTGCCTATTTATGGATAAGTGAGCTGAAAATCTCAATGTCTTGCTAGTGTGGAGATGCAGTATTTTAAAACCTGTCCTCAGATACTGCTAGGGTATATCAGTGCACATTTGGCCCGACAGCCTCTAAGTTTAGCGTCTACAATAGAAGAAAAATTCTGGAAATCTGTGATAATGGTCTCAGGGAGGGTCAGAATCCACACAGACATTGCAGCAAAAAGAAAGGACTTAATTACTTTAGACATTTCCCCCACAGCTGAAACTGAAAGTACAGTTTGCAGCTAATGAAAAATACAATCAATCAGCAAGTTCCATTTCTAAGGCATTTACCAGGGTTTCAGTTTATCTATCAAGACTACAGACTCTATTCTTGAATTGTCAAGAGAGCAAATTATTCACAAATAAATCACCAAGATAGCTGGAGCAATAATGAAATAGCTAGCACTTACCAAGCATGTCCTTTGTGTTAGGCACTGTCCTAAACCCTTTCACATGTACTAACTTATTTAATTCTCACCCAAACCTCAAGGTTTGGTGCTGTAATTAAATCCCCATTTTACAGATAAGGAAACAGAAGCATCAAGAGAAAAGGTCACTTTGTGATAAAGATGAAACAAAACATTTGGCTCCAGGACCCAGAATCTTAATCACTGAATTACTTCCAGCATGGTGGGTACACTGTTCTCAAAGTTGGTCTACAGATCACTTACATTAGAGTATCACACCCAACCTGTTCCCCAGGAACATGCATTTCAACAAGCTCTTCAGAAGGTTAAGTTTAAAAATCACTGGCATAGTATAAAAACACTGAATTTGGAGAAAAAAGACATGGTACTAAGTCAGGGTTTTAATATCCTAAGTAGCCCTGGGCCAATCACTTTAAAAGCTTTAGTTTTCTCATTTGTCACATGAAGGGACTGAACTAGATATTTCTAATAAGAAACTCTCTAGATCTACAACAGTTTAATTGTGAATCATTCAGAGATATGAACATTACATTTATTATTAACTGAGTTGGATACAGAAACCTAAAATTCCTACTTACCCTGTGTACCGTGGATGCAAGTGCCTGAAGAACAGCCACTTTATCCCTAAGAATGAGAATCACAAGTTAACCCTCATGAGGGCTTTTCACACTCACAAAGCGAACAAGTGATCCTACTCTCAGAATGGACTGGCCAACAACAAAGTTCAGGTCTCAAGTAAAGCCAGTTCTGATCTCTCAAGATCACTAGAATAATAAGTTAGAAAATGAGAAAACTGTTTAGTTCTCTTGCCCAAAGGTGGTTAGTACATGTTCCATGCTACGCTCTCTGGCCTGGTCCCTATAACCATCACCCAGGGCTAGCAATTTTCACCCTCATCTCATCAAATTGTCTAACCTGAATCTTTCCTCCTCCTACCCATTTTTCTATGCATTCTTACTGTAGCTTTCTGTAATATTCTTGCCTTTATTATCCAAACTGGTGGCTCTTAATTCAGCTATATATGAGAATAAATCACAAGCCGCACTCTGGACTGTTGAATCAGGACCCCCAGGTTCTATGGAGAACTGTCACATTCATTCTTACTGAATTCCCAGATGATTCGAGTTTAGAACCTCTCAACTATATAACCTTTATAAAAAGTTCAGGCCAGCCACCCACTGTGACTATGGGTAGAGACTAACCACTGAAAAGAGGAGGTTTCACTGGAATAATTGACAAAATAATTTGGTTTCAAATGTATTTTTACTTGTGTTAGATTTTGTGTTTCATTTCAAAAAGGGAAATAAGAATAAACTTAATAAACCAAATGTATTTTTTAAATAAAGTTTAAACATACACTCATAATTTAAGTCATGTGAAAAAAAAGAAAACACATAGGAAATTTTATACTATGTCAAGACTAATTCCCTGACATACACAACATCTACTGGGTTTTCTAAAATCACATTTACGTAATTTCAGCGAGAAAGATATTCTTTCATCTCTCAGTATTCCCTAACTAAATCCTACGTTAGCATATTTAAGTTGTATCAGGTGAGTACATCTTTACAACATATTGAACAAATGTAAGTGAAAAAATTATGAACATTCAGATCACTCACTAAAAATAACCTCAATGAATACATTATACTTTAAAAAAAAAAAACTAGACTATTATATCTGGTGTCATTTTGTGACCCCCTCCTCCTCTACTGTAAGTTTGGTGTTTATACTTCCAGAACTTTAAAGGGTACTTTTACACACATACCACCATAAAACTAAATCGAAAACATATACTGTCATTCTGGATACGTGCTTCCATAAGTTTGACTGTATTATCCATGTTACGATGTGTAAATCTAATTAATTCCTTAAATGTTATAATGTATGATAACTGCTTTTTATTACCCCCTTACATATGGGCGTTTGGGCTATTTCAATTTCTTATTATTCCCAAGTTGTAAAGAACACTGTCATCCATGTCTCTCTGGGCGTATTTGCAGGGGTTCCTCCAGAATGGCTAACCGATAAAGTGTGCACATTTTAGGTCGTGGTTCTGCCAACTTTCCCTTCAAAGTGTCGTTCTAACTGACTGCCCAAGAAACAACTGTATCTGAGCATCCATTTCTCCACATCCTCTTCTGGCCAATCTGGTAAGTTTTAACATCCATTCCTTTAATGAGCCCAGTTACCTATGCACTGATCACAATGGGGCTCCCTGCCCTCTCTACAGTAACTACACCATCCAGACTAGCGTGCTCAGAATACTCTATCCTGTCACATTCCTATATGAAAACTCACAGTGACTCTCTACAATTTGTTAGTTTTCTATGGCATCTGTGATCTGGGGAAGATACCTTAAAAGCATCTTAACAGCCTTAAAAGATGCTTCATTTCTCAAATAAGGCAACAGGAATTTGTAGTCTTTATGGCTTCTTCTAGGTCCAAAAGCACAAATTCCTGAGCCTGGAAAGCAGAGGCTCTCTATCAGAGAGCCTTTATCAATCACTTTGTCTATAAAGGGACAGACTGTAAGTATTTTCGGCTTTATGGGCCGTGAGGACTGTTGCAACTACCCAGCTCTGCCTTTGGAGCATAAAAGTAGGCACAGATAGTAAGTTAACAAATGAGTGAGGCTGTGTTCCAAAAAAAAATTTAACTGACACTGAAATCTGAATTTCACATAATTTTCACGTGTCATGAAATAGTCTTCTTCTTTCAACTATAAAAAATGTAAAAACCGTTCTTACCTCATGGGCTGTAAATAAATACGCCTCAGTTTGCTCTCTACCAACTACCTTATTTCTCCTATTCTAATAGAGCATTTTTCACAGGCCTGCCTGCATGGTCTCCTAATACCACCAGACAGTTCATGATCATGTCCCACCCTACCTTACTGTTTCTATATCTGTGGGGCTTATACTTTAGGGTTTATAAGAATTACCTGCAGGAATATGTATTTTAAACAAAATTCCCTGGTGATTCTGATGCCAATAAAATCATCTGACCCATTTTAAGGTACAGCTAAACTATGTTTTCAATACAACTCACCTTGATTACTGCAATACAACCACTCTTCATTCCATCATATCCCGTGTAGCCCCTAGTCATGTGTAAACAGTTATGTACACATATAAAGTGGGTGTAAGATATAAAACATGCACACAACTCAACTAGACTGTAGTCCATCTGAACACACCCTCAATATACTCCCTCTCTTGTATTCCCTGTGGTACCTTTGTCAGGGATAGATGCACAATGAGTTGGTAAAGTGCACTGGATTGGAATGTCATTCAAGAAATGCCTCATTCACGATATGTATATTCCTACTCTTATCTTGGTTCTGATTCTCAGTCCAGGGAAGACAAAAATGACCCTGAATATAACCATATAATAAAATACTATGTAATCATTCAAAATTTAAAACAGAGTATAGAACGGTACATCTAACAAATCAATTCTGCTAAACTAAATGTATACGTACAACTTCAAATGTTATATCCCAGAACTTTAAAATAATAGGTATCACCTACTGAGATCTGATTACGTGGCAGGAACTGTTCAAATGCTCATTTAATCCTGAGGCAGGTACTGTATTACCCATATGCTACTATGGCACAGACAGATTAGGTAACTTGTCTCTGAGTACAGTGATTGTTGGTAATTTTATTTCCTTTCTGCATGTTCAATTTATCCCACTGAACAATAACCATTAGTTACCTTACTAATTAACGGCAATAACCATTAATTACTTTAGTAATTTAAGAAAGTTTTTTTTAAATGAGCCTGAATTCAGGTCATACTCAAAAAACACCTGGCTTTTTGAAGGATCTTTAAATGCATTCAATAATATCATTACTATACAAACTTTTGTAAGTTTTAGTTCTTATATATTCAACAAATGTTTACTATATAAGGCAATTTGTTCAAGGATCTATCAAGTGAGTTAAAAAAGCTAAATTTTGCAATGTGCACCATTTGTTTTATCTTACCTCAGTAAAGACCATAAATTTTTTTTTTTTTTTTTTGCGGTAGGGGGGGCCCTCCCTGTTTT
>NW_006793745.1:1280384-1303691 GCF_000442215.2 Lipotes vexillifer
GGAGCACAGGCTCCGGACGCGCAGGCTCAGCGGCCATGGCTCACGGGCCCAGCCGCTCCGCGGCATGTGGGATCTTCCCGGACAGGGACACAAACCCGTGTCCCCTCCATCAGCAGGCGGACTCTCAACCACTGCGCCACCAGGGAAGCCCGGTCTTTTCACTCTTAAGTAAATCTCATTACCCATTCACACACTACTCTCTACCTTCCTCTTCTATGTTCTTTCAGACCCCTAAGCTTTTCTCTCCTCAATGGTTCTCTCCCCAGGAATGCTCTCTCACTGCTATTCCCGTCACTAGCTTCTTACCTAACAATGTTTCGCTCACGATAAGCACTTAACCACTTGCTGAATGAACACTGATGGAATACTCACCATGTTTTCTTTTTTGGAATGACCACTTCTTCAGTCCCTTAATGTGAAAAATAAAACAAAGTGAATCAGTTTCCCAATACTACTACTATAAAGAAGTATAATGCATTAATATAAAAATGGAGTTATTTCAATATATTTTTATATACCTGTTGCACCAGCTCCTTCAACCTCTGGAACGGCTGCACTTCCAGAATAAAATCTACAAAATAATAAAAGCTCTAAAGCTAATACTCATTAATGAACTTCCCACCTCACCTCCACTTATGTGCAACTCAGCCAAATTTTTCCAATTATCACGGATCAAACCAACTGGATAATTCATGTCAACGTATGCTGAGAAGACATGGTCTCAATGGCAAGTTCAAAATGATTACAAAATATGTACCAGATATAGATATATTGCCAAAAAATTTTAAATCAGGCCATCTCATTAAATAAAATCAGGGAAAAAATGAAAAATTTAGTAGCACTTAATCATTTGAGCAGCTTATCTGAAATATGAGGAACTTTTCACCTTTGAGAATCCAAAACACTGAGGCTAAAAGGGATGATGTAATGAGCTCCTGATTTTACATGGATGATGCCCTGATGACAATAAAAGATTATCCCACTTAAAGCAATTTTGACAAATTATGAAACTAAGATCACCACAGCCTTTCATTGCACTTCCTTCAACCATCAGGAATGTACCAAATGTAGGTGTCCTAATTTAAACTTGGAACAATTTATATTATTTATTAACCCAAAATATAGAATTATTGACCCATGAATGAGTTTTAAAACGTTCTGATCATGCTAAAAAATAGAGTCAATATACCACACAGATCATGTACACTACCTTGTAAGTATTTCCTTCCTAAATGGCATTGGTACCATTTAGAAATTTGTGAAGATGTGATTAAATGAAGAATTACTTCCTCTACTAGTATCTGGTCTCGGGCATCATCTTAAAACAATACCTCTCTGCTAGGGATCAACTTCAGAAAGGGATCAATTCTTTCAAATCATGCTGTTTCTCGTGACATGTATGTCACATACACCACTCGTCTTGTCGGTGAAGGCTGAGGGAGAGATGCTGCTGCCAGATCAAAGGAAATGGGTAGAAAAACAACAACACTGGGCACCACCGGGAAAAGGACTGGGATTGAACAGCAGCATTAAGGCTTCTGCAGTACCAGGTGGAGCGTCTTCTCTTTTGTGAGGATTGAGGAGGGAAAATGTTACATATAAGATGTATACTGTAAATTATATACCTCACTTATTACTCACAATTTTCTGATGGCTACTACTAGCTCCAGTTTACACATAAGGGAATTTGTCTACTATCATTTCACAAAGGAAATGGCAAACATCGAATCCAAAATTAGGTTATTCCCCAATTTTCACAAATTCCCGCCTCTCATACTTCCACAGCGCCAGTTTGTACCTAGCGGAAAAAACTACACAAATGATACATGCGCCAAGTTTTAACTATCACAGCAATCCTATTCAGATTGTGTTCAGATCTTTCAGACTTTCCTATTTTTATGAACACCTGTATAATTTCTTTGGCCAAACATCCCCACAACATCCAGCATACAGTGGAACTCGTAAACTGTCTTTAATTTGGCAAAACCTGATTTTCCCCCCCTTCCTCCCAGTGGGTGAAAACGGGTAAGAGCGGATACAATTTTTCTTTCTTTTAAAACTTGGGGAGGGGTTGCCAATAGCCACACTTACTAGAATGCAAAATCCACAAGAGCAGGATCCTAAATCTTGCCAAGAGTTCTAACCCCGGGGTAGGCGAGCCCCAGCAATAAATATACCCCTAACCAGTGCGTTTGGCGCCCTTCTTCAAGTACGCGGACTCCGCGTGCCAGCTTCTCGGGGCACGCAGCCGCGAGCGCACGCACGCGCCTTCCACTCCACCGTACCTAGTTCCCCAGCTCTCCGGGGGTAAAGGGGATACATATGGCCCAGGTGATCCTGGGGTCTTTCTCATGGGTTCTCCAAGCTTCTCTTACCTGCTACTGGGGGCCCGTCCGCAGATAGCTGCCCGCCGACCCGTCAGCGGTAGGCAAAGCCCGCGGCGGACCCTCAGCCAGCGAGCCGAATGTACAGCCGCCATCTTTGGCGTCTTCGCACAGCATGCGGGGAAAGCATGCCCTCCACCTAAGGCTGTGGGGGAGGGGGGAGGGGGCGTGGAATAGCTCGGCTATTGGCTGAGACGGAACAAGACGAAAGCAATCATAACATAGGTTACAGTCCCATGGTTTGAAAGATTTTGCTTCGGAAGTTAAAGGCTCAGTACACCTCATTTGCCTCAAATATATTTACTAAAATATTATTTTAATGTCTTATATGTATTCGATTATTTTCAAAATAAAAAGGCGAGTGAGAGTCGTGAAATTATTTCCTTCCCCCCCCTAGATCGGAAATGTTATCGTCCACATAAATCTTCCCGCGAGCCTTTCTCGCGCGCGCAAGCGCAGTTTAATTCACATGGTGGCTGCGGGCCGGATGCAGCGTTAAAAATATACCCGTGGTGACTGGAATTTCTCTCTGGGTGTCAGAGCTCGGAACTGACCTGGAGGATGTTGGGCTCAAAGAACATGCCCTGGCGGCGGCTGCAGGGCATTTCCTTCGGGATGTATTCGGCCGAAGAGCTTAAGTAAGGAGTTGGTGGGAAGCGTGCAGAGCTTCTTGGGGTCGGGGCCACAAACTACCGTTCCCAGAAGGTCTGGCGCCCAATTTCTCCTCGGAGTCCATGGCTGTCTGGCGCATGGCCTGCTGGGACTCGTAGTTCCGGGAACGTCCCTGGCTAGTGAGCGCTGCCTAGAACCCAGTGGGGCTGGGGAAGAGTTTGGCCCTTGTGGAGGTGGGGGTACCCAGATTGCAGCGTTATCATCCACCAGTCTCCCCGTTAATTAGCCTGCGTTTGTGTAGTTACTATAATGTCTCTAACGTGGTTTATTAAGCTCATGGTTAGTCTCTTGTCTATAAAATGATGATCATTCGAGACTCAGTTCATGCGACAACTTCTCCTTGCTAGGACCGCTTATATTCTCTGCCTAATTACTAAATCAAAGCGGCCCTCTTCAGTCCTCATTTTGATCACCGTAGCATTTGACAGTCTTTCTCTTTTCCAGCACCTTATTTATTGTTTTCAGGTTCTTTTATTTCTGTGACAAGTACTATTTCTTTCTTCCCTTTATCAACCCACAAACATTTATCCATCATCCAGTTTTTGCCAGGCACTAAGCTAAGCATTCAGGACACATTGGTGAACAAGGTCCTTGCATTCGTGGTTTATATTCGAATTCGTCTCAGGCTCCTTAGCTGTTTCCTCTTTTACTTAAATCTTGCTGTTCCTTGAGATTCTATTCTGGTCATACATGCTTGCTTTTCTTGTCCTAAATGTCCTCCCTAGACAATTTCACCACTTTCATGAGTGATACTCTCAAATTTAAATCTCCAGACCAATTTTCGTTTCCTGATTTTTCAGACTCATTTTTTTCAGCTATTTTTTGGACATCTCTATTTGAATTTCACACCGAGTTCTTAAACTCCTATACCAAAAACTCAACAACTACTTTCCCTAAAGGGAGAGGGAACTTGCCCCTCCAAAATGGTGTACCTAGTCTAGTGCAAAATGGTCAATGTTTTGTGACAGGACAAATATTCCAGACCTATTTCTCCTGACATCTCATTTACTTATTGGGCTCTTACTGTGTGTCACCTACATGTCTATTCGTTCTATAACCTCCTTTTCAACACTACTGTTACTATCTTAGATCAGACCCTTATCTCTTGTTTGAATCGTCTTTTTCTTCCACCTCTCCCGCCCTTACACCAGTCCAGTGCATGCTCTACATTGCTGTTAAAATTATTCTTCCAAAGTGCAGATGTGATCGTGCTACTCTCACCCTTAAAACCCTCCAGAGGCTTTCCATTTCCCTCAGGTAAATGATAGTTTCTTAGCTT
Organism: Lipotes vexillifer; assembly: GCF_000442215.2. Classification (NCBI taxonomy): domain Eukaryota; kingdom Metazoa; phylum Chordata; class Mammalia; order Artiodactyla; family Lipotidae; genus Lipotes; species Lipotes vexillifer. Next base: position 1,284,720 of record NW_006793745.1, read on the forward strand.
AGCCTACAAGTTTACCCATGATCAGGCCAATGCTGATTTTTGCTAAAGCATCATCCCTTCGCCAGCCCTACTAAACCACTTGCACATTCCATAAAGTGCCATCAGGTTTCAACGTCTGGGCCTTACCTCAAGCTATTTCCTCTGCATGCATTGTCCTCTCTGCCAGAGGGATCTGCTTCTCTGCTCTTGCCCCCAACCCCCAGCAGACACCTGGAGAGCATCACTCCCCCTCTTAAGGCTCAGCTCAACCTCCCTCATTTTCTGAGGTCTTTCCACACCTAGTACAGCTGTCTATTATGGTGCCTCAGTTCCTTTTTTTGCTTGTTTATATTTCCGCCTCTCTGCACTAGCCTTGAGCTTCCTCATTCCTTTCTTTTATCCTCAACTCTGGTCGAATGACTGGATGAATAAACTGAGCTACAACGGTATGCTGGCCCAGAAATTTCAATTATATCATCACTAGCCATACATACTATTTCATCCAAAAGCAAAAGAATTGAATTTTTACAAGTTAATTGCGGAGTTTTTAGACAGGGAAGTGCATAAGTAAATTTATACCCATTACTAGCATTGTAGACCTATCTGAGTCTGGGGTTGACAAATATCAATCATTATGCTACCTTTTATTGTGTTAAGTTCTAATAGCTTCCTAGGTCACTTGGAGTAAAAGCCAAGTCCTTAAAATGCCTTGGAAAGGTCATTCTGGCCCCTGCTATGTCTCTGAACTTACCTCTGTACTCACCCTGGCCTCCTTGCTGTTCCCGGAGCACCATAGTCACACATCCACCTCAGGGCCTTTGCACTCCCTGCTTCTTCCTCCTGTAAAGGTGACCGCATGGCTCACTCCCTCATCTCCTTCAGGCTTTTGTTCAGTATAACCTTCTCAATATGAGTTCCCCCAGCCACTGGCCCATTCTATTGTCCTTCCCCTTTTCTGCTTTACTTTTCTTCATAGAATGTTCTGCCATCCAATAGACTGTGTGCTTATTTATCTTGGCTTTTGTCTGCCTGCCTTCAATAGGATGTAAGGCCCAGGAGCAAAGGGATTCTTATCTGTTTTTCCAGCATCTAAAGGTGTGTCTGGCACATAATAAGCACTCAGTAGATATTTGTTAAGTGCACTCACGGGTGGGTGGGGGAGCTATCCAGTGCTTGGTACTACCAGTCCTTACTGCAAGCATTTGTGTTGGTGTCTGCAGTTACAGGAGAGGAAATTCCTGTCCAGCAAATAAAATGACTCTCTAGGAGGCAGCAGAGGTCATCCTCAAACCCAAGTTTGCTAGAGTCTTAAACTCTTTTCTCTCCAGTGGGATCCTTGCTGATTGCTCTTCCCATTGCATCCCATCCCTGCAATGATCAGGAGTTTTCTCCTCCCCAGCTAGAGAGAGGAACTTTGCTCCTTACCACATAGAAAGACTTAGGATGAAGATAAAAAAAAAATACATTCAGTTTTGGATGTGAGCTATTTGTGTTGCCTTGACAAGCACAGGACACAGTTCTTCTGCCAGTTGACACAGGTGTGTGCTGGCCCCACCTGCCTACTCTTTTTCCATCACTAGGCTCCAGGCAAGGGAAGGGAAGTACCAACTTACAGAACATGATAGAAAGAGGATCTAGTGGTACAAGTCTTTGCACCCAGACCTAATTAATTTGTGTTAGCCTTATGCAATAAATGTTTTCCTTGTTTATAATTCCAGTTAAGTTGTTTTTTTTTTTTTGCGGTACGCGGGCCTCTCACTGCAGTGGCCTCTCCCATTGTGGAGCGCAGGCTCAGCGGCCATGGCTCACGGGCCATGGGATCTTCCCGGATCGGGGCACGAACCTGTGTCCCCTGCGTCGGCAGGTGCACTCAACCACTGCGCCACCAGGGAAGCCCCCAATTAAGTTTTAGAGCTTAGTGTAAAATGAATGAGAAGGAAATGTAGATGAATATCCAACTTCAAAGGAGAAAGACTTAGCCCAAAGGTAGTGGAAGAAAGCAGCAGTGAGTTTAACTCATTAAAAAATTTTAAATTATGCAAACAATATCGTGAAGAAAGTGAAAATATGAGTCGGAAGAAATATCTGCAAATCATGTATCTGACAAAGGACTTGTATACTGAATATACAAAGCACTCTTACAACTCAATAATAAAACAGCAAATAACCCAATTACAAAACAGGTAAAGGATTTGAATAGACATTTCTCCAAAGAGGATATATAGATGGCCAATAGGTATACAAAGATGTGCTCAACCTCATTAGTTATCAAAACCACAGTGAGATACTACGTCGCACCCACTAGGATGGCTAGAATCAAAAAGTCAGGTCATAAAATGTGTTGGCAAGAACGTGGAGAAGTTAGAGCCTTGGTGTATTGCTGGTGGGACTGTAAAATGGTGCAGCCGCTTTGGAAAACAGTCTGGCAGTTCCTCAGAAAGTTAAACATAGAGTTACCATATGACTCAGCACTTTCATTCCTAGGTATATATCCATGAGAAATGAAAAAAATATGTTCACACAGAAACTTGTGTACAGGACTTCCCTGGTGGCGCAGTGGTTAAGAATCCGCCTGCCAATGCAGGGGACACGGGTTCAAGCCCTGGTCTGGGAAGATCCCACACGCCATGGAGCAACTAAGCCAATGCGCCACAACTACTGAGCCTGCACTCTAGAGCCGGCGTGCCGCAACTGCTGAGCCTACAGGCCGCGTCTACTGAAGCCTGCACCGCCTAGAGCCCGTGCTCTGCAACAAGAGAAGCCACCACAGTAAGCCCGCACACAGCAACGAAGAGTAGCCCCTGCTCACCGCAACTAGCGGAAGCCTGCGCGCAGCAACAAAGACCCAACGCAGACAAAAATAAAAATTAATTAATTAAAAAAAAAAAGAAGAGTACCCAGGAAATTTCCAATGCATTTGTAATGAAAAAAAAAAAAACTTGTATGCAAATGTTCCTGTCAGTATTATTTATAGTAACCAAAGTGTAAAACTAACCCAATAAAATATGGGGTATCCATGCAATGGAATATTTTTTGGCTATTAAAAAATGAAATACAGTTACAGGCTACAACGTGGATCAACCTTGAAAACATGTGAGGTAAAACAAGCCTGCTATAAGAGACCACATAGCATATGATTTCATTTGTGTGAAATGTCCAGATGGACAAGTCTCTGGAGGCAAAAAGTAGATTAGTCATTGCATAGGACTGTGAGGGAGGTAGAGACGGATGGAGAGTGACTGCTAGGGTTTCCTTTACTGGGGACAAAAATGATATTGTGGTGATGGTTGCACAACTGTAGATATACTAAAAATCACCGAGTGTATACTTCAAATGGACGAATTGTATGGTACATGAGTTACAGCTCAACAAAGCTGTTTGAAGAATTTATAAACTTTCGCCTGTGAAAAATTACAAAAGACATCACAAGCTAGGAAAGTATTTGCCACCAAAAAAGGTTAATGTTCTCATATGTAAGGAGCTCATGTAGACAATAATAAAAAAAAGTTAAGATTTCAACTTAAAAATGAGTTAAATTTTATTTTTTTAATTAAGTAAAGGACCAAAATGGCCTTTAAAACCAAACATAATAAAAAGATTAATTAACGTGACAGGGAAGGGGGTGAGTGGGATGCTGATTCACTTTGCCGTACAGCAGAAAGTAATGAAACATTGTAAAGCAACTATACTCCAATAAAAATTTTTAAAAATTAACAAAAAAGATATATCCTAATTTCTGTTAAAAAAAATTTTAACGTCACAGTGGGTAGCATTTTTTCACCTTAAATTTGGAAAGTTTTTAAGTGCTAAGACTCAGTGCTGGTTAGGACAGACAGGCAATCTACTTATTGTTAGCCCATCTTTTCTGGAATGCAGTATGGCAGAATATATCAAGAGCTTCAAAACAGTTCACCCTGGGACTTCCCTGGCAGTCCAGTGGTTAGGACTCCAAGTTTCCACTGTAGGGGCCCTGGGTTCAATTCCTGGTCAGGGAACTAAGATCCTGCAAGCCACGCAGGAGGCCAGAAGACAAAACAAAATAGTTCGCCCCCTTTAATTCAAGGATTTCCCTTCACCAAGGAACTAATTATATTTTTAGGAAATAGTTAAGAGTTTGAATTATGCTGCACAAAAATCTTTATGCAGATAGGTGGCATGAGCTTACTTATAGTGGAGTTTGGCTAAATGAATTATATTAATTGACATATAATGAAAGATTTGGTGATTATTTTTGGCTGCATTGGGTCTTCGTTGCGGTGCGCAGGCTTCTCATTGCGGTGACTTCTCTTGCTACAGAGCTCGGGCTGTAGGCGCGCGGGCTTCAGTAGTTGTGGCTCACGGGCTCTAGAGTGCAGGCTCAGTAGTTGTGGCACATGGATTTAGCTGCTCCGCAGCATGTGGGATCTTCCCGGACCAGGGCTCGAACCCGTGTCCCCTGCATCGGCAGGTGGACTCTCAACCACTGCACCACCAGGGAAGCCCCCTGGTAATTCTTAATTACAGAATCTTTCCAAAGAATTTTTAGTGACGTGAAAACACTTAATGCTCAATGAAAATGACAAAGGCAATCCTAGAAATGGCAGATGATCCCAGTTACAGTTTTTAAAAATGTATCCATAGAAAGAAGTCTGTTAGCGGTTTTCTCTACATTGTGAGATTTGGATTTCATTATCTTTATTCTCTAATTTACAAAAAAAAAAAAAGTTTAAAAGCAAACTTGGCATGAACGTAATTTTGGTTAAAGTAGTTAGGTGTCCTATGGGAGCCTGCTTTCAACCAAACATAAAATACTGCAGTGAAACCTTTAGTAAAGCAGGTTATACTTCTCAAAGGTTTGCATATTTATATTTAACTTTTCTCAATTCACTATTCCTACATACTGGGATTATTCCCTTTCTTGAACTCTGTGGGTTTGGGGTTAGGTCTGGTCCATATCTCACCACACCCCCACCACTCTGGGCTTTGTCACCTGAATTAAATCACTAACCACTCTGAGCCTGTTTCCTCCTCTTAAAAACTCATATAGTGATGCCCATCTCATAGGGTTCAAGTCAGACTAAATGCTGCTTATGACGCGTTTGGCGTGTAAGTCAGTACTTCTTTGTATAAAGTCGGCCTGTGTGTTCAGTTAGCGCAAGATTTGCACTAAATCTGGGTTTTAAAGATGTTACCACTCACTGCTCTTCGTTCAGCACATATTCATTGAGCACCTGTTGAGCGCAGGCTCTGGGCTAAGTGCTAAGCTGCAGTGGGGAGCAAGGCAGACACCAAATCTGCCCTCTGGAGCTGTCTGCACGTCTGAAGACACAGACGTTAAACCATCCCTTTGTAAGTGCCGAAGAGGAAATGTCCTAGAAGTTGGGTAACCTTTTCTCACCTGGTCTTTTTTATCTCCCTAGGAAATTAAGCGTTAAGTCCATTACAAACCCTCGGTACCTAGATAGCCTGGGGAACCCGTCGGTGAACGGCCTGTACGATCTAGCTCTGGGCCCCGCAGACTCCAAAGAGGTGTGCTCCACCTGCGTGCAGGACTTCAGCAACTGCTCCGGGCACCTGGGCCACATCGAGCTCCCGCTCACTGTGTACAACCCTCTCCTCTTCGAGGTACGTTCTGGCCTGGGCCACGCTGGCCGCGTGGGTCTCAGGATGCGGGTGGGATTTATGAGTGCCACCCCTCTGCCCCGGGGCAGGTGTCTCAGGAGGTCAGCTCCGGACACTTTGAGTGAAAGTGCTCTTTACTTGGCAATTTAAAATCTTGAGCGAAATTCAGTACATTCAACTTGGCCTCGAGCCCTACCTAAAGGAACTTTGGTTTGATTCCCATTGAGAAGAGCCACAGCTGGTTTCTGTTTACACAGAGGGGAAAGCGTTCAGATCCATCCCTAGACCTTTTGTTCTAAGGGCTTTATGTCTTTCAGAAATGTGGGTGGGGCATCCCTGGCAATAAAGGACTTTGGAATTCTCCAGGCCTCCCTGAGCCTTTCTGGTGGATTTGTAGGCTCTTTGCTTAGTGTCAGGAAGAGCAGAGCTCCAGAAGGCCCAGCACTGAGCTGAGAATGAAGTTACTGTTCAGTCCCACTTTGAACACTTTTGGCTTCTTACATCAGTTAACCCAGTCTCCGGGATTTGTACATGGACATGATTTTTGTCTGTTAATCGTATTAGGAGAAGAGAATTGTCTTAGTTAAATACTAAACATTTGAAACATTATTTTAATGAAACTTTTTTTTTTTTTTTGCGGTACGCGGGCCTCTCACCGCTGTGGCCTCTCCCATTGCGGAGCACAGGCTCCGGACGCGCAGGCTTAGCGGCCATGGCTCACGGGCCCAGCCGCTCTGCGGCACGTGGGATCCTCCCGGACCGGGGCACGAACCCGCGTCCCCTGCATCAGCAGGCGGACTCACAACCACTGCGCCACCAGGGAAGCCCTAAATGAAACATTTTAATTAAACGTTTTCAATATTTAGGACTTCCCCGGTGGTCCAGTGGGTAAGACTCCACATTCCCAATGCAGGGGGCCCCAGTTTGAACCCTGGTCGAAGAACTAGATCACACTTGCTGCAACAAAACATGAAGCAGTGAAGATCCCACCTGCCACTAAGACCTGGTGTAGCCTAAATAAATAAATATTAAAAAAAAAAAATTCAGTATTTAAATGAGTACTAAATTTAGTATTTAAATAAAATAAAGGTAGTTCCCGGCCTCAGACCCAAAGTAAATTTCTAGTGTTAATGGATTAAAATGAAACCATGAGAGAATGTCTAGAGGAATATTTATCGAGTTCTTAAGGTGAAGAAGGGCTTTCCAGGTACATAGAGTGAAGCAGAATTCTTAAAGGAGTAAACTGACAACATAAAAACAAAAATCGTAAGTATTTATTACGTTGAAAATCACTTTGACTGCTATGTCACGTTCTAATATCCTGTCTCTCTTATTCCCTCTCTTCAGAAACTCTACCTGCTGCTCCGGGGTTCCTGTTTAAACTGTCACATGCTGACTTGCCCCCGGGCTGTGATTCACCTGCTGCTCTGCCAGCTGAGAGTTCTGGAAGTCGGGGCCCTACAAGCAGTGTACGAGCTGGAGAGAATTCAGTACAGGGTGAGTGGGTAGCGGCTGTCATGGCAATCAGGCAAGCCAGAGTGGTGGGTACAAGAGCTATTTGTGTGTGGCCCCTAAGAATAGTCACCAGAATGCTTGAGCTTTAAGTCTTGTGACTGGGTACAAATAGCTAGGTGTGAAAACATGAAGCCATATGAATAATTAAAGGACTTCCCTGGTGGCAGAGTGGTTAAGAATCTGCCTGCCAATGCAGGAGACACGGGTTCGAGCCATGGTCCGGGAAGATCCCACATGCCGCGGAGCAACTGAACTACTGTGTGCCACAACTACTGAGCCTGCGCTCTAGAGCCCGTATGCCACCACTACTGAAGCTCTCACGCCTAGAGCCTGTGCTCTGCAACAGGAGAAGCCACCGCAATGAGAAGCTCACGCACCGCAGTGAAGAGTAGCCCCCGCTCACCGCAACTAGAGAAAGCCCGCACGCAACAGTGAAGACCCAACACAGCCATTAATAAATAAATAAATAAAATTTTTAAAGGAGATATTGTCCTAGTCTCCAGGAATTCCCTCTCTTTATCCTCCTTGTGTGCTTATTTTTGACAGTTTGTCATTGTACTTAGCAAATTCTTTGTAGGAATAATTTGAGGTCTGGGACGCTGGCTGCCTTCCTCCAGAGAGGGTTCTTATTGCTTTTGCCATATGCTTGGTGGCCTGGGACCATCGTCGTCCATGTTAAGGCTGGACTGCACTGCAGGCTATGGGAAGCCAGGTGGTTCTGTTCCAGGGCTGGTCAAGTTCCCAAGGACATAGCCCTTAGGGTCCCCAGCCTCCTGTGTTTGTGGGGTGCGATATGGCAGGAAGATATCCTGTTAGATTCCTGTCCTTGCACTAACTCTAAGCTTTCATTTCTCTCCGCTTTATCATTTAAGATCTTCAAAATGAAAAGTTCAAAATTTTTGGATTGTAGAATGTTTCCAAGGCCAGGCTAACGTGTTGTGCAGCTCCAGGGAGCGTCACAAGTCTGTCAGCATCTTCCCTGGAGGGACACAACTACCCTGAGGGTTGCCCCAGAGCTGTGCAGTGCAGCATCCCTGCCTCAGAGCAGCCACGGCCCCTGTGCTCTTTGACCTGGATTCCCATTTTCCCTTAGTTTGGCCTTGGTTATCCCTCACTGTCCTGTCAGTTCTTCGGAGCTTTACATTTTTTAAAATATTTTATCCTGTCTTGGTTCTTTTAGCTTTTTGGTTTGGTCTGAATAATCTAGCCGACCACTACTGGAAGCAGAATAGTCTAAATTTTTATTTTATTTTTTTAACAGCAGTGTGGCCAAACTGTTTTGAAAATGCACCACAGCAGCCATGAGGTTTCTTTCTCTCACCTCAAACGAAACTCTCCCATCCTTGGAGAGGCTGCCCCCTTCTGCTGCTCATCATACACTTGCTTTACTTTGATCATTTCTTTGTTTTCCAGTTTCTGGAAGAAAATGCTGATCCTACTGCCTTCGAAATTCAGGAAGAGTTAGAACGATATACAACCAAAATCCTACAGAACAACCTCCTGGGATCCCACGGCGCACGTGTGAGTTATCCTGTCTCTCTGTTTCCCAGACACTCAGTTTTAGCATAATTATCACAGTTGCCTCCGCACTGCACTGTCTTTTGCGTATCCTTTAGCTTCCCAAAGTTTGAATCCAAGCTCTGTCTCTCATGAGGCCTCTGACCTTGTAAGTTACGTAACTGTCCCTGAGCCACCGGGTCCTCATCTTTGATGCCTGCCTGCAGGAGAAGGTTAGGTGAAATTAGTGGCTTGGGTACAGCATCCAGTGAGGCTTATGCTCTGGCTTACGGTCTCACCTGGAGAATAAGGCCCACGCCCTGTGCTTCTTTCTCCTTCCAACACTGCTAAATGACTGCTGCCTCGCTGTTCCCCCCATTGCACCTGTGTGTTAATTTGTTCAGGGAATGAGTGGTCTAGGTAATCAACCTGCAGGGCTAATCTTGAGATCTGATTCACCTCATGTCCAAGTTTCACACCAGAGATTCTGATTTAATTGGTCTAGGGTAGGGCTCCAGGGGAGGGTACAAAAGCCCCCCGGGTGGGTCTCATTTGCAGCCAGTTCAGAACCACTAGTGTAACTTAACTGTGGATGTGCCTTCCCTTGGAACTTTGAGGTCCATTCAAGGGAGGCAACAGCTGCATCCAGGGGGTTTCTTTTTTTCTTTTTAATATTTATGTATTTATTTGGCTGTGCCAGGTCTTAGTTGCGGCATGCGGGATCATCGTAGTGGCATGTGAGATCTTTAGTTGTGGCATGCAGGATCTTTAGTTGCGGCACGCAGAGTCTTAGTTGTGGCATGCAAACTCTTAGTCGCGGCATGTGGGATCTAGATCCCTGGCCATGCATTGAACCCGGGCCCCCTGCATTAGGAGCACGGAACCTTAGCCACTGGACCACCAGGGAAGTCCCCAGAGAGGTTTGTTTTATTTATTTATTTATTTTTAATTTATTTATTTTTTACTTTTGGCTGCGTTGGGTCTTTGTTGCTGCGCGTGGGCCCCTTCCAGTTGCGGCGAGTGAGTGCCACTCTTCGTTGCGGTGCGTGGGCTTCTCATTGCGGTGGCTTCTCCTGCTTCGGAGCACGGGCTCCAGGCATGCGGTGCGCGGGCTTCTCATTGCGGTGGCTTCTCCTGCTGTGGAGCACGGGCTCCAGGCACGGGCTCTAGAGCGCAGGCTCAGCAGTTGTGGCGCACGGGCTTAGTTGCTCCACGGCATGTGGGATCCTCCTGGACCAGGGCTCGAACCTGTGTCCCCTGCACTGGCAGGCAGATTCCCAACCACTGTGTCACCAGGGAAGTCCAGGTTTGTTTTAAATTAAAGTAGCATTTATTGATACTTGCTGTATTCCAAGCCCCCCCACTGCATTCGTGATGTCTGTATCTTAGTAACAGCTTGGTAAGGTGGTTACTATTCTCATTCCCATATTATGAATGAGGAAACTTAAGGAAAGAAGTCGCTCAGTGATTGGTAGCGTTTGGCTATATTAGTGTTCTGTGGGAAATTTTAAGAAAGGGGTGGCTTCCTCTGTTTTTTCAAAAAAAGGTGAAAACCACAAAATGAATACCTACTGGATTGTCTTCAGAATGGCATTCTGAGTTTCCTTGCTTTTTTTAATAGGTAAAAAATGTCTGTGAGAGCAGAAGCAAACTTATTGCTTTCTTCTGGAAGGCACATATGACTGCTAAGCGATGTCCCCACTGCAAGTGAGTACCTTCCCCTCTGTTGTTTTTTTAAATTTTATTAAAGTATAGTTGATTTACAATGTTGTATAAACTTCTGCTATATAGCAAAGTGATTCAGTTATACATATATATATATATTCCTTTTCATATTTTTTCCATTTTGGTTTATCACAGGTTATTGAATGTAGTTCCCAGTGCTGTTTACCCGTCCTATACATAATAGTTTGCATTTGCTAATCCCAAACTCCCAATCCTTCCCTCCCCCACCTGCCATTCCCTTGGCAACCACAAGCCTCTCTCTATATCTGTGACTCTGCTTCTGTTTCATAGATACATAGATACATAGTTCATTTGTGTCGTATTTTAGATTTCACATTGTTTGTTTTTTTTTCTCTCCTCAAAACTGTCCTCGTGTCTAGAACTGGGCGGTCAGTTGTCCGAAAGGAGCACAACAGCAAGCTGACAGTCACGTATCCGGCCATGGTGCACAGGAAGGCTGACCAGAAGGACACTGAGCCCCAGGGTAAGCAGGCCGGGCCCCAGGAGGCCCTCGGCATGTCTTTTCATGTGTGACCGTCAGACGTGTCCCGAGCCTTGGGGATTCCTGGTCCTCTGCACCACGTGTTTCTCAGCTGCGCGTCTGTGGTGGGCCAGCAGATGGTAGGTGTCCAGGCTCTAGGGCCAGTGGGCATCCTGGCGAGCTCCCAGCCCCGGCCTCTTGTGCAGAACTGACGGCTGGGCTGCCGGGCGAGACAGCTCCTCACAGGCTGAATGACGCACCTCTTGCCACAGGTGGTTGGTTTTCTGAAAGATTTTTGAGGAAGAAGTTAAGAAATTTACCTGGCAAATATTTCCCACCATTTTGTTGTCAAACAAGTGTGGGTTTATTTTGAAGTAAAACGTAGGTGAATTTTAAAGAAAAGCTGTGAGCAGCCAAAGAATGTTAGCGCCTCCTGCAGGCTGCTTCTGACTGTCCTGTCAGATCCCTGGAGTAGCTCTGCTCTGCCCTTGGGGGTACCTGGGAAGAAACTTGAGAGACTTGGTACTCCTGCTTTTTCATTTTTGTAGTTGGAAGTTTGTTTAAAGATGCTTTTTGTTTTTTCTTTGGAAGTGAAGGTTAAATAAGGTGTTCCATTTGAAGTGCTGAGACCAGTGCCTGCTAATGTCTTATGTGCTCTGTAGATATTGACCATTTGTTTTTTGTTATACAGTCAATGTGCCAGGGCGGGAGAAGCATCACCTGTGATGGACACCTCACTCTGCTTCTTATTCTGAGGGGCTTAGAGAAGGCCGCTTCTTGGACCTTGGGTTTCCAACTCTATGTAGTGGCAGCAGCAGAACTTCTTGCCCAGAGTTGAAGAAATTTCATAAGCGAAAGTCTGTAGCATATTGTTTCTAAACCTTATTCCAGAGTTCAAGAACACAGAATAGGCAAGGAAATAAGTTCTCTTCCTGGAGTTGCATAATCTGTCTTTTGCATTGAGGACTGTGGCAAGGCCTGGAGTAAGTAACTGCCTTACCCATTTGGGCCGCTGTAACAAAAGTGCCATAAACCGAGTGGTGTTTATAAACAACAGACATGTATTTCTCACAGTTCTGGAGGCTGGGAAGTCCAGGGTTGTGGTGCTGGCACATTCGGTGTCTGGTGAGGACCCACTTCCTCAATGACAGCCAACTACTGCCTGTAACCTCACATGGTGGAAAGAGGCAAGGGAGCTCTGTTGGGGTCTTTTCATAAGGGCACCTAGTCCCAGTCACGAGAGTTCCACCTTCATGACCTAATCACCTCCCAAAGGTCCGACCTCCTAACACACCACCATCTGGGGGGTTAGGATTTCAACACATGAAACTTGAGGGAATACGAACACTGAGACCATAGCAATAGCAAATGTGTTTATTATTACTTTTTTTTTTTTTTTTGCGGTACGCGGGCCTCTCACTGTTGTGGCCTCTCCCGTTGCGGAGCACAGGCTCCGGACGCACAGGCTCAGCGGCCATGGCTCATGGGCCCAGCCGCTCTGCGGCATGTGGGATCTTCCCAGACCGGGGCACGAACCCATGTCCCCTGCATCGGCAGGCGGACTCTCAACCACTGAGCCACCAGGGAAGCCCTATTATTACTTTTTAAATAAACCTTCTACTTTAGACTAATTTTAGACGTATGGAAGGGTTGCAGACATGGTACAGAGAGTTACTGTGTACTCTTTACTCAGTTTGCCCTAACGTAACATCTTAGATGACCATGGTGCATTTGTCAAAACTAAGAAATTAACATTGGTACACTATTAACTGAACTACAGACTTTATTTGAATTTCACCAGTTTATCCAGTAATGCCCTTTTTATGTTCCAGGATCCAATCCAGTATACCACAATGCATTTAGAAAGCCTGTTTAATGGTTAACTCTAAACAACCATGAGGGTGGATTTTTCTACACTATATATAGCCCTTAAAATAATTTTTAAGTTTGGAAACTGCTGCTCTAGCCCTTAGGGCACCTTAGAAAATGTTCATAGATTGAGAACAAAGATGGTCAGAAATCTAGAGGATACCTATTTCTTTGGGGCAAATATCTAAAAGTTAGGTAGCCTTTGTCAAATCCATTCTTTGAAGTAATCTTCACTGCAGCTATGAGAATATGATGGTGCCACCCAAAATTCTGTGCATTAGAAACAAGTCGGCCGTAGTCTTCGATAGTTTTTGGATTGGGTTTTTAGTATTTAGCAGACATTTACCTGTTGGGCACTCAGCCTCGTGCCCAGGACCCGGCCTCTGGCCGAGTCCGGTGCCAAACTGGAGACCTGACCTTGTGGCCTCTGCTCTTGGGGGAGGCTGCGGGTGACGCAGGTCAGTAACTCCAGGGGGAGGTGATGTGGAGGCAGGTGAGCATTAGGACAAGGGTCTGGCCACGTTCCTGGTATCGAAGGGGGCCAAGCAGCAAGGCCTGTGCCTCAGTGATCCCCACGCACTGGTGATCCCATGAGGGGCGCCATAAGCTTGTGAAATTCACATTCACTCCAGAGTGTTCCTCAAGCCCCAAGATGATAGCATTTTCAAATGAGAATTCTTAAAGCCGGGTACTCCACCCACTGTGATCTTGTCTTCCCCAAGTTATTTGACTTACCGACATTTGTTTTTGACATGACAGCTCTTAGAGCTAAACGAAACACACATTAAGGCTGTTCTGAGGTCCCATCGAGACAGATTTCATTTTTTGCAGGCTGCAAAAGTGTCCCGTTAGGAAGGGTGTGGTCCATGTGAGGGGGTGGCATCCCAAGGTCTCTTCTGACTCAAACCCAGTGAGTGAACAACCCCAGTCTGCTTTAGTCTGTGACTAAACTGTGGTGGGGTCACTTCCTGCACTGGCAGCTCTGGGTCAGGAGCTGGAGAGCACTGCCAGATGCAGCTCATCTTCCTCAGCTCATCAAGCCAGTTTAGTAAGAGACGGGTTCTTTCCAGAAGTGCCCGCAAGGGCTTCCCTGGTGGCGCAGTGGTTGAGAGTCTGCCTGCCGATGCAGGGGACACAGGTTCGTGCCCCGGTCTGGGAGGATCCCACATGCCGCGGAGCGGCTGGTCCCGTGAGCCATGGCCGCTGAGCCTGCGTGCCAGGAGCCTGTACTCCGCAACGGTGGAGGCCACGGCAGTGAGAGGCCCACGTACGGCAAAAAAAAATAAAATTAAAAAATTAAAAAATAAACATTCATAATCTTTAAAAAAAAGTGCCCGCAAAATGGTTCTTTAGGTTAATGGGGTCTTTTGTCCCCACTGAATGCACGTAGCTTTTCTAACTCGGTGGTTTATCCCTGAAGGTCAGAGCCTCTTTTCATTGCATTCCCTACATTTCCCTCAGTTGCATTAATTGGTTGAAATATTTTGCTTTTATAGGAATCAAAATTTTAGACGTGTAAACTCTTGACCTAGCAATTCCACTTTCATGATTTTATCCTAAGAATGAGGCATGTCCACAGTGTTAAGTCGTTTAAAATTGGAAATGACTTCAGTGCCTGTTAATAGAGAGTAATTAAATTATGGTACATCCATGAATTGTTCTTCAAGTGACAGATTTCTCTAAAAACTTTCAGTGATGAGTCTTCTGCAGTTGGTAGAGAAACCAACTAGAGAATTGGAGGTGGAATGAAGCTGGATTTTACAAATGTGGAAAAAAGCAGAAGAGTAGGGTTTTTTAAATATAGATTATCTTACGATATTTCGAACATGTGTATTCAAGCCAGTGAAAATTTAATATCTGCTGGGTCCTAGAGACTGTTAGGTGTTAGGAACACAGACAAGACACAGTTCCTTCCCTGATAAGTACATACAAAAAGAATACTGAGCAATTAAAAAAAATTTTTTTGGCCACCCTGTGCAGGTTGTGGGATCTTAGTTCCCTGACCAGGGATCGAACCTGGGCCCTCAGCAGTGAGAGTGCAGAGTCCTAACCACTGGACCTCCAGGGAATTCCCGAGCAATATTTAATTTCAGTGAATGTATTCCAAAAGAAGTTGATAGTTTTGAACCTAGACTGTCACATTACTTACTTATCTTTGTTAATCATCTCAGTGCTTGGGGCCACACCTCCTGAGTGGCAGCCCCAAGTATGATTTTTCTGTCTTGCTCTGGGTGTAGCTGATAAACATTATCCCAGAGTGATCTTGTTTATTAATCTGAGAGACCAAAATCAAACTTCTTCTTACACACCAGCAAAAGGTATTTGTAAGAAGAAATTGAATATACGTTTACCCATAAAAATGTTCCTCCTCATTTATCCATAATTCTGCTGTGAAGCTTTCTGGTAAAAGCCATGTGCATAAAGCTATTTATCACAGTGTAACTTATAATAGTAAAAAGATAGGGATCAACTCAGATATCCAACTGTTACAGTGTGGTTCAGTCACTCAGGAAACATCCTCTCAGAGGGCTGTATCACGCAGCCATTAAAGATGATGGTGATTGGCCTGACTAGTGCCCTGGGCCAGAGCTTCATTTTCATGACAGTTGTGTGTTTTGGTCCCCTGACCTGCTCCATGATCACCACAACTCGAAAGTTCTTCGCCATTTTGGCCTCCGTTACCCTCTTCACCAACACCATCAGCCCCATGCAGTGGGTGGGCACTGTGCTTGTGTTCTTGGGTCTCGGTCTCAATGCCAAGCTTTGGGAAAGGAGCAAAGAAGATATCCCAGTAGGAAGAGAGAGACTACCTCCACTCCAAGAATATTTAAGTTATTTTCTGGAACAGTGACTTCTCTTGGGAAAATAGACAAAATAGAGATAAAGGACTAGGTTTCAGTCTGGGTTAAAAAAAAAAAAATGATGGTGAGACTATAGGGCAAAAGCTATAGGGCAACATGCAGAAATGTTCACAAGGTGACACTAAATGAGCAAAGTAGTACAAAATAAATCCACACCTGAGATTATAATGATCTAAAACTGTATAAACCAAAGGACCATAAAAGAATATATAAAAGTGGTAATCGTGTTAACATGATGAAATCGTGGGTGATTTTTTTTTCCTCCTTTGGCTCTACTTTTTTAGATTTCATACACTAGTTATATGGTTTTCGTTACTTTAGAAATTAGATTAAAGGGGAAAAAATTCAGAGCAGAGAGTATGCTGTCCTAGAGATTGATTTTTGTGGTCAGATTGCAGGCTTGGCAGGGTGGGGAAAAGAATTGATAAATCCCATTAAGGAGCGAGTGCCTGTAATTAACTTACTGTGCTCTGATTCCCCTCTTCGGCTCCAGGAATTGAGGAAGCTCAGATGGGAAAACGAGGATACTTGACACCCACCAGCGCTCAAGAACATCTCACGGCTCTTTGGAATAATGAAGGTGCTGTACCAGCCTAAAGAAATAGCCCTTTGCTTTCCTGGACTTATTTACCCTGCCTTTTTATTTTTATGTTTTCACAATTGTGATTCTTGTAGATCTCTCCTGAAATCGAACAGTAGATTTGGGGCAGGCTTCAGGGTACATTGTTGTTGATGCCTTATAGTGTGGGGAAGGCATGAACTTGACAGTTACTGTAACTGAGCCTGGTCATTAAATGACAGCTGCAGGTGGGCATCGCTTAATACAGTTTGACATATGTCTCGAAGGTTCAGTGTAACTCACTTTATTTTAAATGCCCATAAATAAAAGTTGGGTTTTTTTTTTTAAGGTTTCTATGGGAATTCCTTCTGTGAATCAAAAAATGAACTCTGTTTTTATTAAATTAGTATTCTCAAACATTTTAATTCCCTACATATAGGAAAGTCTTCCATTAGTCTTTGAATTTATAAGAAAAGCCCACATATCACCCACCCTCTGAGAGTGTGTTCTGGAACACTGAATGTAACTGCTGTGTAATGACAAGCACTTAAAAATGAAAATCTTGCTAAAGGGATAAGTGATGTCAGAAAAAAAATAGCACTCAAGTTAGTATGAGTGTTGTTGGCCCTGACATGTTTTATTCATTCTCTCTGTAGCTTTTTTGGGGGTTACCAGACACTTGAAACACAGCTTTGATCCATAGACGATCTTGGTAGCATCTATGTGGAGGGTTTTTTCTTTTGTTTCCTTTTGTTGTTGTTGTTGTTGTTATTTTTTTAATTGGGGTATAGTTGCTTTACAACGTTGTGTTAGTTTCTGCTGTACAGTGAATTGAAACAGCTATATGTGTACATATATCCCCTCCCTCTTGGACCTACCCCGCAATCCCACCCATCTTAAGAAGAATAACTATTTTTTGATTTGATTTTTGTTTATTTCAAATACGTTTTCTTATGAATACCAAAGTAATAAGTGTGTATGTGCACGCGTGCACGTGAGTCTAATGATCCAGGAACGTAACCAGAAGCACGTGAAAGTTTTTGTTTCCCATCCTTGCCCATCTCAGCCCTTGGGCTAAGCACTGTCATCCCTGTAGCACCCGTCTTTAAACCCATCATCTCCCCTGTGTGCAGGCTCACAGCACCCAGAGACTGTTTTTTTTGCTCATTAGTTTTTATAAAGACAAATATGATCTTACTCTACATATTGTCCTACATTCTGGGATTTTTTTTTTCGACTCAGTAAAATTTCCGTGGTCATCCTTCCATGCTCTTACATATAGATTTAAACGATCCTTTTGGTTTATTTCAAACACAGGATTCTTTCTGAATTACCTTTTTCTGGGACTGGAAGATGTGGGCATGGAGTCCAGATTCAATCCCAATATGTTCTTTCTGGATTTCGTGGTGGTGCCACCCTCAAGGTAATGCCCTTTCATTGGCTTTATTTCACCTGACAAAGGCTTCTGGAACAAATGAATAATGACCTCTGGGAGAGGATGATGGAAGGGCCGCGGGCACTGAGAAGTAGGTAGGAGCACTTCCCTTTCCATTCTTCCTGAGTGCAGGAAGAATGTGGGTTTCTTTCTGAGTGTGGTGGTGATGTAGGGGTGGGTGAGAGGCTGAGGAACACGCCCTTCATGCTGAGCACCTGCTGATGCCACGCGTCCTCCTACAGGTATCGCCCTGTCAGCCGCCTCGGGGACCAGATGTTCACCAACGGCCAGACGGTGAACCTGCAGGCTGTCATGAAGGATGTGGTTCTGATCCGAAAGCTTCTGGCCTTGATGGCCCAAGAACAGGAGCTGCCAAGTGAGGTGGCAGCACCCGCCGCAGATGAGGTCAGGGCCGCCTTGGAGCTGGTGTCGTTGTTCTGACTCCCTACGCTCTGGGTCCTGGGAGATGCCTGTTAGCAGTTTTGTACAGCAGTGTGTGAGCCGTGGGTTTGGGAGGACCAGGCAAGGTCTGGGGGAAAGCGTGGGTCTGAGCGTGGCCCCAGCGATCACACCCGGGGTGACCTTGGTTGAGTTGCTTTAACTTCTTGGTCTTGTCTCCACTATAAAATGCATGTGGTCTGGGGTGGGATTTTATATGTGGTGTGTTCTGGGCCACCTGCTCTCCCTGGCAGCTCTAGAAAGACCAGTCTCCTGCCCTCAGCTCTAAGAATGTCCCTCCTGGGTTATGGTACCAGAGCCCATGCCACCCAGCTCGGGTTTTGGCTCAGGAAGGTCTCCAGCATTGAGGTCAGGAAGGCAGTGTTGTCATTTGTAGGAATTTCCCAGAATAGGACTGTCAGATTTGGGGCCTCAGCTTCCTCTCCAGTAAATGGTGGAGCTGAATTCAGTTTTCCTGTTTCAGCAGACATTTCCCGAGCCCCTTCAGTGGGCCAGGTCCTCGGTGGGTATAAAGATGAGTCAGGCACTCAGGAAGTTTGCTGAGATCACTGGCATCCTTCCCATCTCTAAGATGCTCTCTGGATGTAAATGGGAAGGACCGTCTCAGCCTTGAGTAGATAGTCAGGGCTTCCAGGCTCCCTTCCCCTGCTGGGACAGGCCTGTCACCAGGTGACGCCACTGTCTGTCCCGGACGCCCATGCTCTGGGTTACTCGGCCTTTCTGCTTGGGGTTTCTTTGGTTTTGCTTAAGTTTTCTGATCTGCTGGGGCAAATGTGCTTTTAAAAAACCTCAGTATAGGGCTTTCCTGGTGGCGCAGTGGTTGGGAGTCCGCCTGCCGATGCGGGGGACGCAGGTTCGTGCCTCGGTCCGGGAAGATCCCACATGCCGCGGAGCGGCTGGGCCCGTGAGTCATGGCCGCTGAGCCTGCGCGTCCGGAGCCTGTGCTCCGCAATGGGAGAGGCCACAACGGTGAGAGGCCCGCGTAACGCAA
>NW_006793745.1:1303817-1350708 GCF_000442215.2 Lipotes vexillifer
AAAAAAAAACCTCAGTATTAGAGAAATCTTCCATCTGCAGCTCCTAGTTCAGTTTCAGAGGGAAGGCCTTAGGATGGCCGGCTCCAGTGACCAGGGCTAAGGATTTTACGTTGATATCCCTTGAAACTAGGGCAGCCTTTTGTCCAAGAGAAAAAGCTAAATCTCTGCAGAAATGAACAGTGTCCTCTCTGATTCCTGAGGTCCTTTTGCTACCCGAAGTCCCAGTGCCCTCTTGCCATCTGATTAATAGAGTGTGTTGTTTCTTCCCACGCTTGCGCCCAACATCCCACTCCCATGGCGGCCCTCTCACGAATCGTGAATGCCTTGTATGGGTGGGCTAGCGCCGCTCCAGGCACCGAGAATATACAAGTGAGACAGGGTCTCACTCATTTCACAAGTAGTCACGTGGCCCTGAGTCAGGTGATGCCATAAGAAGTGAGTTAGTCTGACAGGGCCTCTGTCATCACGTAGGTGACCATCTCTGCCTGTGAGGCTCCTTCTGCCAGAACAGAAAATAGACCTGTCCTCTCTAACTGAGAAGACCCTTCTATTCCTCAGGATTGAGGACAAGCCCACTTTATCACTAATGGGTTCCAAGACATCCTCATTTACTGGGTCTTCCCCCACCCTCCGCTTTCCCTCCTCTCAGTGCTGGCAGCTTTCTTCTCTCATCTGACCCACACTGGGACGAAGGACCATGTGTCTCTCTCCTGTGCCGTACCCAGCCCCGTGAGACCAGACAGTGTCAGTAGGTGGTGCTCTAGGGCAGCTTACTGCCTTAAGGCCTGTCACCTGGGCAGGTGTGGGAGAAGAGGAAGAGGCAGAGAGCCAGGGACAGAAATATTGAAAGGATTGGTTAAATATTTCACTGAGGCCTGGAGATCAGCCAGTAACTTGACATAGCCTTTATCTTAATTGATGGCACAGGAAATCATAAGGCAAACATTTTTCCTTTTAAGAAATTACTTCACCTGCCTTTTTATGGGTGCTTTGGATTAAGTTTTTCCAAAACCATAAGTAAAGCTGAAACTCCGTATGAGAATCAGTTATCTCGCAGGATAACAGAGGTACATAAGAAGAGTATTGATATGGGAAGAATTTCTAGCGTTGCCTTAAGAATTAGATACCAAGGCACTTCAGCTGCTGCTAGCAGATACATCCATTACCTTCTTGGCTTGCACACTTTGAGGGAATAAGCTACCATGTTGGAGAAGCCCATGCAGCAAATAATTGAAGGTGGCTTCTGGCCAACAACCAAGTAGAAACTGAGGCCCTTGGTCCAGTAGTCCTCAAGGAACTGAATCCTGCCAACAGCCGTGTCAGCTTAGAAGTGGGTCCTCCCCCAGTTGAACCTTCAGATGAGACCCTAGCCCTGGCTGACTCCTTTATTGTGTCCTGGGGGAGACTCTGAAGCAGAGAACCCAGTTAAGCTGTGCCCAGATCTCTGACTCTCAGAAACTGTGAGATAATAATTGTGTGTCAATTTAAAAGGAAAGGAAGGAGACTTCTTAGAAATTTGAGTTCATTTTACTCCCAGAAAGAGACGGGCTGGTAAATAGGTAGTGGGCCTGGTGTTTTGTTGATGCATGTGGACAAGAGAGTTTTAGGACTACTTTTGCCACTGATCTGTCAAGTTCAAAAGACATAAAGGCAAACTCCAGAGCTCATCATTTGTCAGAGCTCTAGTAAGAAAGAAAAATGGAACCAGGCCTGGCCTTCTTGAGGTTCTTCCATCACGCCTGTTTTCTTGGTTGTGTCTTGGCCAGGAAAAAGACCCTTCGATCGCTATGGACCGGTCCTTTCTGAGCCTACTTCCAGGCCAGTCCCTCACAGACAAACTTTACAACATTTGGATTCGCCTTCAGAGCCACGTCAATATTGTGTTTGATAGTGAGATGGACAAATTAATGATGGAAAAGTACCCTGGCATTAGACAGGTGAGCAGTGAGTTGGATCCCCATTGCTAGCCAAAGGGGTTAAATAGTAAACATGTTTGTCTTGAAGGAAGGAAATGATAAACATATTTGATTTTTTTTTTTTTTTAATGCTTTCTGTGGACTTTTTTCCCCATAAAGATCCTGGAGAAGAAGGATGGGTTATTCCGGAAGCACATGATGGGAAAGCGAGTAGACTATGCAGCCCGCTCAGTCATCTGCCCGGACATGTACATCAACACCAATGAAATCGGAATTCCCATGGTGTGTGCTGTTAGGTGGCGATGGGAGCGGCGAGGAGGGCTGGGGAGAAGGCACGTGGCCGACTGCAGTGGCTTGGGTGGGGACAGCCTCTGTCTCTTCCCAGACGAGCTGTTCGGAGGGGACCCTGAGGCCGTGGGGTAGCGTTGCTCTCGCTCCCTGCCAGGTCTCCAAATACCCTCTACCCACAAGGAAGACCCACCTCCCGGGCCACCAGGGAGCAGACGGCATCCCTCCCGCCTAGCTTCTTCCTGCCTGTCTTGGCCTAATCTGGAAGCCTTCCTAGTGAGGTTGAATACATGACAGAGATGAGGGGGAGGGAAGGGGGGGGGTCTCCATCCCGTGTACTTGCCGGCATCAGGAGTCAGGCCGCGGAGGAGCCCCAGGGAGCAGGCATCGCCCATCCTCCCAGATCCTCAGGGGTGGGCGGTTTGCCCCATCCACCCATTAGTGTTTCCTCGAGGAGCCAGCCTCCTTTTCTCACTCCCCCACCACGTCAAGCTGTGGTGCTCGTTAGCAGCGGCCCCTTAATCGGCTTCCTCCTTAATGGGCCTTGAGGTCAGTAATAGAAGATGGTTTAATTCCCTCCACGGAGAGGCTCATTTCCTTGTGCACGGTCCCCGTGCCGCTGTCCCGGGAGGACTGGTGAGCAGCAGAGAGCAGAGCTCAAGTGTTCCGATGGCCTCCCACCTGCTGCCGCCTCCTCCCTCGGGCACACGTGGGCTTCCTGGGCAAGAGCTCTTGTGGGAGGGGACAAGAGTCAGAGAACGCCCAGTCCGGTGCCCATGGCCTCCTGGGAACCCAGGGGTCTTTGCATCTGGAAGCTGGGTCGGGTGGCAGGGAAAGGCATTGGGAAGTTCCTGAGTCCGAGGCCCTGGGAGGAGACTGTTCGTTGCTCTCTTTGGACAGAGGGCAGGGGCTGCCCCTTTGGCTTTGGCCTCACGGTGCCTCCAGGGCCCCGGCTGTGGGAGGGACCTTCAGTGTTGCTCCTTTTTCCACCTTCAAAGGTCCTCGCTTTCTTGGATCCGGGTTCATTTGGTAACGGAGGGACTCTGAATTTCCCCCTCTGCCTATCTCCAGCCTGCCCCAAGCCTCAGGGCCATGGTGGCCTGGGGTATTACTCGCAGGATAGCCACGAGGAGCAGAGTGTGTGAACTGCCTCCTGGTCCCTTGTGGCACGCCCTTCCCATCTAGCATTGTGGACAGGTGTTAACAGAAGCAGAGGAGGCGAAGTCTGGGAAGTAAGCTAGAGACCCAGCAGGGAACCAGACAGACTTAGCGTGTCCCCTGTGAGGCTTACATTCCAGCAGTGGAGACGCATCAACAGATACACGAGTGTAGATCTTCCTCAACTTACGATGGGGTTATATCCCTGTAAACCCCATCGTAAGTTGAAAATGCCGTGGGTCGAAAATGCATTTAACGGACCTAACCTACTGAACAGCATAGCTTAGGTCTAACCTACCTTAAATGTGCTCAGAACACTTATGTTAGCCTACAGTTGGGCAAAATCATCTAATGCAAAGCCTATTTTATGATGTTCAGTAAAGTGTTGAATATCTCTTGTTAAGTTATTGAATACTGTCCTGAAAGTGAACAACAGCACGGCTCTGAGTTTATGGGTTATTTACCCTCGTGATCACGGGGCTGATTGCCAGCTGCAGCTTGCTGCCCCGCCCTGCTTCAGGAGAGTATCATACAATGTTTCAGTAGCCCAGGAAGAGACCTAAGTTCAAAATGGGGAGTACAATTTCTACTGAACACGTGTTGCCTTTGCACCATCGTAAAGCCCCCAAAATCCTAAGTCGGGCACAGTCTGTACATAGACACTCTGTCAGGCAGTGGTCAGTGCATTGGCAGAAGTGGAGTGGGCCACAGGGCGGGGAGGGCCTCTCACACAGAGCCACTCACGTCGAGACCTGGCCGGCATTTAGCAAGTTCCTTTACCTGGGACCTCTCAGAGTTGCTCATGTACTTATATGTGCCTTTTGAAGCATCAAAGGGTTTTAATATTCAGTAGCTCAGAACTCGCTTAACCAGGGAATTTATTTTTCTTGGAGTGTGGTGCAGGTCCGGTGTGTCTAATGGAGCACTGAGTTTTCTCATGTATCAGGAGACCAAATCAGTTTCATCTCAGGCCAAGTAAAGAGATTTGGATGGCATGTCTGGGCTCAGGGCATGGGCCACCATCAATTAGAGATGGCTGCTGGTGGCATGGGGGAAGTGTTGGCCGGAGAAGATGGTACTTGAGGGCGGGTGTCTGCTGTCTCTCTCAAGCTAGCATTCCATGCTATTTTCTGTCTTTGGGGACTAAATGAGTGTATTGGCAGACCAGAAAATGGTGAAATTTTTAAATGGGTTAAAAAAAATTCTACCGTGTAAACTGCAACACTCAGGGTACTCTTTTCGAGCAGACTCTGCTAGAAAAAGAGACCCAATCTCTTTCCTTAAGGGAGCGGGTCTGGGAAAATGTGGAAAAGACAGGGAGGATGCTGCTTTACTTGCTGAAGGATGACCTTCTTGGCTCAGAGAGTACCTTTGCATCTTAGGGAAAATGTAACACAGCCTGTTGAGTCGGATCTGGGGGTCCACGTAACCTTTCTGCCCACCCTGAATTTTCACATCCACTCCTTGTTTCCAGGTGTTTGCCACAAAGCTGACCTACCCTCAGCCAGTCACCCCCTGGAACGTTCAGGAACTGAGGCAGGCGGTCATCAACGGCCCCAGTGTGCACCCAGGAGCCTCCATGGTCATCAACGAGGATGGTAGCCGCACGGCCCTGAGCGCCTCGAACCTAACCCAGCGGGAGGCCGTGGCCAAACAGCTCCTGACACCAGCCATGGGGGCACCTAAGCCCCAGGGGACAAAAATTGTGAGTAATGGGCAGATTTGGTCAGGGGCTCGGCCAGCTCCTGTTGGCTCCCCATGACTGCCGGCTGTCAGCTGTGGCCTCAGTGAGTGCAGATGCAGGAATCCCGTGAGAACAGTTCCTGCCTCCCCTTCCCTCTCCCCGCTCCCCCCACCCCCACCAAGAGGAAGCTGCCCCCAGACATGGGTGTTCCCTAGGGCCTGAACACCATGGATAAAACTTCATTTGGCCATCCCATGCGTGCAGCGCAATTCTGGGTACATGTCGGGGCTTGAAAAACGCTCTTTAATTATAACTCCGTTGTGATTTGCTGCCTTTGAACAGGGCTGCTCAAAGGGTGGTCCTCAGAGCAGCAGCGTCCCTGGGGCTGGTAGGAAATGCATATTCGTTCCTTCCCCCCCCCCCCCCCCCCCCCCCCCAGTCTTTCTGGGAATGGAACCTAGGAATCTATATATTAATAAGCTCTGCTAAAGTTTGAGAACTGCCCTAAAGGAAGGGAACATTCTGTGTCTGATAACTGAAAACTGACAGGTTTCATCTGATACGTCACTTCCGGGGGGCTGCTAGTTCTTGCCTGTAGTACTGTGTTAAGGGATCCTGCGGCTTTATCTGGGCTTCACCGGAAAGAGTATATGATGGATTAGCAATGTCTGCTGAGGACAGATGGGTGGGTGACATCACTTGTGTCTGTGTCAAATAATAACCATTCGTGCTGGGAGGGGTATAGCAAATAACGCCTAACCAGGCAACAGTGGCAGAAGTTGCTAGAGTGAAATGGACTAGATTTGGGATTAATTTATGGTGACTGCCCAGAGTCAGGGGACGACCGAGTGTGTCTCCTGCACCCACTTGCACACTTGTTAGACCTCCTCTTGCCCTCTGACACATCCAGACCCAGTGGCCGACTAGGTCTTCTCTTTAGTGGGCTTGAGCTCTACAGAGGACCATTGGTCCTTGAAGGACCTTCCTTGAAGGAACTTTGGTTGGAGGACAGAGGGGGAGAGGAAGCCTCGTCACGGTGTCCGTTGGTCCCCGCTGCTCTTCACTGCGGCCTGTCCTCTTGCTTCCTCTCCATCTCACCGCTGTCCCGAGGTCAAGCAGTAACAGGCCATGCGTTTTCTGGTTTGGTGGCAGGGGGCACATGCAGACGCAAATCTAATCACCTGTTTTGTTTTTTTTCTCGTGCATTAAGTGAGGTTTGTGTTCAGGCTCACGGGATTATTCTGCCATTTTTAAGTGCCTAGTGTTTTGCTAGGAGCTGTGAGAAAGATGCAGGAGAAATCAAGGTGTGTTTTTCATAATTTATGGTGAAGCAAGGCAAACACTGGTGATCTTCATACTAACTCAAGTGGAGCATGTGAAACAGTCTCACAGTAGGACATTTTGAGAAAAAAATTGGGAGAAGAGAGCAGAGTGGGGTCAGGTGGTGCCGTGCTCCACTCTGTCAGGCACTGTGGATGAGATCCTGCTGTCTCGGGGTGGACGGCCTGGTAGGAGCACCCCTAGGGAATGAGACCATAAATGTGTCACCGCTGCTGAGTGGTGTGGTGGACACAAGGGAACAGCGACGGGGGACGGTGATTTTACCCACATCAAGCTGGAGAAGAAAAGAGGGCTGTGGGCAGGGTGGGCGTGCAGGGTGAGTTTGGAGTCATCAGGAGGCAGTTGAGGGCCAGCCCAGGGGCTGCAGGGGAACCGAGGGTGAAAGCAGGGTGTGTTTCAAGGGGACCTTGAAGTTGGGGGGCTTGGCTGTAGGCTGGGTGTCAGGGCTGTAAAAGAGAGAAGGTGAGAAGGAAGCGTGGTTTCCAGTGCCCTGGAAGGAGGTGTGTCTGGATCCTTCTGAGCTGAGGTCATGGTGGAGAATCAAAGGGTTCGCTAGTCTCCCGTAAAAGGTAGAAATGTGGCACTTAGGTTAGGGGGCATGAAATGAAATCATCAGGAATTCCCTGCCAGTCCAGTGGTTAGGACTCTGAGCTTCTACTGCAGGGGGGCACAGGTTCCATCCCTGGTCGGGAAACTAAGATCCCGCAAGTCATGTGGTGCAGTCAAAAAAAAAAGAAATTATCAGAGTTAAACTCTTTGAGCACAAAGTACAACAGAGAGAAAATGCAGTGGGGGTACCTGTGGAAACAGGAGGCAGGTAGGGGAGGACGCCGAGGGAGAGAGGGCTCGCTCTCGGTATCTGCATCTGTCTCCCACCTGTGCTTGGGGGCGTTCTTCCCGGTTAAGACCAGCCCCAGAGCATCTTTGCATCTCCTAGAGGCACTTAGCAGGTGTTTGTGGAGTTAAATATTAAGTTTAAGAAGAGTGAGGAAACGGAAGGAAGATGCAGATTTGTCCACTGAAGGTCACGTGTGACCCAGGAGAGCCGTTGGAACAAAGTAGGGGGAGCTGGGCTTCAGGGCCTTTGTGATGAGGCGGCGACGCAGTAGCTTCATCTATGACTGGAGCGAAAGCAGAAGGGTACGGGGGTTTCTGACATTAGTGGGGAGTGAGGATGGGCAGACGCGCAGGGGAGCTTCCTTCCCGTGGCCTTGTTACGTCTGTGGGGCTGGGGGTGGGCTTAGGAGAGGGCAGGTTGGTCTCACTGCACACTCAGGTCAGCTCGTGGGAAGCGACAGAAATGAGTTCTCAGCAGCCCGGAGATTGAGTGAGGTTGGCCCAGTCGCCTGTCCCCCAGCCTAAGTTCACACCCCGAGCACGCTGTCCCTGCCTTGTCTCCCAGCCCCACCTCTCGGTGTCCCATCGATGTGGGCCTCTTTCTCCCCTTCAGGCCTTGAACTTGCTGGGAACACTCTGTTCTCCCCGACACTCCCCAGCCGTGGCCCACTCGTCCTTCTGCAAAGCCTTCGTTCCTCTAGGGCAGGGGTCCACAGCCTTTTTCAGCCAAGGGCCAGATAGTAAATATCTTAGGCTTTGAGGGCCACACGGTCTCTGTAGCAGCTGCTCAGCCCCGCCTATGTAGCGCGAAAGCCACCACGGCAGTACAAAGTGAATGGGTACGGCTGTGTTCCAAAAAACTCTAGTTGCAAAAGCAGGTAGCCTGCAGTTTGCCACTTTTACAACATGAATGGGGTCCCCCCACCGCCGTGTGTCCCACCTCACCCCCCAACCCTCATTGCGTTATGTTGTCACTCCAGGTACCCCCATCTGACTGACCTCGAGTTCCTAAACCCCGTGAGGACAGGGCAGGGTGTTCGGCCCTCCACTCTCCCCAGCGCCCAGCATGTAGGAGGCACTTGGGAAACCCCTGTGGACTGGACGGGTCCAGGATGAGATGCAGGAGGCTCTGAGGTGTGAGGGCTACATTTGACCTGAGGCTGTGGCCCTTGGGCAAAGACGGGAAGGGAACTTACGAAACAAAAGTGGTCCTTATATTGGGACCTGGGGTCTAAAGGTGATTATCTTTAGTTTCCAAAAATCTCAATGATGTCATATGTAATGTTTATATATGTAGTCAGATACGTGTGCATTTACAATTCATTTGTAATTTGTAAAGTAATTTTTTGGTTAATGTGTTCCATATAGATCAGGACCTGGGCCAAAGGGCCGGGTGACGTGACTGGGAGGGACAGACCCAGGTCCAGGAAAGGACAAACTGCAGATTAGATGAGAAGGGGGAGGGGTGAGTGGAAGAAGACATTTCCCCTAGGAGGGGTGAAGTCTCTGCCCCTTCTCCTGGGCCTTGTAAATGGAGTAGAAAGTGGCCAGGACAGCCAAGCCTCATTTCCCGGCCCAGCAGTCAGCCAGGAGCAGCTCTTTGGCTCCGGCTCTGCCTCTGGGGACTCTGACCCGGGCACTGGGGCACTGATTTTCGCTGCGGTTTTTATTCAGAGACAAGAGAAAGGAAGGGCCTCAGGTTTGGGTTGGCGAGGGCAGCACCCTGTGCTCCAGGGCTTCTGTTTGGATTGGCTGGTGCCTGCTGGCCAGGCCTGCGAGCCTTCCCAGCTATGGGGCTTGCTTACACTGGAGGATGTCTCGAATTTTCGAGACTCAGATCCGAGGCGAGCCCGGGGTTTGGGACCCAAGCCACAGGTCCCGGCAGTTTCTTCCTCGAGAAGCTAAAGAAATAGACCTTGAAAGTCAGTTCAGGCTCCGTGACGTGCCCTAGGCAGCCACTCATGGGAATCCTCAGAATCCAGGTCTCCTTGGAAACACGGACATGGGGGTGGGGGGAGGACGGGTTTGAATTCCTTGGGAGCAGAGAGACTGCCTCCCCGCTAGCTGCTTTTAGGACTGCCTTTTAGAATTTGAGGGGTTTGTTTGCTCCCTGCTTCCCTGAGTTGGAGGACACTGTCAGCCCAGCTGAACAGGGATGCGGGGAGGTGGGTGGGGAGCATCTCTTGTTGACCTCTAGCCTCTTTCTGTAGCCAGCTTTCTGATACAACTTCATAATGTGGACGACATAAGAAGAAACCAGACTTGGAGTAATTTGTTTCCCCCCAACCGGTTATCTGCTGGATAATTTAGGGTAGACTTGGGGTGGGGGGAGGCCTCACTGAGTCTCCATAATTCCTCTGGGCTGCTAAGGGCAGCCTGCAGAATGATTGGGGTAGCAGTTGCCTCATGCATTTGATTTTTTATTTTTATTTTATTATTTTTAAAATTTTTTTGGCCGTGCCGCAAGGCTTGTGGGCCCCCCGACCAGGGCTTGAACCCAGACCCCCACAGTGAGAGCGTGGAGTCCTAACCACTGGACCGTCAGGGAATTCCCATATGCATATGTTTTTTAAAGTGGCGTCTCTGTTCATCATTTGGGAAGCCCAGTAATTAATATAGCGTAAGATTAAGGGCCTTATACTAAAGTCAGCTTTGTGGGAGGAGGTGTTCTGTCAGGAGGACGTGACCAGTGGCATGTTGATATTGGTAAGGAACAAAAAAGCGTGAGTGTTGGTTGTCTTTAAGGAGTGAAGTTACTTGTGGTTTTCATTCTCTTCTTTAAGTTTGTCTGTATTTTCTGTGCTTTCCCCCACAGTAAGCATCACTTGTGCAGTTTTTCTTGCTTTCTTTAGAAATAGTTGAAGATCTTTTAAAGAAATTTCATAGAAATAGTACACGCTCGTTGTAACACGAACATCACTAAGACGTATGAAGGTAAAGGTGATGGTCTGTGCCTTACTCTTCCTCCCGTGTGTCCCTGCCTCAAGGACTGCATAGAAACAGCTCAGTGAGGATCTAAGTGCCCTTTTGCCTCGTGTATATAAACCCGTAGAGTTGGGTTGGGTTTTATTTTTTTATTTTTTATTTTTTGGACGTGCTGCATGGCATGTGGGATCTTAGTTCCCCAAGAACCCACGCACCCTGCGCTGAAAGCCTGGAGTCTTTTAACCACTGGACCACCAGGGGAGTCCCCTGGGTTGGGTTTTAAATTGCCTCATCCTATCACCTTAGATGGCACCTGGATTGTTTTTCTTTTACTGGAATACATTATTGCCATCGCTTCAGGACTGTTACAGGGTTAAGTCATCCTTTTTCATCATTACATAATATTCCGTAGTACGTACCATGATTTAGCCACCAATGCCCCTTCTGTGGGGCAGCCAGGTTTTTCCCAGTTCTTGCCACTGTTAACACTGCTGCATAAACATACACGTTCTTAAAACCTTGCGTTGACACCTTTTTTGTTCTGAAAGGCCAAAAGGAAATAGGTTTTAAATGTTTTAAAATCTGTTGTGAAATTGCTTTCCCAGAAGACCATGCAATTTAAACTTATTATTAATTTTTAAGTGCAATAAAACATTTGCAGAGAGCATTGAACTGGGTATCAGGAACCCTGTGTTTCAGTCCTGGCTCTGCTGGATGAGGTTGGGCAAGTATTTCTAAAACGTGGTATTCACATTTCGAATAACGTACTCAGATGTGGCCCTGGCGCGGATTCTAGAGGTCTGCCAGATCCTTCTACATCTGGCAGACCAGGATTTTTATGGTTATATGTAGATATGCTGTCTTCAGATGTGTCTCTTTCTTTCTTCAGATTAATTCGCAGAGGAATTCAAACTCTGGAAAGGTCATGCATCTCTGAAGAAGACAGAGATTACTGGACAGGGGCCTGTAGCCTCATTGGCATATGCCTCTGTGCCCAGAGCCAGGACAGGACTATGCTGGGCTAGCAGCTATTTCTCAGAGTACCAGAGGGGCTTAGTAGCTATTTCTCAAAGATTTCTAGGGTTTCAGTCCAGACTAAAAGTTCTCCTCTTATTTAGTTGAATAAAACCTGAGACAGACAGAAAGCACACTCAGCCCAGGCCGAGGTGAGCCCTTGGAATAGTAGCGATGTTGCCAAAGTTGCCGCTGCTCACCTTGTTCTCTCCTCTGCCCCCAGGTATGCCGGCACGTGAAGAATGGGGACATTCTCCTCCTGAACCGACAGCCCACCCTGCACAGGCCCTCCATCCAGGCGCATCGCGCCCGCATCCTGCCCGAGGAGAAAGTCCTGCGGCTCCACTATGCCAACTGCAAGGCCTACAACGCCGACTTTGATGGAGACGAGATGAACGCCCACTTCCCTCAGAGTGAACTGGGCCGGGCTGAGGCCTACGTCCTGGCCTGCACGGATCAGCAGTACCTTGTTCCCAAGGTAGGTCTGACCTTGAGGCGGTTCCATGGTCATCGCCAGCACAACTTGGCAGTCCAGGTCCGGGCCCTTGCCAGCTCCTGGAGTCAGTGGGTGGCTCTAGGGCAGGGGCGTGTGGAACAGAAGGTCTTGGCTTCTTCCGGGTGGGGTCTTCAGCTCTCTAGTGGTTAGAGGCAGGGAAAGGGTTTTCTCTTGCTGCCCCTTAAGGTGGCAGGAAAGAAGTTGTAACAGTCATCCCAGAACGCTGAGTTTAGTAGCTGCATAATAGGTCTTGTCTTCCAGTCTGTTTGGATTCTACAACTTATTAGCCTCTGGCAAGCGTTAGCATCCCAGCTGTGAGGGTCCCCAAGGTCCACAGATGACTCTGATCTTTTGAGTCTGGACAAGCAGGAGTTTTAAGAGACAACTTAACCCCAAGGGTCCAGATGAAATTCCCCTCCAGCCCATGAGGAATCTCCTCTGTGAATCCCTTCCTTAATTAGCCGTTTGCGTCGCAGTGATTCACAACGATACATCATTCCTTTGGGCTGCAGTGTGGAGTAGTAATAATAATAAAGAACTATGGCTACCGTTTGCCAAACACTTTTTCAGTGTCAGACACTACAAAGCACGTTGGAGGCCTCTCCTTTCTTCCTCCCCACACTCCTTGGGGTAGGTACTACTAACGTCCACATTTACACATGAAGAAACGGTGTAGGGACTTCCCTGTCGGTCCAGTGGTTAAGACTCCTTGCTTGCATTGCAACAGGCTCTGGTTGCATCTCTGGTCGGGGAGCTAAGATCCCACGTGCAGCGCGGCGCAGCAAAAAAAAAAAAAAAGAAAGGTGTAACTTACCGGAGGGCACAGAGCTGAGGAGGAGGAGGAAGGGCCAGGGACTCCCAGATCCTTGTGTCTCGTTCTTCTCTGCTGTGCGGGCCCTGCTGCCCTTCCACAGAAATGAGGGAGACCTCTGCACCCAGGAAGCACCAGAGGCTGCTCGGAGATGTCCCTCATCGATTAGTAATCTCTCCTCCTGGGAACTTCTCTTCCCCCGTCAAGTCCCACCTGGGGAATCAGGCAGGTGGCCAGGGTCCGAGCGTCCCAGCCTCGTTGCCTACCAGACACACCACTGTGGCTTCATCCTGGACTCAGTTATTTGGACATAACTTTCTTTCCCTTCTCCACCCTGGCTCCTGATTAGTGAAGGGGCTGACAATAGGCAGGAGGGGTTTAGGGGCCCACTCAGGTCCCACAGAAATTAGAAGAAATAATTTGATTAATTTTTACTAATAATTTTACTAGTAATTAGTAATAATTTTAATAATTAGAGGAAAAAGAAGAAATAACTAGAAGGAAATAATTTGACTAATTTGAAAATTGGCTTTTTGTCTTTTTATGTAAATAATATCCGTGGTAGCTATGATGGTGGTGGCAATAAAAGCCACCGTCTGCTGAGCACTCCCTGTGCCTCAGGCACTGCTCTGAGCAGTTGGCAAACCTTCTCACTTAGTCCTCACAACAGCCTTAGGAGGTGGGTGCAATTTTCAGATGAGGAAACAGGTGAGTGACTTGCCAGCCAGTGATGAAGCTGGGACTTGAACCCAGCACCGTTGACCCCCCAAGCCTGTGTGCTCAGCCTCGTGTGTGATTAGCCCCGCCGACAGGCGAGGCTGGGCCTGGCTGAGGGCACGTGGCAGTGAGTGGCTCCCAGGACTGAACCGGCCGTCTGGCTCTCTAAAGGGAGTGTCACATTTCACCACAGGGGATACTACCAGCGAGCAGCAGATGGTTCCTTTTTTGCCGGCAGAGTGACCTCTGGACTTTAGCCGCATGGGGAGTTGGGGTGCTCCGAAGTTCTCAGGCCAATGAATTTGAATGTGCTATACTTGATTTTGATTGAATAAAGTAGAACAGGTGACCTCATTGCTTACAGCATGTCCTGCAAAGGGCTGGACTATTTAAAATCCAGATGTGCCTCATCATATGCTCACCTGCCTATGAGTTTTAGGTCAGGAGACAGGGAGAACACAGATAAATAAGCTTACATCAATAAACTAAATTCTTAAAGAGTAAAAACAAAAAACAACACTTCTAGGGGATGACCTGAGGGTTCACTTTACTTTCAGACAATTTTTTTTTTTTTTTGGCCAGCCTGTGCGGTTTGTTGGGATCTTAGTTCCCCAACCAGGGATTGAGCCCGCGTCCTCAGCAGTGAAAATGCAGAGTCCTAACCACTGGACCGCCAGGGAATTCCCTCAGACAATTGCTTTTGTCAGAGGTAAAGAGCTTTTGATTCTTGATAAATTTTGTTTAGTCCTCAGTGTGAATGCTGAGGTGGAATCGTTATTTTTTTGCTAATGGTTATAAAAATGAAACATGTACTTTGTTGGCAAAGTCCTAAAGGACGAGAGCTGGTTTTCCTAAGCCATCTTTGGGTAATTTTTCTTGGCGTGTCTTTATTTCCCTTTGTTTGTGTTTCCCTTTGTTCATTATTCTGTTTCTTCTCTAGTTCTAGGTTCTCTTCCTTGACTAACCATAGTACCCGATTTAAGTTCATTTTATTGTCGGTTATATGTGTTTAACAGGGTTGGATGTTGTCTTCTTACTTCAAATAGGAGAGGAATGGAACTTGAACTGTTTCTTTTCCAAGAAAACAGTTACACTTTTCATTTACATGTTTCTGTGTGGATTCTTTTTTTTTCTTCTGTTTGTTGTACCTATTGAGGGCCAATGCTTCATGGAAGTTTTTTTAACAAGGCTTGAGACATAGTTTCCAGACTTTGACTTAGCTACGAAATTCAAGTCACAGAATACCCTAATTCTCAAAGCATCCTGACCAAAGACATCAATTTTAATGTCATTTTGCTGTGATATTAGGTGGAATAGGATAGCTGACAATTACCTGGGTTTTTGATTCAGAGATGGTCTTTCTGATCCTAAGCAGATTTAGGAAATTCAGAATTATAAGTAGACCCTTAGTAAATTGCTTTAATCAGTATTCCTCCCTAGAATTCATGATTATTGCATTGAAAGCAATTTAGCCATTAAGGTAATTTTTTAGTCATGGAAAAGTCTGGATGGAGAGAGAAGGCACTGACTAGATCCCATAACGTATAATTATGTTCTTGAAAGGAAAAAAGCAAACGGGAAAATCTATATCTGCCCCCAAAGACTGTGGGATGAGTCAAATGCCTAATACTGTTTTGGGTTTTTCCTCTAAGCAAAATAAGACCTTGTCTTTGGAATAAGACACAGAGTGTAATTTTTGATTCATGCTCGTAACTCAGAGCCTTCGTAGGAAGGGCCGCGTGCCCCATCTGATCTTGCCTTCCGTCTGCACCACCTATTCAGCTCATCTGTAGTAATTATCTTTGAGTTTACGTAAAGCCCGTTGCCACAGTATGGAGACTGTTTGACAAGCATCCTTTTTAGCCTTTGAATTAGGGCATGTGGTTAAATTCCTGGTGCTTCTCCATGGCTGCATTTGTGAGTTCCTTAGTTATGAAACATGGACATAATATTGGACAGTGTTTAACGAATAAGCAAATGATAACAATCTGTAGATCCAAGGCACAGATTTTTCTCAAGTTCCCATAAACATTGAAAAGGTTGCAAAAACTGCTTCTTAGAGAATGTCAGTGGGCACAGCTATTTTTACTTTAATGTGCCTTATGTTGCCATGAATGCAGACCTGCAGATAGGGTTCAGGAGACTGGGGATCAGAAAGGCTGTGGAAAGATGAATGTACCCACCCAACTGGGGCTTTTATAAAGCCCCTTGTTTTGACATCTGGTAAATAACAGCCTACCATGAATACGTGCTACATTATGAAGAGACGCTGACAGCAGGCATTCTTTCCTTCTGCAGTCACACACGCCAAAGCCCTCCACAACCCTCTTGAGGAACCTCCGCCCGAACCCCACCCTCCCTGCGCTGGCCCACTCCAAGTCACTCCTCAGGCCAAGCTGCAATACTGCCCTCAGAGAGACCATTCCTGACCAACCTCCTCACCCCAAATCTATGTGATGACCCATCCTGTTATTTTCCTCCCATATTTAAAACTCTTTGTGATAATGTCTCTGTCCAATCATTTGTTTACTGTCTAGCTCTTTCTCATCATGAAGGATCGTGTCTGCTTGGGCCACTGGAGTAGATTAAAGGTCTAACCCAGTGCCT
Source organism: Lipotes vexillifer (assembly GCF_000442215.2). Classification (NCBI taxonomy): domain Eukaryota; kingdom Metazoa; phylum Chordata; class Mammalia; order Artiodactyla; family Lipotidae; genus Lipotes; species Lipotes vexillifer. The sequence goes on from NW_006793745.1 coordinate 1,319,612, forward strand.
AGGCATACAGTAGGCTCTCAATAAATATTTGTTGAATGGATGACTGATTTAGAGGAGAACCAGGCCAGAAATGTGTGAAAAATACCAAAGCGTAAAACCAAAATATAAAAACAAGGACACAGCTAACAGCAGCCAGACCAAGTTTATGCATAGATGCCAGAAATATGCTGGAGTAACTAGAAACAGATAGGATTATGGAGAGAAGGCTAGGCGGCCTGGATGAATTTGCAGCAGTTTTGATGCAGAACAGTGGGCAAAAGGCAAAGGTGGGAGCTGGTCAGGAAGCCCTGGTCATGTGCTCTGGTAGGCAGTTTGCTCTCAAGATGGGAAGCCCAAGCTCCGCTCCGGCCTGGTGCGGCTCAGAGACAGGACAGTACGGGGATGTAAAGGAGGGCTGTTGCTAGCGGGCCGCTCCCAAGCGCACAGGATTAGGAATTAGAATGCGACTTCAGTTTTTTCTTTGTTCTCCTCTTATCTGTTTTGGTTTGTAGGATGGCCAGCCATTGGCAGGGCTGATCCAAGATCACATGGTTTCGGGTGCGAACATGACCATTCGAGGCTGCTTTTTCAGCCGGGAGCAGTATATGGAGCTGGTGTACCGAGGACTCACAGACAGAGTGGGGCGTGTGAAGCTCTTTCCTCCTGCCATCCTGAAGCCCTGTCCGCTGTGGACAGGAAAGCAGGTAATTGGGAGAAAACAACTGGTGGCTATAAAACAAGGAAACAGGCCACTCAGTCGAGAGGTTTTTTTGTTCCCAGGAGAGCCCAGGCCAGAAACAGAAATGGCATATCAAACAATAGTCTGACTCTCTCTTTGATGGGGTTTTTGGGTGTAGACGGTTTCAAGGGAGTGTCTGCTAAGCGTAAGCTGCATAGTTTCTGTCCTTTGCTTCTAACTTAAACTCCGTGTCCTCAGAATCCAGATATGGTGGTAATAGGCAGTGGTGCTGATGGTAGCAGTAGTTAAGGTTTGTTGGGAGTGCTTCAAATAGGTTGTCTTACTTAACCCTCACAACCAACCTGCGATGCAGAAACCATCATTATCATCATTTAGCAGATGAGGATAATGAAGTTTGGAGAAGCTGTTACATACCCAAGCCCATAGGAGCCAGAGTTGGGATTCAAACCCAAGACTTTCTAACACCCAGACCATCATACTATACTTAATCAGTTATGTGATCTTGGCTCTGTCAGCATCAGTTCTTCATTTATAAAACAAAAGGGTTCAGGTTGATGAGCCCTAAGGTCTCTCCCAGCTCTGCAGTTCTTTAAATCTGTGGACCTGGGACTTGACTGCTTTTTAGTTACCGAGCCAACTTGTATTCCTGAGATAAACCTTACTTGGTTATGAGGTAGTATTTGCTAAACTTCTGTGTAGAATTTTTTGCCTCTGTGTACATGAGGGATTTTGATACGTGGTTTTCTTGTCATATGTTTGCATGGTTTTGGTATCAGGGTAACACTGGCTTCATAGGATGAGTTGGGAAGTATTTACTCTTCCGTTTTCTGTAAGAGTTTGTATAGTGTTTTTTTTTTTAATACATTTATTTATTTATTTTTGGCTGCGTTGGGTCTTCACTGCTGTGCACGGGCTTTCTCTAGTTGCGGCTATCGAGGGCTTCTCGATAGGTTGCGGTGCGTGGGCTTCTCATTGCAGTGGCTTCTCTTGCTGCGGAGCACAGGCTCTAGGCACGCGGGCTTCGGTAGTTGTGGCACGTAAGCTCAGTAGTTGTGGCTCGCGGGCTCTAGAGTGCAGGCTCAGTAGTTGTGGCTTGCGGGCTTAGTTGCTTCATGGCATGTGGGACCTTCCCGGACCAGGGCTCGAACCCATGTACCCTACATTGGCAGGCGGATTCTTAACTACTGCGCCACCAGGGAAGTCCCCAGAGTTTGTGTAGTACTGATATTATTTTTTCGTTAAATGTTTGGTGGAATTCACCAGTGGAGCCATCTGGACCTGGAGTTTTCTCTTTAGGAAGGTTTGTTTAACTAAAATTTCTATTTCTCTAATACATATAGGGCTATTTAGGTTATCTGTTTCTCCTTGGAGGAACTTTACTGCTTTGTTTTTTCAAGGAATTTCATCTAAGTTATTGAATTTATAGGCATAAAGTTATTCATCATATTCCTTTACTTTCCTTTTCTATTTGTAGAATCTGAAGGTGGGTCCCCTGTCTCATTTCTGATAGTGGTAATTTGTGTCTTCTCTCTTTTTCCTGCTCAGTTTGCTTAGAGGTCGGTCAGTTTTATTGTTCACAGAGAACCAGCTATTATTGACTTTCTCTATTTTTCTGTTTTCTGTTTCATGGATTTCACTTTGGTCTTTATTTCCTTTCTTCTGTTTACTTTGGGTTTGATTTGCTTTTCTTTTTTAGTTACTTAAGGTTGAAACAGAAGTCACTGATTGGAAACTTTTTTCCTTTTTTTAATATTGGCATTTTATATATAAAATTTCCCCTAAGCATGTTGTATTTTCATTTACATTCACTTCAGAATACTTGCTAATTTCTCTTTTTTTGACCCCTGAGTTATTTAGAAGTATATGATTTAGTTTCCGAATATTTAGGGGTTCTCCAGATATCTGTATTACTGATTGCAAATTTAATTCCACTGTGGCCAGAGAACATACCTTGGATAACTTGAATCCTTTTCAGTTTATTGAGATTTGTTTTATGACTTCAAGTACTGTCTGTCTTGGTAAATGATCTGTGTGTCCTTAAAAATAATATGTATTCCGCTGTTGTTAGATGGCGTGCTCTGTAAATGTCAGTTAGGTTCAGGTGATAGATAGTTCAAGTGTATTATATCCTTGCTGATCCCTGTCCATTCCCTAAGGTCACTGTATTGAAAACCTTTGTTTTATATTCATGTGTCATGTTCATGTCTGCTTTTGTTGTTACTGTTTTTGTTTCTAGTGGATGTGAAATCAGGTCACCATTGTTCTATCCTGGCCAGAAACAGAAGTTGATTTAACAGAATAGATGGGGAATTTTGCAGTTAGGTTTAGTTCAGGGATTGGTGAGCTTTTTCTGTAAAATCCAGAGAGAAAATATTTTAGGCTTTGTTGGTCATCCAGTCTCTGAGTTACAACTACTCAGCTCTGCCATTGTCACGTGAAAGCAGACATAGACAAGGCTTAAATGAATGAGCATGACTGCGATTCAATTTAACTTTATTTACAAAAATAGATGGTGGGCCAGATTTGGCTTATAGGCTGTAGTTTGCTAGCCCCCAGTTCAGCTGGTTATATGTATTTGTCCACTTATATTCTTTTTATTATTTCTTTTTTATGTGTCTTTATTTTGTACGTCATCTCAAGTTATCTTGGACATAAAGGGATTTTAATTCTTAGGTAAGTGTTCAGAATTTATTAGGATTTTGTTTAAACGTAAGCAGTGAGTTCAAAATAGAACCAAATAGTTGACAAAGACTGTATATCTAGAGCTACGAATATGTTCATTCCCTTCAATCTGAGAATCCAGCGTAAGGAAATCATCTGAAGTATAGTAAAAGATAACTTGAAAAAAGCAGTCCATGACATCGTGGTTTATAGTGGTGGAAATTAGAAAAACCTAGATACCCAGCACTGGGGCTAAGTAAATTGTGGGACATCCATTTGTTAAGATATTATGTAGTTGTTTAAAATAGTGGTTTTAAAAAGTTATGTAACCGTCTGGAAAATTCTCTGACATAATGTTGAAAGAAGAAATAGACTACACAGTTCTATGTGTAATCACAGTTGGAACGTGTTAAAAATGTGTATGAGCAAAAACTTTGACATAAAAAAAGATCAAAGTGATAGAGTAATTTGGTTTGTGTTAGGAATAATTTCTTTTTCACTGTTTAACATTTCTGGCCTATGCTTATTTTATAATGAAATCGAATTGGAAAATAGGCCCAGGTTTTATTTCTGTTGCAGCTGAGATTTTTCAGTGTTTTTTGAGAGGTTGGTACAGGCTGTTATTTCTTTGCAAATAGATGAAAAGGGGAAGAGTGACTGCACTGCGCAAGAATTTGTTAGTGACTCAGTCTGATTCTACAGAGAAAAGCCATGTTTTGAATCAGGAAATAAGGAACTTACCTTGGGAAATTTATTTGTACTGCCCTAGAAAATTAAGTCTTAGGCTATTTCTCCAGGGCATTTTATACAGCCTCTCGAGTGGTTTTCTTTCCACCTAAGAATCGGAGTTCTCTCACCATTTGTTGAAAATGAGAGAGCATTGTAAAGGAAGATTTGCCCGTCACAGCAGCTCTCGAGCACATAGCTCAATGAGTGTTCACAAAGTGAATACGTAAGTCGTCACCTAGATCAGAAAGTAGAATATCACCAACACCCCCAGAAGACCCTTCCAGGCCCCTCTCAACTTCTGCCCCTCCCCAAAGGTAGCCACTTACCTGACTTCTAACACTTATAGGTAAGTTTTGTCTTTTCTTGAGCTTTACATAAATGGGATCATAGAGTAAATCATATCTTTGTGTGAGTCACTCATGTCATCACATATGGTGGTAGTTTACTCACTTTTGTTGATGTGTGGTATTATATTATATGATTATACCATTATATATTTGTCCATTTTACCGTTGATGGACATTTGGGTTGTCTTCGATCGTCTTCATTTGGCTATTACAAATAGGGCTACTGTGACATTCTTGTACATGTCTTTTGCTGAGCGTATATATGCATTTTGATGGCTAAATGCCAAGGAATCAAATTGCTGAGTCATAAGATCTACCTTCAACTCTAATAAATAGTTTAATAAACAGTTTTCCAAAGTGCTTGTAGCAATTTACACCTCCACCAGCAGGGCATGAGAGTTCCAGTTACTCCTTATTCTCAGCAGAACTTCATATTATTGTCCCATTTCGTTTGGGTGTCTTTTATTTTTTGTTTTTTCCCCCATCTGTAAATTTAGCCATTGAAATGGGTGTGTGGTGGTGTCTTATTGTGGTTTTAATTTACATTTCCTTAATGACAGGTGAGGCTGAGCACCTCTTCATATGCTTATGGCCACTGGGATCTCATCTTTTGTGAAGTGCCAGTTCAAGTCTTTTGCCTTTTTTTAGTCTATGCCATTCTCTTATTACTAGGTAAGAGTTTTAGAAATATATTCTAGTGTAAGTCCATTGCCAGATATGTGTATTACAAATACCTTCTGCTTGATGCCTGGCCTTTTTGCCCTTTCACTTAATGCTGTTTTCTAATGATCAGAAGTTCTTTATGTAATGTAATTCACCAGGCTTTGCCTTTTATGGCTAGTCCTGTATAAAAACTACTTGGCTGCCCCAAGGTCATTAAGGTATTTCCTTGTATCATTGTTAAGCAGCTTTATTGTTTGCCCATTCATGCTTAGGTCTACTGTCTGCCTGGAGTTGAATTTTGTGGATGTTGTTGATGTGAGGAAGGGGTCAGGATTCATTTCCTTCCCATAGGACTATCCAGTTGATACAACATCGTTGATGAAAAGACCATTGTTTTTCCTCTGCTCTTTAGTATCTCCTGTGTTGTAATTGTATATGTGTAGGTCTACTCCTGGACTCATTTCAGTTCCATTGATTAGTTTGATCCCATTGCACCAATACCACACTGTCTTATTTATTGTAGCTTTATAGTAAGTTTTGATTTTCGATAGTAAACGTTTCCAGCTTTGTTCTTCTTCATGACTGTCTTGAATATTCTTGGCCCTGTGAATTTCCATATAAATTTCAAAGTCATCTTGTATATTTCTGCAAAAAAGTACCTGCCAGGAGTTCTTTTGAGATTACATTCCAGTGTTGAGTCTTCCAAATTATGAACACAGTATGTCTTTCAGTGACATAAAAGTCTTGTTCATCTTTCATTAGATTCATTCCTAGGTTTTGCTATTATAGATGATACTATGGGGTTGTGGTTTTTTTTTTTTTTTTTTTTTTTTTTTTGCGGTATGCGGGCCTCTCACTGTTGTGGCCTCTCCCATTGCGGAGCACAGGCTCCGGACGCACAGGCTCAGCAGCCATGGCTCTCGGGCCTAGCCGCTCCTCGGCATGTGGGATCTTCCCAGACCAGGGCACGAACCCATGTTCCCTGCATCGGCAGGCGGACTCTCAACCACTGCGCCACCAGGGAAGCCCAATATTATGTTTTAAATTTCCTAATTGTTTACGGTTGGTATATAGAAATAGTTAATTTTTGTATATTGTCCTTGATTCAGCAACCTTGCTGATTTCATTTATTAGATCTCTGCCCTTTAAATTCTTTTTAACTATAGAAGTAACGTAAGTTTCTCGTTAAATAAAGAGACAGTAAGGCTTCCTTGGTGGGGCAGTGGTTAAGAATCCACCTGCCAATGCAGGGGACACGGCTTCGAGCCATGGTCCGGGAAGATCGCACATGCCGCGGAGCAACTAAGCCCACGTGCCACAACTACTAAGCCTGCATTCTACAGCCCGCGAGCCACAACTACTGAAGCCCACGCGCCTAGAGCCCGTGCTCTGCAACAAGAGAAGCCACTGCAGTGAGAAGCCTGCACGCCACAACAAAGGGTAGCCCCCGCTCTCCGCAACCAGAGAAAGCCCACGGCAGCAACGAAGACCCAGTGCAACCAAAAATAATAAATAAATGAAATAAATAAATTTATAAAAATAAATAAATAAAGAGACAGTAATATGAAAGGAAAAAGGAAAAATTTCCTCTCTGTCCAATCCCATTCTTCATGTATGTGCATACTCTCATAGAAAACAAATAAAAATGGAATCATATTATACCTACTCAGGAGAACCGTGAACCATGATTAAATTTGACATTCAGTTTTGAGCTTGTATTTAAGACCACTTCTTTATCCGTGATACTCTGGTGCCTGAGGCATGCACTTACCTCATCCTCAGGCACGTCGACCTCAATTTTAACTGGTCTGTAAGAGAGCTTACTTTAATTGAGCCACCAGGTCCTCCAAAGGGGATTCCATTATTTCAGGCAGTTTGTATTTTTAATTTGAACCACCCTAATACACTCCAAATATAGCATGAAGTTTATTTAACTGTTTTCATGTGCTAGGTTGACAGAACCTTTCTTGTAATTGCTTTGTGACATATTTAGTTCACTTGATGTATCGTGGGGTTCATTCTGTGTCTGTACGTGTAGATTGACTTCATTCTTCTTAACCCATTCTGTGTTGTACCCAATAATATGGATATATATATAATTGATTTAACTGTCTCTCTATTTGCAGACATTTAATGAGTGTCCAGTTTTTTTGTTGTTGTGGGTTTTTTGTTTTGTTTTGTTTTTGGCCACACTGAGTGGCTTGTGGGATCTTAGTTCCCTGACCAGGGATCAAATCCAGGGCCCCAGCAGTGAGAGCACTGAGTCCTAACCTCTGGACCACCAGGGAATTTCCTGTTGGCAGACGTGTAGATTGTTACCTGTTTTTTTACTATTCTGAACAGTGCTGTGGTGGACACCCACTTATACCTATACTAGTGTACTTTTCGTTGGTATATATTTTAAATGAATTCCTAGAATTGTGATTGCTGGCTTAAAGGGTATACACATTTCAAAACATTTTTTAAAAAGAAGTCCATTTAATTTTTGGAACATTTTTTAAAGTTCAATACAGGCTTCATATAAATAATTTAAATAATAAATAATTATAATTCTTGTAGATTTTGCCTCCCTTCACAGTTTAAAAGAATGTTGCAGGTATGATCTTTCCTGCCTAGCATAGTTTATGACCAGAAAGTAAATTATGCACTTCTAGAATATTAGTGTAGGTAAGGACCTCAAATCATCTTGTCTGGCATCCTTGTTTTTTTTTTATTGAAATGTAATTCATACTTACCAGAAAAATTACCATTTTGGTAAGTATATAATTCAGTGATTTTTTTTTTTCGGTGTATTCTTTATGTTGTACAATCATCACCACTAATTCCAGAACATTTCCATAACCCCCAAAAGAAACTCAGTACCTATTGGCAGTCAGCCCTGATTCCTCCTTCCCCCATTCCCTGGCAATCACTTTCTGTCTCTGTTGATTTGCCTGTTTTGGACATTTCATATACATGGTATCATACAAGTTAGGTACGCTTTTGTGGCTTGTTACTTTTACTTAACATAATGTCTTCAAGATTCATCCATGTCGTAGCATGAACAGTACCTCATTCCTTTTCATGGCTGAGTAATATTCCATTGTATGGTTATACCACGTTTTGTTTATTCATTTGTCAGTTGATAAATGGAATATTTGGCTTGTTTCCACTTTTCGGCTGTTATAAATAAGGCTGCATTGAGTATTCGTGCACCAGTTTTTATATGAATGTGTACTTTCAGTTCTCTTGAATATATAGCTAAGAGTGAAATTGCTGGGTCATATGGTAATTCTGTGTTTAACATTTTTGAGAAACTACCAAACGTTTTTCCAAAGCAGCTATTACAATTTTACATTTCCACCAGCAATGTATGAGGGTTCCAATTTCTCCACATCCACACTAGCACTTATTTGTCTTTCGTTTTTTAAATAACCATCTTAGTGGGTGCAAAGTGGTGTTTCGTTGTGGTTTTCATTTACCTTTCCCTAATGATTAAAAATATTGAGCATCTTTTCATATGCTTACTGGCCATTTATAATATCTTCTTTGGAGACATGTCTATTCAAGCCCTCTGCCCATTTATTAATTGGGTTGTTCATCTTTTTAATTGTTGAGTTCTAACAGTTCTTTGTATATTGTGGCTATTAGATCTGTATCACATATATGACACACAAATATTTTGTACCATTATATGGGTTTTTTTCACTTTCTTGATAGTGCCCTTTAACACACAAATATTAATTTTGATGAAGTCCTATTTATTGACTTTTTCTTTTGTTGTCTGTGCTTTTGGTGTCACATCTGAGAATCTGTTGCCTAATCCAAGGGTACACAGATTTACAGCTGTGTTTCCATCTAAGAGTTTTATGGTTTTAGCCCTTACATGTAGGTCTTTGATCCATTTTGAGTTAATTTTTCTATGTAGTGTGAGGTAGGGGTCCAGCTTCATTCTTTTGCCAGTAGATAACGCAGTTGTCTCGGCACCATTTGTTGACAACACTATTCTTTCTCCATTGAATGTTCTTAGCACCCTTGTTAAAAATCAGTTAACCACAGGTGTATGGGTTTATTTTTAGACTCTCATTTCTAGTCTATTAATCAATATGTCTATTTTTATGCCAGTATCATGTCCTAATTACTGTAGCTTTGAAATAAGTTTTAAAATCTGGAAATGTGAGTCCTCCAGCTTTGTTCTTTTTCAAGATTATTTTGGCTATTTGGGGTGCCTTGCATTTCCATATGAATTGTAGGGTCAGCTTGTCACTTGTGTAAAAGTGGCAGTTGGAATTTTCATAGGGATTGCATTGAATCTGTAGATCAATTTGGGGAGTGTTGCCATCTTAACAATATGAAGTCTTCCAATCCATGATGTCTCTCCGTTTACTTAGATCTTCTTTAATTTCTTTAAATAGTATGTTATTGTTTTCCGCTTACAAGTTTTGGGCTTCTTTGGTTAAATTTATTCCTGAGTATTTTATTCTTCGTGATGTTATTGTACATGGAATTGTTTTCCTAATTTCATTTTCAGATTGTTCATTGTTAATGTGTAGAAATACGGTTGATTTTTTTAAAAACAAATTTATTTATTTGTTTGTTTATTTATTTATGGCTGCGTTGGGTCTTTGTTGCTGCTCATGGGCTTCCTCTAGTTGCAGCGAGCAGGGGCTACTCTTCGTTGCAGTGCGCGGGCTTCACATTGCAGTGGCTTCTCTTGTTGCAGAGCACGGGCTCTAGGCATGCAGGCTCCAGTAGTTGCGGCACGCAGGCTCAGTAGTTGTGGCTCGCGGGTTCTAGAGCACAGGCTCAGTAGTTGTGGCACACGGGCTTAGTTGCTCTGTGGCATGTGGGATCTTCCCGGACCAGGGCTCGAACCCATGTCCCCTGCAGGCGGATTCTTAACCACTGCACCACCAGAGAAGCCCTACGGTTGATTTTTGAGCGTTGATCTTAAATCCTTTAGCTTTGCTGAAGTCATTTAGTAGCTCTAATAATTTTTTGTGGATTCCTTCGGGTTCTGTCTACATAAGGTTATGTCATCTGCAATTAGAGGTAGTTTTCCTTCTTACTCTCCAATCTGAAAGCAGCTTTATTCTTTCCATGCCTGATTGCCCTGGCTAGAACCTCTGTTGAATACAGTGGCAAGAGCACACATTCTTTTCTTGTTCCTGATCTTAGGCAGAAAGCGTCGTCTTTGCTCACTGAGAATGGTAGATGTAGGGTTTTCATTGATGCCTCCCCTTTATTAGGTTGATGATGTTCCTTCCTATTCCTAGTCTGTTGAGTGTTTTTTATCATGAAAGGGTATTGAGATTGTCAAATGCTTTTACTGCCCCCTCCATTTTACAGATGAGGTGGCAGGTCACATCTCCCTGTCCTTAGATGGTTGGCTACATATGTTACCTTTCTCTCAGACCCTCCATCCTGACTGTGCCCAGCTGGCAGTCCCCACTGGGCATGTGGCACTGTGGTTGAAGTGCAGCTTGTGGTCAGCATCCCAGGGAAGTCACCCTCCTGCCTTTACTCCTCACCCCCTCTCCTGGTGGTGCCAGCCTTGTGAAGAACGGGGGCCATGACCTTCCTGGTCATTTTCTGAGGGATAACAAGGACTGTTGTCTGCTTTCTTTAACGATGCTGTTGCCAGCTGTCCCTGGTTCCCGGAGCACATGCGTGAAAAGACAGCTGCTCCCGTAGCTGCCCCGACCCCCATTGTGCACATATAGACACTTCTTTGTAGGGCACAGGCACACAAAGAGCTGTTGATGCCAGCCGATGGCTCCCAGCCCCTCCTCAGCCCTGGGCCTGTCTGACCGGTCTGCCTGCCCCCAGCCTGCTGTGTCTTTGGGAATGCGTGCTCTTGGCCTCTGTGGAGCTGACCCGTGGTCATCCCTAGGTACGGCTGCCCCCATGTGGCTTCTCTGTGGAGCAGCTGTTTGTGAAATCGCCTCTCTTGGCCTCCTGCTGGCAGTTGTGTATTGAGTGGATGGCCATACCGATGGGCCCAATTGGGCAGGGGAAGGACTCCCCGGCCTTTCAGTAGCCATAGTTAATCCCAGTCAAAGAAATTTATTTCTGGTATTAGCTACGTAGAAGTGAATTGCGTGGGAGCCATTGGGTGGCCGAGCAATCACATCACTAGCGCGCCCTGTGATAGACCTCACACAGAGACAGCGTCCCATGTGCTCCCCACTCAGGACGCCTTAATAACTGCTTCCAAAGTGCCAGTCCTTCTTGTCAGTGTCACTTGGGAGGCTTATTCTTTGCAGCATTTATTTAGCTTCAAAGTCCAGACCAGGAATGTATTTGGAACAGGTGATCCTGCTAAAAGTTAAATCCGAGCACGTCACTCCTTTGATCAGAACTTTCCAATTACCTTTCCTTCTCACTCAAACGAAAAGCCTTCTGCCCAAAGCGCATGATCTGACCTCTGCAGGGCTCCCTTCTCCTTCGTGGTGAGGCTTTCCCTGCCTATCTTGTGTAAAATCCCAGGTACTGTCTCCCCCTGCTCTACTCTGGGTCCTCCTTCCCCGCTTTATTTTCCTCCAAAGTGTGGATCCCCTCGGGATTGGAGGCTCCACTGAGGGCAGAGACTGTTTTATTCATGACTCCCCCAGCGCCTGGCTCAAAGTAAGCCCTCGATGTATAATTGCTGAATGAATGAACGGATCTCAGCAATGCTAAGGCTAAGAGAACGTAACCCTTTGCCCCCCAGCCCACGACCAGTCAGTGATGGGGTGGACCCTGGGACACCCCCTTATCCCCGAAGCTTCACTGAAGCCTGCTTCTCAGTCACATACCTCGGGCCTCCTCTGTGAAGCTCTTCAGAGGGAAAACTCTGGATTCTTAGTCTGTATATCCTTTCCTCCTTGGTGCCCCCCAGAAAGTCAGCACTGTTCTGTGGGAGCACATTACTAACTGTATGTGATAATTGTCCTCTGTTTTGATGTGGCCTGAAAATGAGAGGAGGATGCCTCTGACGAGTGTTCTTAGACCTTTGCCTCAGTCCTGGGGCTCACGTGTCAGAGCTGCCTTACCCTGGCAGAGGGCGGTGTTACGAGCCCCGCCATCCCTCTCAACCCTGCTGTCTTTGTTTTCCTTTTTTTGTTGTTTTTTTTTTTAACCACATACAAATTTAAATCTTTCTCTACTGTGATCCCACAGCAGTTTATTTTCCTTTTCTTCCTTTGGTCTGTTCAGGAACTTGACTTCAAGTCTAGGGGATTCTTCACTCTAAGAAGTGAAGTTCTTCGTGGTATGTGTTTGTTTCCAATCCTAAGCTCCCTCCTAAGTCATGTAAGCAGAAAAGTAAAAACTGAGATCTTGTCCCACAGACAAGAAAGTGTCCCGTTTTTGTTGGTGGTGGGTGTTTTGTTGTTTGCTGTTTTCTGCTTCACCTGCAGCTCATCAGACTGGAGCCGTGTCTGCCTTTCAGGCTGAAGAGCGAGAGGGACAGGGCGTCCTAAAAGGGAACGTCTCAGCTTTTCTTCCCGCCATCAGCTTTGTCTTCTTTTTCTTTCCAGGTTGTGTCCACGCTGCTCATCAACATAATCCCGGAGGATCACGTCCCACTGAACTTGTCAGGAAAGGCGAAGGTTGGCGGGAAGGCCTGGGTGAAGGAGTCTCCTCGGCCCGTTCCCGGCTTTAACCCCGACTCCATGTGCGAGTCCCAGGTATGGCTGCCCAGCTGTGTGGGTTGGAGACGTCTAGTCCCAGGTTTATGCAGCTTGATTGAAAATCAAGACAGAGAAATGGAGGCACATGCACAGAAAGAGGAGTCGTGCCTGAAGGGAGGAGGTTGTACCCAAACTGTGTCGACTTTGGTTTCGGAAGGAGTAAGAGTTGACCATTAGCATTCGACCCTCAGCATAAAACTCATAACCAGCACGGAAAGCCTTCTCTGGCAGACGGCCTCTGAACTTGACTCAGCAAAGCTTGGAAATGCAGACCCTGTGTTTTCCCCTGAGACCCCTGAGAGGCCGAAGATCATTACGCTGCTGTGAGGTCTCACACCTCCCAGCTCTGTGCTTAGGAAGCAGGCCTTGGGGGCGGCCCCAGGGCAGCCAAACCCGGGGGGGCACGGTGCTGCTGCAGGAGAGCGACGCACTAAAGATTGCCAAGGCCTCTGTGTGCTCTTGGTGGGGGGTGGGGGAGTATCCCCAAGGCCCCAGCTCACAAGTGCTTTGTCACAGGGGCTAACACACACTGCATTTGGACCCCAAGCTTGCCCCTCTTCTTTCCCTTCCTAGATTACATGCTCAATGTGTGTGGCACCGTGTGCAACTGGAGTCCTTCCTTGAATTAGCTTCTAACGCTTAAACCCAAGTTTATGGAAGTACAAATTCAGGCCTTAAATGATATTAAAAAGCTTGTGTTTTTCTTATTCTCAGGGTACAAGGAAGGGAGTACCTAGGCCAAGGCCACGGTTATAAAGTTTAGACGCTAGGTGTTCTCCTTTCCATTATGGATGGGTGGAGGGAACAGGGGGCATAAGAACACACTGAAATATCTGTGTGTGTGTGTGTGTGTGTGTGTGTAGTCTTCTTTGCGTCAAGGGCTTGAGGCAGGTTACAATAAGGTTAACAAGACACGAGATGGGGTGGGGTTGGGGGCCTCGCACAGGAGGCGTTGCCTCCAACCCAGCATTGGTGGCCGTCCCTCTGCAGGTGATCATCAGGGAAGGGGAGCTGCTCTGCGGGGTGCTGGACAAGGCGCATTACGGGAGCTCCGCCTACGGCCTGGTCCACTGCTGCTACGAGATCTACGGCGGGGAGACCAGCGGCAAGGTCCTCACCTGCCTGGCCCGCCTCTTCACCGCCTACCTGCAGCTCTACAGAGGCTTCACTTTGGGTGAGTGTGGGCAGGTGGCCCTGGGGCCCCTCCCCGGCCAGCACGCCCACCAGCATGTCTCCCCAGCTCTCCTGGCAGCCTCCAGGGGAACAGCCGGGCTCCTTCTCACTCGGCCACCAGCGACACTTCACAGCCTTGCTCCTTCTCAGTGCTTCCTCCGCCCCCCAACCCCATGTTTCTTCACGTAGCACAGAATGACACCCCCCTGCCCCCCCATCTCTATTTCCATTCTGTCCCTTTCTCAACCCCACCCTTTCTGGTTTTCGGTCCCTGAGACTGATGTTTTCACACTCACACTCACCTCCATTCTCTCTTGCAAGTGCCCTTCCAGAATCCTCCAGTGCAGAATCCTCCTCACTCCATCTAGGGTCCTCCCTGTTGTCAGAGCTGCCTACACCTCCCGATGCAGCAGGTGAGGTTGGAAACACCATGTTGGGGCAGACCTGTCAGGTGATCCTAAGATAGGAAGAGGAACTCTCTGGTTTCCTCCCTGGAAATGAGAACCCACTGTTAAGGAAGTTGGCTTTGGTAAAGAAAACAAGTGTGCAGGTACTTTCTGTGCCCTGAGCTCATTCAGGGCAGCGTGTCTACAGGAGCGCAGAGCGGAGTCCGAGCCCTTCGGCAGTTTCCTGTGAGGAGTGGGTGACGGGCTGCGTGCTGAACGGGAGCCCCAGTGAGTGTGGGAATCGTCCAGCCGACAAGACCAGCAGTGGTGGGACTGAGACCCTGTGTCCGTGGACTGGCTGGCGTGTAGACGTGGAGCCAGTGGGCCTGCCGCAGCTGGAGTTTGCTCGTCGGCCTGCAGCGGGGCCTGCATAATTGTATAATTTATATTAATTGTGGACAAGTCAAAATAATGTAGTACAGGTGTGAAAATAATTTAAAATCACCCAGCATTCAACTGCCAGAGATAACCACCAATGTCGATTTGATGTGTGTCTTTCTAGACTTTCCAAGTGCAAACACATTCAGAAAAAAGGGGATCCTACACTACCTAGTGTTTTGTAATCTGCTCCCCTCCCTCCATTTGCAGATGTGTTTTATAAATGTCCTCTCGGGTGAGCAAATATAAACCGACATCCTCAGGTCTGTGGCTACAGACTCTTCTGCTTGTGTAGATGTACGGTAGCTTATTTAACCAGTTCCTGTTACTAGACATTTAAGCTCTTTCCTGGTTTTCACGATATTGCTGGGATGAACACCCTTGAGCAAATATGTTTCAAAGCGAAAAGTAGAGGAAGATCCCACACCCAGACAGTGACGAGGATCAAACCTAACAAGCAGCTCTGCTTAGCACACGGTACGAGGAGAAATCGGCCAAAGTGCAAAGACCATCTGGTGCCGAGGGACTGAGAGGGCGCAGGGCCAAGCTGCGCGTCGAGCTCGGAGGGAAGGCCGGGCTAGCCATGGTGCCTTCTAGCCCTCGCAGCCGGAGGTCACTGGAGGGACAGCAAGGCGGTCTAGAGCTGACCCCATGGAAGGGCCCACTTTCATGGCTGTGGCTTCCTCGCAGAGGGACAGTTTCTTTCCCCTCCTGCTCACACAAGTTCTTTAGAGGCTCTCAAGCTTCCAGGACTTTGCATGTGGGAGTCCCAGCCATCTTAGCCCCGCTTTGGAACAGTGCAGCCTTTGTCTCCCTTCCCACTCAGACCTTGGCCGAGGGACTTTGGAGTCCAGTAGCTCTCAGATGTAGACAGAAAGTAGTTCATTGAAAGAGAAAGTGGGAAGACTTCTTGCCCAAGGTGAGGAATTCCTCAGCCCTTTGAAGCCAGAAGGGCAGGCTTAACTGAAGTGACCCAGGCTTTCCTCCTTCCAGTGCAATGACGGGGACCCTGCGGTGGTGGTCCCTGTCCCCCAGGCTCGAGCATGTCTGTGTGTGTGCCTGCACACGCGTTCTCACAACCATATAGGCTGGTCCCTACGAAGTGTGACTAATGGGAGTCAAAACTAGGATGTCCTCTCCCTCCCTCTCTTCTTTCCTCCAACTCAGTTTTTCACCCAAAACGTCATCTTCACCTCTAGCCCATCCATCCAGCATGTTTTTATTGAATGGAGGGAGTATAGCTGGTGGCTAAGAGCACAAGTTTGGGACGTGGGCTTGGATTTACTTTCTGCCTCTGTAACTCTGGGCTCAAGTTCGAGCCTTAGGTTTTGTCATTTGTAAAATGGTAAGCCCTTAAGAGATGGTAGCAGTCTCTTAATGGTGATAGGAATGTCACCATCATTGCTCAGGTGCTCCCTGCATGCGTGGCACTGTGCTCCGTGCCCTGACCTCACCAAGTTCACGGCCTGGTGAGAAGTCAGGCCCGGTCGCATCCAAGCTTGTCTGTTTCACTTCACAGGCGTGGAAGACATTTTGGTCAAGCCGAAGGCCGATGTCCGGAGACACAGGATCATTGAAGAGTCCACCCACTGTGGGCCCCGGGTGAGGAAGGCCTGGGTGGCTACTGCCTGCCGCAGAGGGTTGGCTGGGCTCCGACGAGATGAAGCTCACACCCTCCTCGCTTGGCTGCAGCCGTCAACGTTTTCCTTTTCTCATTCCAGGCTGTCAGGGCTGCGTTAAACCTTCCAGAAGTGGCATCGTGTGATGAGGTCCGAGGCAAGTGGCAGGATGCCCATCTAGGCAAAGACCAGAGGGATTTTAACATGATTGATCTGAAGTTCAAGGAGGAAGTGAATCATTACAGCAATGAAATTAACAAGGTTAGTCCAGCAGTGTGTGCACTTACCACCACCATTTTGAATGCTGGTTTTTTAAGAATTACATTTTGATTCTCACTCTGGGCTCTTTGGAGCAGTTTGGCTGTTTAATAGCTGACTAGGTGAGACGTGAGGTGGGGCGAGTAGAATTGATCGTTTTGAAAAGCCAAGGGCTTCATTCCCTCACCCCGTTGGGGTCTGGAAAGGTCTTTGATGAATGCTGAGAAAGAAGGCATTGCACTATTTTTCTTTTTTCCTTTTTTGTTTGTTTGTTTGTTTTTTAACATCTTTATTGGGGTATAATTGCTTTACAATGGTGTGTTAGTTTCTGCTTTATAACAAAGTGAATCAGTTATACATATACATATGTTCCCATATCTCTTCCCTCTTGCGTCTCCCTCCCTCCCCCCCTCCAGGCGGTCACAAAGCACCGAGCCGGTATCCCTGTGCCACGCGGCTGCTTCCCACTGGCTATCTACCTTACGTTTGTTAGTATATATATGTCCATGTCTCTCTCTCACCCTATCACAGCTCACCCTTCCCCCTCCCCATATCCTCAAGTCTGTTCTCCAGTAGGTCTGTGTCTTTATTCCTGTTTTACCCCTAGGTTCTTCATAACATTTTTTTTTCTTAAATTCCATATATATGTGTTAGCATACGGTATTTGTCTTTCTCACTCTGACTTACTTCACTCTGTATGACAGACTCTAGGTCTATCCACCTTACTACAAATAGCTCAATTTCGTTTCTTTTTATGGCTGAGTAATAGTCCATTGTATATATGTGCCACATCTTCTTTATCCATTCATCCGACGATGGGCCACTTAGGTTGTTTCCATCTCCGGGCTATTGTAAATAGAGCTGCAGTGAACATTTTGGTACATGACTCTTTTTGAATTTTGGTTTTCTCAGGGTATATGCCCAGTAGTGGGATTGCTGGGGCATATGGTAGTTCTATTTGTAGTTTTTTCAGGAACCTCCATACTGTTCTCCATAGTGGCTGAACCAATTCACATTCCCACCAGCAGTGCAAGAGGGTTCCCTTTTCTCCACACCCTCTCCAGCATTTATTGTTTCTAGATTTTTTGATGATGGCCATTCTGACTGGTGTGAGATGATATCTCATTGTAGTTTTGACTTGCATTTCTCTAATGATTAATGATGTTGAGCATCCTTTCATGTGTTTGTTGGCAGTCTGTATATCTTCTTTGGAGAAATGTCTGTTTAGGTCTTCTGCCCATTTTTGGATTGGGTTGTTTATTTTTTCCTATTGAGCCGCATGAGCTGCCTGTAAATTTTGGAGATTAATCCTTTGTCAGTTGCTTCATTTGCAAATATTTTCTCCCATTCTGAGGGTTGTCTTTTGGTCTTGTTTATGGTTTCCTTTGCTGTGCAAAAGCTTTGAAGTTTCATTAGGTCCCATTTGTTTATTTTTGTTTTTATTTCCATTTCCCTAGGAGGTGGGTCAAAAAGGATCTTGCTGTGATTTATGTCTTAGAGTGTTCTGCCTATGTTTTCCTCTAAGAGTTTGATAGTTTCTGGCCTTACATTTAGGTCTTTAATCCATTTTGAACTTATTTTTGTGTATGGTGTTAGGGAGTGATCTAATCTCATACTTTTCATGTACCTGTCCAGTTTTCCCAGCTCCACTTATTGAAGAGGCAGGCTGTCCTTTCTCCACTGTATATTCCTGCCTCCTCCTTTATCAAAGATAAGGTGTCCATATGTGTGTGGGTTTATCTCTGGGCTTTCTATCCTGTTCCATTGATCTATCTTTCTGTTTTTGTGCCAGTACCATAATGTCTTGATTACTGTAGCTCTGTAGTACAGCTTGTAGGATCTTAGTTCCCCGACCAGGGATTGAACCCAGGTCCTTGGCAGTGAAAACACCGAGTCCTAACTACTGGACCACCAGGGAATTCCCCACTATTTTTCCTTTTAAATGTTTGTGTTTTGGGGTAACTGCATTAAAGAGGACGGAAGAAAATCTTTCACAGGGGCCACTGCAGGGTGGAGGGGCAGAATGAAGGATCAAAACCACCAGTGCTGCTTGTATGGGGGACCCAGGGGTGAAGGCCTGGGTTCTGATCCCGGCTCTGCCGCGGACTTGCTGTGAGATCTCGGGCCTTATGTGATGTGAGCGGTCTGAGCCAGGTGTCCTACCCCAGGGGGGTGGGGATGGGAAGAGCACCTGCCTCGTGGGCTTGCAGGGAGGATTCAGGAGCTAATCTGCACAGTGCCCTGGGTGAGGTGAGCACCCTGCCAGTCCTCCAGAGCCCCTTCCTGCGCAGCTGAGAAAGGAGAGGGAGGCCCCCGCACAAGTCAGGATGGCAGACCCCGTGCTCTCGCCTTCTCAGCCCAGAGCTGGGGCTCCCAATCCTGCGGCTTGAAGGAGCCCACCTGGCCCTCACCCTGCCTCCTGGGCCTTGAGGCCCCACCTGAGGAGGAGGGAGGGAGGCGTGGCCAGTGCCCAACAGAAGTCAGTGTTTGTTCGTGGAGTCCTCTGACTGGCTGTCAGCATCCCCTCAGCTGCCAAGAATGCAGTCCTTGTTGGTACAGTTCCGTCCTTGAGAGGCGTGGTTCAGAAGAGCCCTCCAGTACCGTGTGAAAACCAGGAGGCTCAGCTTCTAGGGCTGACTGGGGATGCTGCAGGTGGGGCGTTGTCTCAGAAGCATCTTAGGATTATTTCTTGTTCCTCCATCTCTTCCCATCCACTCTGCCTCTCCTGTGTGGGGCTGGATCTCTGCAACCGTAGGCAGAAGCTTAGATAGACTCAGAGCTCCCCCCACCTCAGCATCTCTCTGGTCCCCCTGGGGGCTTTGCCCGCTTCCGCTGGCCCAGGAGCCAAGGTGAGCCTCCTGCTTGGTACTTGGGCAGCATGTTGGGAAACGTGAATGTGGCACAGACATTGGTCATCATTGCTACTGTCCAGGGCCAGGCCATGCTCTGCTGGACAGGTTCCCAAGGGCACCACCTTAGGTTTTATTTTTAACCAGCTGCTTTTCAGAATCATGAACTGGAGATGCTGGCCCCTCTGCATCTCCTTTCCGGCTTCCTGGCAGAGGTGTGAAGAGAACGCAGCACCCTGGGCCATCCTCTTTTTTTTTTTTTTTCTTTTTTTTAGTTTTTATTGGATTATAGTTGATTTAAAATGTTGTGTAAGTTTCTACTGTACTGGGCCATCCTTTAGACTTCTCTCTAGGGCTTCTAGCCAAAGGGTTGATGCCAGATGAGACTTCTTACCTCGCATGGGATCTGGCGCTTCTCTCTAGATAAATAGTCTGTGTTGGCTCCTGCATCCTGGATTTACCTTCTGAACCTGGGATTCCCAAGAGGGTGAGTCACTGACCAGTGCGTGTGTTCCATCTGCAGGCATGCATGCCTTTCGGCCTGCACAGGCAGTTCCCAGAGAACAACTTACAGATGATGGTGCAGTCTGGAGCCAAAGGTTCAACTGTGAATACCATGCAGGTGTGAGCCAAGGCGGGTGCTGGCTGGGGTGCAGAAGGGTGGGGTGGTTGCAGGAGGCACTTTTCAGATTTGTTTCTATTTTTAAAAGGATCCACATTCCGTACAAAATGTGGCAAGTACTGAAAAATACAAACATATGTCGAAATCAGTGCAGGTGCTAACCACTGTTAAGTGTTATAGACAGATACTGATACAAGTAGCCAGATGCTGATGTGTATCAAACAGATACATATTCTAAACTTACATACTGTATTATTGTACATAGTCACATTATATATAAACATGGGTGTGTGCGTATTTATAATCTTAGCTGAGATCCTGAAATGTTGCATGACCTGCTTTTTTCGTTTAGTGTTACATTATAGGCATTGTCCTAGAGGTTTCTTAACCTTTAATTTTTGGCTCGTTATGGAGGACCAATTACTGCAGTGCTATCACAGCATTTTCACAAATTTTAGCAACTTTTAAAAAGAATCTTGATGACCTTGAGAGGGTCTTAAGGACCATCTCATTATCTGATGAGTAGAGAGCAATAGGAATGGGCTTAAAAGGCTGGAGGCCATCGGGAAGCCCTCTTGACTAAGTAAAATCCAGACCCGCTGCTCTTTTCCCCCCAAAAACATTAAGAGGCAGTTTTATTCTCTTTTGACCTGAGTATGTTAAAGATAACAGTAAACTACTTTTTCTGCTAGCCTCAGTTTCCCTGTTAGGGCCCGGGGGTCCTGTCCAAGTATAACACGTGATGCTTCTGAAACATGGCTGCTTTTACAAACACCGTCCATTTCAACTGAGTCCAAATGCGAAAATTGCCGTCCTGGAAAGGAAGACATAGTTATCTTCCTGAAAGTTCAGCTTTCTGGGCTCGTTTAGCAATCTAGGGTGGCCTTCAGGAACTTGGTTCCCATGCAGTTTTTCTGGAAGAGCAGGCCCCCCATCCCCTGCTGGGACAGAGCATCATTTAACGAGCATGTGGGTCTTCAGTTGCCTTTGGGTTTCCTTTCTCCCAGATCTCGTGCCTGCTGGGCCAGATCGAACTGGAAGGTCGGAGACCCCCGCTGATGGCATCTGGCAAGTCACTGCCCTGCTTCGAGCCATATGAGTTCACCCCCAGTGCTGGCGGCTTCGTCACTGGCAGATTCCTCACCGGCATCAAGCCTCCTGTATGTATTTTGGTTTTTCCTTTGGGCTGTTCTCCTCATCTCTTAAGCTCAACAGTAAGAGGCCTGTGACCTTCACCAGCAGCTTTAAGCAAAGACAGCCAAGTAATAAGTGCCAGGCTATCCCTGCTTACCCACTAGACCCTGGGGCCTGCAAGGACCAAAAGAACGCAGCCATGTCGTGTTTACCATCGTAATGCCAGAGCCCAGCACGGTGCCTAGCGCATCGTGGGTGCTCGGGAGGGATTGCTGATGAATGGGAAGATGAATAAGACCAATCCCAGCTCTGCCTCTTCCTGCTCTGCGCCCTTTCTCCACCCGTTCTTCCCTGCATCTGAGGGCAGCTGGGGACCGCGAGGCCCCTCACCGGGCTGCTCTCTGTTGCCAAAAGGAGCATCACAGAGATTTATTTCACAAAGCTTCCCGAAAAGAACCTCCCCTGGCTCCTCCTTGACCTTGGGAAAATTGACCAGCGGTAGCAAATGTCTAGTTTTTCCTCAGTCAGCAGCAAAACTCTCCCTTAAGAGAAAGGTTTTCTCCTCACACTTGGCAGAAATGGCTTTTCGACCGTTAGTACCTTCTGTTCCCTGGTCTAGTGCGTCTCTGCAAGGACGCCTCTTGTGGTCAGACAACTAAGTCCAGGTTGTGAACGGGACCGACCCTTTGTGTCAGGGCCACCAGCTGCTCCCAGGGCTCCTCCCTCAGTCCCACACGGACTGTCCAGTGGTCATCCGTGGCCTCTGGCAAAGGGTGGTAGAGAGCTGACGTAGACCAGAGAGTTCTGAACTCTGGTTGCGACCCCTTAGTGCATCATGAAATGATTGACTTCGTGGAATGAAACAGAGTAGGGTGGTAAAGAAAGCATCAGAGTGAGGGATGGGGTCATGTCATAGAGTTTTAGCTCGAGTCATGTTATCTTTTATCGGCACGTGTGTGTGTATGTATGTTTGCTGATTACTGTTATAAACCCATTTCTCATTGTGGAATTTTGGAAAACACTACATGATGAGGCACCAGTGCCATTTCTGTTTGGAAAATGGGGTGCGTGTGGGGTGTGGGACGTGGCACTGAGGACGGGCTCCTGGGAATGGGAGCTGGCACTTCTGTTCCATTTGTCCCTCTGCGCTCGGGCAGAATAAGACAGGCAACCCCAGGGGAGGGCAGAAGTCCCTGGGGCCGTGGGAGACGTCAGAGCTGCCGGGGCACTGGCTTGAGCCACCCTTTGGGAAGCACACTGTCCTCACTGCCACCCCTGGGGCCTGGGTCCCCGCTTCTCCCACAGGAGTTCTTTTTCCACTGCATGGCCGGGCGAGAGGGTCTGGTGGACACGGCTGTGAAGACCAGCCGCTCCGGCTACCTCCAAAGGTAAAGAGCACCTGCTCTGCCACCTTTAGGTGGCATCAGCGTCGCAGGTCCATTCACCTCTGTCATTTTTTTCACATTTTCATTGACAATTCACTTAAGATCCCTTTGGATGAAAAAACTTCTGGAAAAAAATGTCCATGGGTGGCCCAAGACAGAAAATAGCAGATATCCTTCCCCTCCTAGAGGATCGGTAAAGTGTGAGCTCAGAGGTTTATAGGAAGGGCCCGTGCGTCAGCGTGTGTGCCTTTCCCTGGGGGAAAGGTCCTGGGTGGTGATGAACTGGTCCCCCGCCCCTGGAATGGCTCTGCGGTTGGGGCAGAGAGGATTCCAGGCCCCTTGGGTCTGGCACTCGGAGCCAGGCCAGTCTCAGTTTTAAGCTTCAACCTCCCACCTGCCCAAACAGGCCAGTCAGAGGAGCTACGTGTTCCCTTTCCTCCCAGAGAGGCAGATCCTCCTGTGAGCAGGGGTTACGCCCCACCCCCATCCTCTTAAATCATTTAAGGATACCTGTGGAGTGTAGAAAAAGCTAGGAATCGAGTGATCACGTAAGTCTGGGGGTGGGGGATCTGTGTCGGGGGCCATCTGAATGCAGGGCAGGGAAGAGGAGGGTGTCAGGGATCCGGGCTGGCATGAAGAGCGGCAGCCACTGGGGCAAAGGGCACAGAGGTCCGCGGGACCCCTCTGCCGGTGGAGGGTCATGGCAGAAAGGGCGAGTGCCTTCCTTCAGACAGGCGGGGCCGTAGGTTGGAAGCCTGCCTCTTGTGGGTGGCGATGGAAAGGGAGAAGCCGACGCGGCGAAGACATGAGGGGAACCGGCTGAAATGAACAAGAGGCAG
The DNA here is from genome assembly GCF_000442215.2 of Lipotes vexillifer. Lineage (NCBI taxonomy): Eukaryota > Metazoa > Chordata > Mammalia > Artiodactyla > Lipotidae > Lipotes > Lipotes vexillifer. The sequence continues at coordinate 1,343,046 of NW_006793745.1, forward strand.
GAGGCGTCAGGCCTGAGTGGCAGCACAGTGGCACGGTGGACAGAAAGCAAGACGCTGCAGAGGGGAGAGAGAAAGTGTGGCTGGCGTGAGGGGGCAGCGGCAGGATAAGCAAGGGGACACATTCCAGGGAGGGGGCCTGAATGTCGGGAGAGGCCTGGAGTTGCAGCCTCCGGGGCCGTGGCTGGTGCTGAGAGCTGCAGCCCTGTGAGGTGCCTGGCACCTCAGCATCTTCAGCAAAGGGGACATGGATGCTCAGCTCCAACCTTGCCAGGCCCTGGGCTGGGTGCCAAGAAGGTAGTGCCGAGCTCTGTCCTTGGAGCTCAGGGGAACGGTGGCTCCTAGGAGACCCCCTCTGAAGGTGGCAGGAGCAGAAACCAAGGCAGGGTGGCCAGAGAAGTAAGCTAAGGCCAGCACCAGGGCAGCAGAGGGGGGAGCAGGTTGAGGGCGGCAGCTGACCGCTGGGAGCACTGAGGAAAAAAGGCACTGGGTTAGGGCTATCACATCAGCATTTAGTTCCTAAGGTCCCCTTTGTCCCTGACAGTCTCTGGACTAATGGCGTGAGAGAAGCATTGGATGGGGAGACAGCCCCGCTGCTTTGCCTGCCTCCTGGGTCTAAGGACGCTAGTCCCTGGGGAGCCCTGCCGTGCCAGGGAGCGACAGAGCAGGCAGTGGTCCCAGCATCTGGGGCTGGAGATGGGAGCCGGGGTCGAGCGGGGCAGCCAACCTCCTCAAGACACGTGGCTGCAGCCCCTGGCCGCGAGGTGCTGTAGCTCAGAGCCTGGGGCATGGGAGCCAGCCTGTCCTGGGGGCTTGCCTGGCTGCAGAACAGCAGTCCCCCTTTCTGCCCTCCATCCGCTCCATCAGAGGCTGCCCTGGGAGGTGGCAAGCCCGGTGGGCGCTGAGCCAGTGGTCCCTGTGCAGGTGCATCATCAAGCACCTGGAGGGGCTGGTCGTCCAGTATGACCTGACAGTCCGCGACAGCGACGGCAGCGTGGTGCAGTTCCTGTATGGGGAGGACGGCCTGGACATCCCCAAGACACAGTTCCTGCAGCCCAAGCAGTTCCCCTTCCTCGCCAGCAACTGTGAGGTAAGCGTGCCGGCCCCCGGCGCCTGTGGGTCGTGGGGCGGGGCCGTGCGGTGGGCCTCCCGCCCCGAGCCTTGCCACCCAGAGTGGCCGTTGAAAACTAGAGTGGGAAGAGTTCAGAAGCACCAGGCGATGCCTTGGAACGCCTGATGTTGTCAGAGCCTCTCCCTCTGTGTGCTTCATCCCGTGAGATGGCAGAGGGGCACGCATACGTCTAGAAAAACTGCACCACTGCACCGTGTGGGGCATTTGCCTTGTGCTGGGCCCTAAACTAGAGCGCACCGTGGCTGCTGTCTCCCTTCCTCCTCCCTGCAGCCTGGGGACGCAGGTGGCCCTCTGCGCATTTTACAGCCAAGGCAGCTGAGTGTCAGGGTTTCAGTGAGGAGCTGGTGAGTGGCAGGGCTTGTGTCTGCACCCAGGCCCTCTGACACACAAGCCCGCGGTTCTCATACCCCACCTTACTGCCCCAAGAGCGATCGTCACCATTGGCTCAGCAGTCACCCTGTTTTACAGATTGGGAAGCTGAAACTGACATGGCCTGTCCAAGGTCATGAAGCAGGTGGTCGGATTGAAGGTTGTGCCCCGGGGTTGGCTCCTTTCCATCCTGGCACCATGTTCTGGAGGGACTCTGAGTGTCACGGTCTCTCCCCCGTGACGCCAGCTCCCAAGTCTGATTGGCACAGAGTGAGGGCCCTGGTTAGCAGTGGGCACTCAGACCCTCCAGGGGCATCGTGAGGGCTCCACACGGGCCACCTCCGTCCTGTGAAGTTGTGTGACATGGCCCTGTGTTACGCCCTCATCTCTCTGGTTTTGTCTGTGTGGTCTGTCCGTTTAGGTGATAATGAAATCGAAGCACCTCCATGAAGTTTTATCCAGAGCAGATCCCCAGAAAGCTCTCCGCCACTTCAAAGCCATCAAAAGATGGCAAAGCAAGCATTCCAACACCCTGCTGAGAAAAGGCGCCTTCTTGAATTATTCCCAGAAAATTCAAGCAGCTGTGAAAGCCTTGAACCTCGAGGGCGTAAACCAGAACGGCCGCAGCCCCGAGACTCACCAGGTAATGCTGGGGTTCGGTGGGGGGCGGGGGTGGGCGATCAGTCAGGGGTTGAGGGGATGAGGAAGGAGTTGTTTTCCCGGTGGAAGGTACAGTCATGAAATCTGGCTTCATTCAGTGCTGGTCAGGAAACATGGCACTCAAATAGGGATTTAAGGAAAGGAATCTTTACAGAGGTGTGGACAGGGTTCCAGGAAACTAACTAGGGCTGGTAAGTTGGGTTCCCACCCACCCCCCACAGGCATGAATAGTCACCAGGAGTGGAGAGGGTGGCCATGGGCAGAGGCCACCTGACGGGAGCCTTCAGTAAAGAGTCCTGGGCTCCGAGATCCATTAGAGAGGGCGGGGGCTGAATGCCCAGCCTCAGTCTCCTCCCACGCGCCCTTCTGCTTCTGGGGCCTCCCATCAGCCAAGCACAGCTGGGAGCCGGGAGGCAGGGGAGCGCCTTGAAGCAGCTGCTGTGGGACAGCTTTGGGGCATCGAGCGTGTGCAAGCCTGGGTGGGGGACAAACGGGGATCCAGCACAGTCACCTGGCTCGTGGTGACTGTGTCCTTGTTGACCTGAGACAGCCCTGGCTTTGCCTCTCATGCCAGTATTATTATTAATAGTGCCCCATTTTACGCTACAAGACATTCAGTTTGGACAGTAACTTAACGTGGTCACCCTGCCTGTGCTTGAAGGGCCAGGACAAATTGCTTGTAGAGTCATGGTCAAGCAGTGCGCCCTGGGATGGATTCAGTTTCTCCGTGTTTCAGATGTCAAGATAGCCTTCTCGTTGCCGTCAGGTTTCTGTCTCTTTCCCCTGTTCTCATTTGAAGCCAGTGCCTCTGATATGCCTTATCTTACTGGGCATCCCAGGAAGAGAAGCCTATTCCTGGTGTCCTCCAGCATAGCCAAGGCCCATCCTTCCTTTCAGATGTTGAGGATGTGGGCTGAGTTAGATGAGCAAAGCCGGAGGAAATACCAGAAGAAGGCGTCTCCTTGTCCTGACCCCAGTCTGTCTGTCTGGCGCCCAGACATCTACTTTGCATCAGTGTCAGAAACATTTGAAAAGAAGGTGGATGACTACAGTCGCGAGTGGGCAGCTCAAGCAGAGAGGAGTTACGAGAAATCGGAGCTCTCTCTGGACAGGTAGTGACCTTGATTTATTGCACAGCACACACAGAGGGAGAATCTGCTTCTCAGGCCCTTGCCCGCCCACTCTGGCAGCCTGCTGGTTTCAAGACTTCAGCAAGAAGGAGGGAAGTGAAACAGAGGGCGCCTTGCAGGCCCTGAGGCCTGTGGGACGGATGAGAGCAGGTAGGCAGGAGCGGCACCCCCCATCTGGGCCACGACGGAGAAGAGAGCTCTCTGGGGACAGAGCCCCGCACAGGTGGCCCCTCTCTTGAGTGTGGTGCGGTGGGCACGGTTATGTGAGAATCAGGGAATCTGGTCAGCAGCTGGCAGCCCTGTGAAGCTGGCCAGAAGCTGCCAACCCTTCACTGGTTTGGAGAGGAGACACATCAGGTCAGCAGAAAGTCTGACTTTTGAAAAGAACTTGCATAGAAACGTAGTTTTATTACCTTCCTCTCTGTTCAAACGTAATGTCTCGTTTAGTCTGTTTGTTGAGCCGCTTCCTTGTCCTATGCTCCGGGGTAATACAGTGTTCCTTGGCTGTTGTAAAAGGGCCGGCATTCATAGGAGGAAGGGTTAGTGAATTACAGGATTGTGGAGTGCTGCACATTTCCGATGTGGCCTGTAGCCATTTGCGCTAATTAAGAAAGTAAGCACCCCCTTCCCGCCTCCCCCTCCCCCATATCCCCATAATTTCTCAGTGAACCTCTTCCTAGTTTGTACAGAGGGAGGTTTAAGCCCTCTCCAAGCCATCACAACTAGTGAGCAAAAAAAGAATTAACAAAGGGAAACGTGAACAGCGAGCTCACTAGTTCCGTGACATTCTCAGGGTGAACGTGAACCGTCCGAGCATGGACATCTAGAGCTTCAGCTGCCCAGCTGGGCTCTGTGCTGTGTCGTTTAGGACATTTCAGGGTCACTGGCCGGAATTTAAGGCTTAGAAGGACCATTTGCTTAGGAAAAAACAAGCCCAGAAAGAGGGAGAGGTAACAGGTCCTTGTACCCTGCTTGCGGGTGGCATCGACAGCTCCTGACAGGCAGGTAGTGTCTGTGCCCCTGACTCCTGCTGTCCCCTGCCCCATCTCCAGGTTGAGGACTCTTCTGCAGCTGAAGTGGCAGCGCTCGCTGTGTGACCCGGGAGAGGCCGTGGGCCTGCTGGCCGCACAGAGCATCGGGGAGCCCTCCACACAGATGACCCTGAACACCTTCCACTTTGCCGGCAGAGGCGAGATGAATGTCACCCTGGGCATTCCCAGGTGGGGGACTGTGAGGGTGCAGGGGCTGGGTCTGTCCTAGCCCGCTCCTGGGGAGGAAGTCATTTCATTAGAGAGAGAGAGAGAGAGAGAGAGAGAGAGAGAGAGAGTGAGAGAGTGAGAGAGGCAGTGTCTCATCAAAGCAGGGGTCAGGGTTGGAATTTCCAGAGCCCAGTGGGCTTCTGTGGTTGGATCCATGCCCAGGCCTCTTAGCATCTCCATTTATCTCTCCACCAACTCCTGTATCCAAGTTACCTGGGATGCTTGTGAAACTACATACTCCCGGGGTCAGGCCGTCTGGTTGCCCAACTTCGGGGGCACCACTCACCTAGAACATGACCCAAAGGGGCCCTGGCCCTTCAGGTAAAAGTGCACACCTTGCAGGATGATGGCCGCTGGGTGAGAGGAAAGGACAGAGATCAGGCTCGCCTGCCTGGCCCGGCTACTTTTCAGCAGAGTGACTCAGGCTCCCCAGCTTCCTGTGGGAGGGAGGAGGGCGGGGTGCACCGTGCAGTCGGGCCTGCAGGCTGACTGAGCCATGGCCGAGGTCTAGCCGTGGTCCCTGTGCCTAGTGGGAGCGCTGCAGACGCTGCTTCCCTTCCCTGCATCTCTTATTCGTTCAGTAAGCACCCACGCTGTAGCGCGAGGCTCAGGTGATAGGAGACAGGAAGAAGGCACAGCCCTGTCCTTGAGGAGCTCGTGCTCCAGTGGAGGAAGCTGAGAGAAGAGTCCCTTGCTGTCACATGCGGGGCCAGAGCTGGGACTCCCTGATCAGCATGTCTCCCCCACGAGATCCTGTGGTCTCTCGCAGATCCTGAAAGAACTGTGACATCTTTATGAGAAAGGCCTCGCAAAAATAGAGAATCCCGGTGCCTCTTACGGTCAGATGTGCCCTTGTTCTGTGACAGGTTGAGGGAGATTCTCATGGTGGCCAGCGCCAACATCAAGACGCCCATGATGAGCGTGCCTGTGTTCAACACCAAGAGAGCGCTGAAGAAAGTGAAAGGCCTGAAAAAGCAGCTCACCAGGGTGTGCCTCGGGGAGGTAATTGTCTCCCTGGGACCCAGGGCTGCAGGCTGGCTGCAGGCGTTTTCCTGCATCCTCCCATCCATCCTCCCAACTATTCTCCCATCCGGGCAGAATAGCCTTTGCCAGCTGTGCAGACCCTGGCTCAGACTCCACCCAGTGAGAGGGAGGGTTTCTCTGCCAGGTGCTAAGCAGGGACGGATCAGGCAGCTTTTAAGGTAATCACTGGTCTGCAGCATTCTTCCGTGCCTTAAGAATCAGGACACTTTCTGGGTCAGCTTACCAGCCCTGCTGGAGCCTGCCCCCTACAGCCTCAGGCCGTTCTCTGGATGTGTGCCTACTGCGGTGGGGGCGGTTTCTCTCTCCACCCACCGAGAGATCTACACCAGCAGAGCTTGTTGGAGTTTCTTTGGGATTTTGGCCTGTGGTCCCAGCCCGTGTCCCTGCAAACTCTCAGTTTTCCCATAACCCACTTGTAATGCTCAGTCCCAGGCTTTGGGCAAATTGGTTTCTGTCTGTCAATCTGCTTCTAGGTGTTGGAGAAAATTGATGTCCAGGAGTCCTTCTCTATGGGGGAGAAACAGAACAAGTTCCGGGTGTACCAGCTGCGGTTTCAGTTCCTGCCACACGCCTACTACCAGCAGGAAAAGTGCCTGAGACCCGAGGACATCCTGCATTTTATGGAAACAAGGTCAGGACTCAGGCCATGCTTATTGCTTGACTTTGTCATGGACCTTGAGGGCTTCTGGCCACAGGACTCCCAGAGACGGGGTGCTTTTGCCCAAATGATTCCTTCAAAGGAGGTGTTTAGAAAAAGAACAGGTCCTGCAGCCTAGCCTGGCTTGTGGGTATGACTGCATTAACTACATTCCCATCTCTGCCCCCTATTTTTCTCTCTGGCCCGTGAGTCTCGTGTACTCGGGTTTGTAGGCTTTAAGATGGAGGAGTTCATGTACCATAAAGAGAGCAGAGCCCCGTCGCAGTGGTGCTCCTGTGATGTCAGACCAGCACGTGGTGTTAATTTCTGTCATGATGCGGTTCCTGATACATTTATATTCTGCTAGGAAGGAGCAGTGTGCTGACAGCATGCTGCTCTTGAACACAGGTCTATAACTGGGGTTACCTTCAGCTTCTTAGAGAAATTCTGGTTCCCTTCTGGTGGGGAGAAGGAACATCCATTTTCTCTCCAGTTCAAGTCACTCTTGGACATTGGAAAGCATGGGCCACAGTGCTGAGTGTGCAGAAGTAGGATGGTGGTCATATTGGGGCTGAGGAAGCCAGGAAGAGCCAGCAAAGCACTTCTGACTGGCCACCTGACCCTGGATCGTGGTGCGCAGACTCAGATGGCTGCGGGGCCGGCAGGTGAGAAGGCCGGTGAGGCAGGTTGGGGGCCCCTGTCCGGCTGGAGAGCACGTCACCGGCCTCAAGTGGGCAGGGATGTGGGCCAGGGTGGCCAGACCTTCTGATTCAGAAAAATAAGAAGAAAACCGCCTCTCCTTTTTCTTTCTTTGGCTGTTTGCTTGCTTTTACTTTTTTATAGATAAATGTTCTCTAATTTGTAAGCATTGGCAACTAATTCATATCTTTTTAAAAGCCTGGTGAGGGGACTTCCTGGTGGTCCAGTGGTTAAGACTCTCTGCTTCCAATGCAGGGGGCACAGGTTCGATCCCTGGTCAGGGAACTAAGATCCCACATGCCACGCAGCACAGCCAAAAAACTGACTACATGCCACGCAGCACAACCGAAAAACTAACTAACTAACTTAATTAGTTAATTTAAAAAAAAAAAATCTGAATGAGATCCCTGCTGGATAGAGTAATCTTGGTTGTAGGTTTTTCTCCTTCATCACTTTAAATATGTCCTGCCAGTCTCTTCTGGCTTGCAGAGCTTCTGCTGAAAGATCAGCTGTTAACCTTATGGGGATTCCCTTGTGTGTTATTTGTTGTTTTTCCCTTGCTGCTTTTAATATGTTTTCTTTGTATTTAATTTTTGACAGTTTGATTAATATGTGTCTTGGCGTGTTTCTCCTTGGACTTATCCTGTATGGGACTCTCTGTGCTTCCTGGGCTTGATTAACTATTTCCTTTCCCATATTAGGGAAGTTTTCAACTATAATCTCTTCAAATATTTTC
>NW_006793745.1:1350798-1352071 GCF_000442215.2 Lipotes vexillifer
TCACTCTGTTATAAAGCAGAAACTAACACACCATTGTAAAGCAATTATACCCCAATAAAGATGTTAAAAAAAAAAAAAAAAAAAAAAGCCTGGTGAGGCTGAAATAGATCCCATATATCAGCAGGATTTGGCCACGGACCACTAACCACTGTCTTCAGTCTAGAACAGCCCTCAGGTTTTCCGGAGCTGCTTGGAAGTAGAGAACTGATGGCAGAGTCGAGGCAGGACGTCCGTGCACTCAGTCATCCCAGAAATATTTACTGCGTGATGCCCACTCACAGGCTAGGCCCCAGGGCAGTGTGGCTGGGAGGGAGTGACTGTCCTGCCATGGGCCCTGTTCTGCCCTCACCTGAAGATGTGGACTGGCTGCAGCCTGGCCCCCTAAGCAGGTGGCATGTAGGATGGCGGGTGTTGTGGTAGATGAGCTTGGGTGTGAACTCAGCCCTTTGGACGGGGGAGCTTGCTGGGCCTCGAAAGCACCTATGTCGCTCTTCACCTGGGTGGAGGAGGCTCATCTTATCAGGCGGGCCCAGTGCTCTTGGGGTGCTGGGTCACGACGCAGGAGACCTGTCTGTGCCCCAGCTGCCGGCTCATTAATTAACCGGGAGGAACATCACTCCCAGGCGTGCCGCTGTCTGTGCCGGCCGGTGACCCTTTCCTGAGAAATCGGAATTTGGATCACGTGGCCTCCTGAGACTTACCAGGAGCAGGCGGAGTCTGCGATCTGCCCCATTTCTCTGCATCTCAGGTGTGGGCCTGCCAAGCAGGTAGGTCACACGAGGCATGCCCCAGGCTGTGCTCAGAGTTCTTTCTCTTTACATTGCCTTGGGGAATTGAAAATTCATCACTTTTTAAAAATTTCTTCTTGGTAAGGAAGAGCCCTGGCTTCTTCCCAGTGGTGAAAGACTTAGTCAACTCCTTCTTTGTATTTGGCCTGTGCACTGAAAAGCTGTGATGAACAAAGCCATGTGCAGTTGTGCCTGGTGGAGCTGCCCTGTGACTTGGGCAGGGGGGCCAGAGGGAGCAGCACGTGGAAGGGGTTGTGGTTGGGCTGCCTTTGCCAGGCCTGGGCAGCGAAGCAGCCTCACGCAGGCCCCCTGGAGACCACACGGGGATGGGGGTGTGCCTTCAGAAGAGGGGACCGCCCCCCCGCCGCCCCCCCCCCCCCCCCCCCGCGCCGCGGCCCCCGGCCCCAGCCGCTACGCGGCATGTGGGATCCTCCCAGACCGGGGCACGAACCCGTATCCCCTGCATCGGCAGGCGGACTCTCAAC
>NW_006793745.1:1352989-1353737 GCF_000442215.2 Lipotes vexillifer
CGCCGGGAGCGTTTTCTTTTTCCTTTTCCCCTCCCTCCTCTCTTCTCCACCCCCTTTTCCCTCCCTTTCTTCCCTCCTTCTGTCCCAGCTGTGAGATCTTGAGACTCTTTTGACACAGATTGGGAAAAAAAAAAAATAGAGACACAGAGGCGCTTCCCTAGGTGGAGGAGTATAAGCCGTGAAGCTCCCCTCAATATCTGTCCTGGCGCCCACCCCTTTGGATGTGTGTGTAAATGATCTGGAAGGTGGGCCACGGTGGTGAGGTGGCAGGAATACCGAGCTAGGTGGCAGGGGTGTGTGAGTTCCGGCCTCAGGTCCCCAGCCGTGTAACACCGAGCCGCCAGTCTGCGGCGAGAGCTTCTGTGAGTCTGACTCTGCAAACAGCAGGTGGTGGAGCTGTTGGCAGGCACTTTCGGAAACAGCCGAGGGTCCTGTTCCCTGCTGGTAATTATTTATGTGGGACGGAGGTTTCTCTGCAGCTGCCCTCCTCCGGTTCCCCCTCAGTTGCCACATTCTGACAAACAGCACGACCTTCACAGAGCAGTCACTGTGGGCCTCCAGTTTTCCTGGCTCTGGGCAAAATCACAGAAGGGCAGACTCTTTGTACCCCTGGGAGAACTTCTGGCACACAGGTGACATGCCTGCCACTTACCGTTCAGGGGGTTATTCTCCATTCTTACCTTCTGTCACGTTCTGCACTGGTCCTGTTCACCAGAAGAGGCAGGCAGGGTAGAAAGGATTTGCACCG
>NW_006793745.1:1353871-1359603 GCF_000442215.2 Lipotes vexillifer
GGTCTCTTGGGGGGTTCCATCTGCGCTTAGACCCCACCGTGGGCCTGGGCGCGGCTCCAGCAGGTCGATGGGAGGCTGGGGAAATTGATGGCAGCGCACATGGCCCGAACAGAAGCCCAACGATGCACGTGCAGGGAGTGGGAGCAGGTGGGGGATTGGGGTTGAGGCCAGTTGCGGGGATTGAAGTGCTGGCGGGGGAGCCTCAGAGGGGTGATGTCACCTGAAGGGACAGGCCCGGGTGGCAGCCCCACAGCAGAGGGAGGCGACAAGCAGCTTCTGTGTGCGGAGGCAGTCCAGCTTCACACCCCGTCCGTGTCATTTCGCGCCCTGTAGTCTGCGCTGCAGGCTCAGGCGTGGGGCAGGGGTGGTCCCAACACTTACAGACGGGGTCAAGGCCCTCGTCTGTCTCTGTCTCCAGACTCTGGCAGAACAGAGACTTGAACCAGAGCCTGTCCTTTCGGAAACATCTCTTCCACCCCCTCCTCCCGGGTGGACCGTATCTTTCTAAAGTCATGCCGGACCTCCCCCCGTGTCTGGCCCCTCTGGTCTCTGTCCACAGCACCTGGTGACCAGGCTCTTCCTTGGATCAGTGGCGAGGAGGCTTTTTTCTGCCAAGGATAGAAGCTCAGCCAAAACCCTGTACAACTTTAAAACGTTGGGGGAAAAAAAAAATAGTAGGGAGGGAGAGTAGCAGTCTTTTGTTTTTAATGAACAAAATAGTAAACATCTGACCTGCCTGCTTCTCCAGTTAAAGCTCTAAGTGCCTGTCTTTTCATCCTTGCTTTGCCCTCAGGGCTGGTACATGGTGGGCCCATCATAGGCGCTCGGAGAACACAGGAAGGCTGGCTGGGCCGATGAGGAACTGATACTTTATATAATTAAAAGAAGGCTGTTTGATGTGCTGCTATGGCCTGATGCAGAAGACAGGCAAGAGGTTATATGAAGAAAGGAGCAGGGGGTGGGAGACAGGGTGAGGCCCAGAGGAAGCAAGAAATAGATAACTCAGGAGGGAAGGACCCAGGGGCCAGGAAAGGTCCTCTGGGCTCTGCCTCAAGTTGGTCCTTTTAAATTGGTTTCGTTCTAACCTGTCGACATGATTTACTGCCACAAAGTAAGTTATCACCACCTTGGAGATCCCGATAAGCTCTTCCACATCTTAGTTCTCTCATCAAATTGTCGGGGGTCCCACACCAAGGAGACAGGAGTTGCCAGCCCCGAGCAGTGCCACTTCCTGGAGATGCGGTAGGCGGCGGACTGGGGGCGGCCCTCGCCCCGGCCTGGACTCCCCTCTCCTGCTGCAGGCCCTGCCACCCTAGTTAGACGGCCACCACACAGCACCAAGAACTGTCACTTGCTGAGCAGCCAGCCTGCCAGGCCCCATGACAGCTATCGGATGTGGGGTTGTTTCTAATCCCTAAAGCAAGACTGCATGGTATCTATTAATACCCGCGTTTTCCGGACGAGAGAGGTAAAGCTCAGGAGACCATCTGTGGTGATTGAGGCCACGCACCCTGGGAATGGCAGGGCACGTATTCAGTCCAGGCCTATTGGGTGTGGAGCAGTGTTCCTTCCGGTGCGCCATATACCACCCAGAAACAGCAGGAGGGGGAAAAGTGAGCTGAAGGGAGAGGCAGGGTCTCCGTCTCCTGTAGAAGCCCCCAACATCACCTTAGGCGGGTGTGAGATCCTTAGAGCGTCTTGTCCCCACAGTGAGGGGAGAATGGAGGTGCTGGTACTGAACGGGGCTGCGTGGCTTTCTTCTCGTTTCAGATTCTTTAAAATTCTGATGGAATCCATCAGAAAGAAGAATAGTAAAGCATCAGCTTTCAGAAGCGTAAACACGCGGAGAGCTACCCAGCGGGATCTAGACAACGAAGGCGAGTCGGAGAGGAGTCGGGTGAGCGAGTCCCCTGGGGGCCTCTTGGGGCGGGTCCAGGGCTGGGAAGCACATCGGATGGCCGCTCACTGAGTCAGTTCTCCTAGGACGGCTCTGTGACCATCCTCGGTGCCCCTTGAGCCCCGTCCTGCTGTTGGCCCATCTCTCCTCTTACCTTAGCGTTTATCCACTGTTCTGAGAGAGCCGGAAAGCAGCACTTTCTTCTTGAGTGTGGCGGGCCACGTCGGGCAGCATAGTCTGCCTGGCCCAGGGTGAGGGCCCTGGGTGAGGGCCCCAGGTCATCCATCTCTCTGCTCTCAGGGACCCCTCTGTCGGTGATTTTTTTTCTCCTGAGTTTAGACTCAAAGTAACGGTACCCACTGAGGTCTTGGAAGTTCTTTTTCTGGTTTCGTTCACTCTGCATTTGACTTACCTAGGCCAGATGAATTGAGGCCCACGGAGTACTAGGCAAGGACCAGAGAGGCATTTTGAAGCCGGGAAGTTGGGCTACGGTGACGAAAAAGGATAGAGCCAGGGAAAAACCAGTGGAGGCAAAACAGTCCAGGAATGATGGTACCTCATCTGCCAAGAGGCCCAGGAGCGGTGTGGGGCAGGTCCCTGGGTGTCATCTGAGCCGGCAGTTGGTAGGGCTATGCTGTGCTTGGACAGGGCCGCAACGAAGACTGGTCCTGTCCCTTCCCGGCTCGGTGACCTCAGCTATGTCATCTCCTCTCTCTGGGCCTGTCTCCTCGTCCCTAAAATGAGGGCCTGGCCTACCTAGAGAGAGAGAGTGCCAGGTCTCCTGCCCCGGGGTCTACCAGTTGGCTAACTCAAGCACAGATGGGCACGGGAGGTCTTTGAAAGGCTGCCCAGTCTTAATTCTCAGATCACCCAGAAGGAGACTACAGGGAACTAGGAACCAAGGCCAGGAGAAAGGTATAAATATTTGGCTTTTAAAATACCAAGACAACTCTTTCTCTTCATCTCCACCCATAACAAAATTACTTGGAATAACACCTTCTTTTCATGTCTTGAAAAGCCTTGGCACTTCCTTTCTTTTGTTTCTTTTTTTTTTTTTTTTGCTGTACGCGGGCCTCTCACTGCCGTGGCCTCTCCCGTTGCGGAGCACAGGCTCCGGACGCGCAGGCTCAGCGGCCACGGCTCACGGGCCCAGCCGCTCCGCGGCACGTGGGATCTTCCCGGACCGGGGCACGAACCCGTCTCCCCTGCATCGGCAGGCGGACTCTCAACCACTGTGCCACCAGGGAAGCCCTGTTTCTTTTTTTTAAATGCAAGATTTTGCGACTGGTACGTGTAAAGATGTAGGGTGCAGAGAAGGAAGCGTGGGATCCAGGGGTGGGTAGGGTGGTGGAAGGTAGGTAGATGGATAGTTGGCGAGGTGATAGGTGGCTGAACGATGATGAGCGGATGGGTGGGTGGGCAGGTGGGTGGCTGGGTGAGTGTGGTGGGTGGAGAGGTGGATTCACCGGGGTATTAGAGCTCATCTTTCTCTTTCTTGTCCCCACACCCCAGGGAGAGCAGGAAGGCGACGAGGAAGAGGAGGGGCACATCGTGGACGCCGAAGCTGAGGAGGGAGACGCTGATGCCTCGGACGCCAAACGCAAAGAGAAACAAGAGGAGGAGGTGAGGGGACCCCTTTGTCACAGATGAGGGCTCGCCCCCTGGTGCATGAGGCCGCACCTGTGCGTCGTGCTGGAACCATCGGGAGCCTTGAAGCAAGGCGGGCTGCCCAGCACACCAGTGGACTGAGAAGGCGGTGCCCATGGGGTGGCGGGTGGGCAAGGGCTGGCCGTCCCTGCGTCTGAATCAGATTCGAGGACCCAGAGGCCTTTGGCAGGGGGAGGAAGTCGGGCCGCCTCCTGTCTTTGCCATGAAAATACCTCCTTCTCCTGCCCGTTACTGGTCCTCCACTGCCATGGTTGCTGCCAGGACAGAGAGCGGTGTGGCAGGGCTGAGCGGCTCCACGGGTGCGAGAGCTAGAGGCGCGGTGGTTGGGGGGGGGGGCGGCGGCGCGGGGTTCAGCTCAGAGGAGGGGGCCCTGGGGCTGAGGGGCTGGCATCCCCAGGGGAAGCAAGGAGGACCACGGCCGGGCCGACGGAGCAGGCGGGGCCGGGGTCACCCAGCAGCTGAGGCCTCTGCAGGGGCGCCTGTTGGGCAGGCCAAGTCCAAATGGCTGGTGGGGCCCGAGTGACGCGGCCTGCGCTCCGCCCCCCGCCAGGTCGACTACGAGAGTGAGGATGAGGAGGACGGCGAGGACCTGCAGGAGGAAGGGACCGTCCTCGGGGAAGGCACTCCCCAGGCCCAGGCACAGGAGGAGGAGGGGGGCTCAGGCCCCGAGGAGGACTCACTCCCCGCCGCCCCCCTGGCGCAGCCGTGGAAGCCCACCCGCAGCCGGGAGCCCCAGGACGCCGAGGCGGTGGAGCGCCGGGTGCGGGCCGTGCGCGAGTGCCACCCGTTCATAGAGGACTACCAGTACGACACCCAGGGCGGCCTGTGGTGCCAGGTCAGTGCCGGGGTGGCCGCCGGCTACTCTCGTCTCCACCCCGGGTCCCATAAAGAGGCTGGTGACAGCTGTGCACCTGCTACCCCCGGTCATGGGCTCGCACGTTCGACTTTCACAGCCTCGTGGGCCAGTCCTCTCTCTGCGTGGGGATCTGAGCCACCAGACCCTACGGGTGCTTTCACGTTGAACTTCAGGCCTCGGCACAACGCGTGTGTTAACGTGTATCGGTTGTCATAAAGACCGGCAGAGACACTGGACTCCTCACACAGCCTTTGTTCCTGGTCCCCAGCTTCAGCACTGCAGTGTTCCCTGAGAGACTCGGTGTCTTGGATGCCTGGACGTCTGTACACACAGACTGGCGTTTTAGTCCTTTCCTTCGATCCGATTCATTGGATCCTAAGTGGTAGCGTGGGTACGGAGCCTTGACCGGGATTGCACCCGTGATAGGACATGTGTTGTGCTTTGTGGTGATTGAAAGGATATCAAGGGTGGTGTGAGTGGATGTGATTTTCAGCGTTCTCACCGACATCTGTGAAAACGCTCTGCTGTTTTCTCCTCAGCAGACTGGAGGTGACTGCCGTGTGGCCACGAAGGCACCCAGCATTCACAGGCCCGACCCGCCACCCGCTCACCCCAGCAGGGCCGCGGTGTTCCCTAGTGGGGCTCCAGAGGCGTCTCCCGGGGACCCCGGGCAGTGGGTCTGGGGCGGCCCTCTCCCCGGCCCCAGCTCTCCCTCCTCTTGCAGGTGATGGTGAAACTCCCTCTCATCAAGGTCAACTTTGACATGAGCTCCCTGGTAGTGTCCCTGGCCCAAGGCGCCGTCGTCTATGCAACCAAGGGCATCACGAGGTGCCTCCTGAACGAAACCACCAACAGTAAGAATGAGAAGGAGCTCGTCTTAAACACAGAAGGCATCAACCTCCCGGAGCTGTTCAAGTACGCCGAGGTGCGTGGCCCCACTCCCTCCTGGGCCATTCGCGCTCCCAGCCCAGGGTCCCTGAACCGAGTCTGCACCTCCCGGCCCACCTCCCGGGGATCCCTGATGCACGTGAGCCTGGTAAGGCTTGCAGTACGGAACCGGCTTAACCTTACGGAGCCCAGAGTTTCCCAAATCACTTTGAGTACAGTTTCTTCTTGAAATTAAAACCTTCCTGAAGTAGACTTGTAAGAAGTCGTTTTCTGAGTCGCTGGCCTGGGGGCTGCTCACTTTACCGGGTAAAGGAGGCCCTGGGTGCAGAGGGGCCCCGCCCCGCCCCCCATGGCCGGCAGAGGCCTGCGTGCCCTGTTCCGCCTGCTCCCCCACCCTTTCCTCTGGGCTCTCTCCTGCTTCCC
>NW_006793745.1:1359613-1361113 GCF_000442215.2 Lipotes vexillifer
CCGCCCCCGCTTCACTGAGCCTCCCGGAGCCTTGCGAGGTGCTGTCGACCCGTGGGCGCGCGTTTTCCCCACAGAATTCTGAGTTGCCGGGACCAGCTCACTCTTCCCTAGTCCACGCGCACCAAGCTGGCGAGGCTCTCCGGCCTCACACGCACCCCTCCGCCCCACACAGCACTGCACCACTAAGGCCCCTTCTGCCCCGGAGCCTCTCACAGGCTGCTTTCCCGGAGGACGCAGCAGGCAGGGCTCATGCCTCCCGAGAGCCAGCCACTGACAGGCCAAGCTCCGCTTCGTGCTCGTGGGATTTGTCCCGACGAGACCAGGCAGGCCACCAGCGTCTCTGCTGTTGCCTCTGGGGGTGACCTGCCACAGTGCAGAGCCACCGTGGGCCCCCCGGGGCAGCCGACCTGGAGCCCCAGGCCCCTGATGGGGCCCAGCTGACCCCCATGCAGCAGGCCCAGCCCTGCTCCCCATGCCTGGGGGAGGTGTTTGGGTCTCTGCTGAGGAACTTGCCTCGCCTACCAGGGGAAGCCTCTATCCTAGGAAACAGGTCTCTCCGTTAAATAGACAAACACCTTTTTTCCTGTTGACTGTAAAGCGGGTACCAAGTCATCCTCTAGCCCTGGTGATGATGAGACAGACCTTGGGGCCTGGCCAACATGCTGTTGGCAGCTCTGCCTGCAGTTTCCTTTCGCTAGTCCTGGGCCACCTCGCGACTACTTTGTCATCAGCTGTGCTTGAGTGCCAGCCAAGGAGGGGGGGCGGCCTGGGCGGGGTGTGTCCGCAGGAAGGCGCAGAAGGCCAGGCCCTCCAAACCAACCCCTCCCTCCTCCCCCAGGTTCTGGATTTGCGCCGCCTCTATTCCAATGACATCCATGCCATGGCCAGCACGTACGGCATCGAGGCCGCACTGCGGGTGATCGAGAAGGAGATCAAGGATGTGTTCGCCGTGTACGGTAAGAGGGGCTGCGGGTGGCGCTCGGGAGGTCCCGGGGTGTCAATCCAGCTCCGCAGGGAACTGAAATAGGGGCACGGTGAGCATGGAGCCCGTAGGGGATCCTCAGAGCCACCGTGGAGAGGGAGTCCCTTGTGGGTCAGTCTTGTCAGTCCCGTCCCCGAGGCCTCCTAGCGTGTTTCTCGTCTGCTGGCCTCTGAGGGAGAGTCTGCTTCCCCATCCTGCCTTCAGGGTTTCAGTTCCCAAGTGCAAACAGTGCTTTAGGGTCTCGTGTCCTGCAAGGCTGCTTTCCGCGCTGCTGGATAGAAGTGGAGAGAGATGTAGTAATGGTGACGGGGAGGGAGGGCTGCCCGCCGAGGTCGGGGTTTAGGGAGCTGAGTGAGTAGGTGACGGAGCTGGAGGGGGGCGCCCTCGTGTCAGGCGATGCGGCTCCCACCGTCCCCTCGTCACTGCTTAACCCTCCCTTCGGTTGCCGCCCACGTGACAGGCATCGCCATCGACCCCCGCCATCTCTCCCTGGTCGCTGACTACATGTGCTTTGAGGG
>NW_006793745.1:1361255-1362494 GCF_000442215.2 Lipotes vexillifer
CTTTGGGATCCGGTCGAACTCCTCCCCACTGCAGCAGATGACGTTTGAGACCAGCTTCCAGTTTCTGAAGCAGGCCACCATGATGGGTGAGTCGTGGGCAGGTGCCCTTGGCCTCCCCTCTCCTGAGTCTGCAGACGGGCTCGTCCCTCAGGCACTCTCCACACGCCTCGCATGCAGGGGGGATCCTGGCGTCTCACTGCGGGAAGCAGCTGGCAGGGGCGGGCAGCACGTGGGAGAGCTGCCCCTGCCTTTTGGAGGAGAGGGAGAGGGTCTTCCTCTCTTTGAAACGCAGGGGCAGCGCGGCCTCGTTCCCATCAGACCCCGAGCCTCAGCACCACCCCTCGTGGCCTCGGAGGTGCCCCGCCCGCCCAGCCTGTGCTGAGTGCCGCCCCCCATCGCCTTCCACCACCCCCGACTTCTCCCTCAGCCACCTAACGAGCACTCTTGTGTCTCTCCCAGGATCCCACGATGAGCTGAGGTCCCCGTCAGCCTGTCTCGTGGTTGGGAAGGTCGTCAAGGGCGGGACAGGCCTCTTCGAGCTCAAGCAGCCCCTGAGATAGCAGCCCCTGCGCGCTGGCCGCCTGGCCTGCCCGTCACAGGAGAGGACCAGGAGACTGGAGTCCCGGGCAGTTCATGGTGACGGTGCAGAGCCCGGCAGTGACTTCGGCGGGGTCCAAAAAGCAGCCGGTCTCTGGGCTGGACTGGCTTCACCTGGAAAGTGGCTACATGGCTCATCCCTGCCCCTCCCCATCTTAGGATGCGCACGAGGTTCACCAAGTCCCCCGAGCCCCTCCGAGGCGGCCGGACCTCCCCCTGTGCTTCAGGGGGCCTTGGAGGTGGAACCCCTGGCCACCCCCAGGGTAGGGGCGCGAGGTCTCAGTGCTGTGAGCAGCCAGCGACTGCAGACAGGCTTCCTGCGGGCTCACGACAAGCAGGGGCCCCGCTGCTGTGTGGCCTGCTCCTTCTGGCCGCACCAGCCCCTGGGGACAGAGTTCCCAAAGAGGCCCCCGCTAAGGCTCTTTCTCTGGAACAAGCACAGGATGGTGGAGACCTCTACCCACCCAGCTTCCATGCCTGGGGCAGAGCCCTGGCCCTGCTGGCATGTGGCTATGTGTCCTGAACCAGAGCAGCCCCGAGTCCAGGGCTGGTCTCTTCGGGGCCCTAGCGGCTCACCCCCAGACATAAAACCCTGGATCCCCAGCCGGGCTGTACCACTTGAGCAAGTTGCCTGGCTGTCTT
>NW_006793745.1:1362504-1397871 GCF_000442215.2 Lipotes vexillifer
CTTTCCCTAGCTCTGCTCTCAAGCCAGCACTGAGGCCTGCGTCCCTGTGCAGGCTCTGCCCCATCCGGGGTCATCCGGGGTCATCCGGGCTCCCTTGACCTCTGGTACCAGGAGCAAGGGGCCCTGGCATGGACAGAAAAATCAGAGGACTTGTACCGAGGCTTTGTAAAACCAGAGGCTGTTTCTATTTTTGTCTAATGTTATTCCAACTCAGGCTGAGTAATAAACATCACTGGAACTAGCTGTTGGGAGGAAAAAAGTCTAAAAGACTGCGGGCTTTTTGGTTTTGTTCTTTGCTTTTGGTTTGTGGTTTCTACATCTGTGACTTGAGAGCCTGGGACTGGAGTTACTCAGCGCAGTCACATCGGATTCCTCTTCCTGTTCTTTTGGCAGAGGAGCTGGAGGGAGAGCTCAGCCCTGGCAGCCTCCCACTGTGACCCCAGCCTGGCCCTGTGGTGTCCCCCTTCCACAGCCAGCTTCTGGCCCTGAGGCCAGGAGAGCAGAAGCCAGTGGGAAGGAGCTAGCTATGTGTGTCCGGGCTGGGAAGGGAGGCCTCGCCTGGGAAGAGTCACCATGCTGCTCCCTCCAGGTACATGATGACGGGACCCAGCCTGTATGTCCTGTGCCCACACTGGAGAAAACCTAGCAGAAACAGGGTTCACCTGGGACTTCCCTGGCGGTCCAGTGGTTAGGACTCCGCACTTCCACTGCAGGGGGCGCAGGTTCGCTCCCTGGTTGGGGAACTAAGATCCCGCGCACCGCACAGCGCGGCCAAAAATAAAAAATAAAAAAAAAGAAGAAATAGGGTTTAACCAGCGCTTGGGTACAGAGGATTATGGACAGCTTCTGAGGGGCGCAGGAAGAAGGGTCAGAATGGAATCTGCACCACAGGTGAAGATGTGCTCTCTGGGTGTTAAAGGACCAATTTATAACCTGATGATTTCCACTCATACTGGACTGTGGGAGAGGGTCTTCGATGGAGGTCACAAGGTGCCCATTGGACAAATAGGCATGTGGTTACCTGGCCCTAGGGCTCGGCTTAAGCACTTGAGTGTCATGGCTCAGCCCCACCTGGGAACTGAGGGTGCGGAGGTAAAGAAGCAAGCCCCAGACGTGGGCAGGGCCGACGTGCTTACTGAAATCAGACCCCTGACCCGTGTTGGGAGCGGGGTGATGGCCCCCTGCCCTTCCTGCCCGACCATCCATGCGTGTCCTGGGCAGCTCCGTTCTATGCGTGTTTCTCTCCTGGGAGACCTACCCCTGGTTTGTAGGCAGACTTTCCAGGCTTGCACATCTTGGCAGACCAGGACTCCCTTTCTCCCCTATGGGATTTACACGCTCACTTCAGTGCAGCTCTTTGTTCAGAAACCTCTGCGGGTGGTGGCCTCCTTTGCCATTTAAGATGGCATGTCCTTTGGAATATTCTCAGTATTGTAAAGGCTCCTCTCTGAGGGCAAAGTTGGTTTTTGGAGAGAGCCACAGGTAGGTCCAAGTCAAATCTGATGAATAGATCAAGCTGCATGATTTTTTTTTTTTTTTTTAACATTTACCAACTTCATTTCTTTATTTTTAAATTTTTTTTTATTATTTTGGCTGTGCCACGTGGCTTATGGGATCTTAGTTTCACACCCAGGGATTGCACCCACACTCTCAGCGGTGAAAGCACAGAGTCCTAACCACTGGCCCGCCAAGGAATTCCCCTGAATGATCTTTTTTTTTTTTTTTTTTTTTAAATCAAATTGGAACCTAAAATGCTTTGAGGTTTCAATTAAGACAGGTAGATAACAGCTCTTCTTACAGGTTCATGCTAATGTGAAATAGACCATGGGTTTCATTTTTTTTTTTTTTTTAAATCAAAGTGGAATGGATTGTGATTGGTGGGGTTCCCAAACTTCACAGAAGCTACGAGTTCTCGCAGAACCCCAATGTGCTGGACCAGACACTGCTCCTGGATGCACGCCCCCCCGCCCTGCCCCTTTGCGTATCAATTCCTACCTACTTGCTTGCTTCTAACAACACTTAAATTAAAAAAAAATCTCCCCTCTCTAGATTCTCATCAAAAACACTGCCAGCATTCCCACAGGTACCCCAGTGAGTCTTTGAGACATTTTCTACCTGAATCGAGAAGAAAACCAAGGAATGGATAAAGCCCCCTGTCCCATTCCCAGTCTGTCCCCTTCCCCCAAAATACAGGTGCCACAATATATGAAGGTTCCCCTGGGCCTCCCTGGTCCTTTCAGGGCTGTTACAGGCCATTACTCTGATAAACGACTTCTGGTGAAAATGTGGGCTCCTTCATGTGTGCCCACCCCAGAACTAGGCTGTGGGGTTTTGTTGTTTGTTGTGTTTTAACTTTGGTAAAAATAACATAAAGTTTACCATCTTAACCATTTTTAAGTGTGCAGTGCAGTGACATTAGTTGCATTGTTGCATAATCATCACAGTTACCTTGATCGCAAAACTAAAACTACCCATTCAATGATAACTCCCCATTCCTCCCTCCCACCAGCCCTTGATAACCACCATCCTACTTTCTGTCTCTGAATTTGACTACTGCCTGCTATAGGTGGCATAAGAGTATTTGTCCTTCTGTGACTGGTTTACTTAACGTAATAGCCACAATGTCCATCTATGTTGTAGCATGTGTCAGAATTTCCCTCCTTTTAAGGCTGAATAATACTCCATTGTATGTATGTACCATATTTTGTTTATCCATTTACCTGTCAGTGGACTTTGGGGTTGCCTCCACATTTTGGCTCTTTATGAATGATGCTGCTATAGACATAGGTGTACAAATGTCTGTTAAAGTACCTGCTTTCAGTTATTTTGGGTTTAGACCCAGAAGTAGAATTGTTGAATCACACAGCAATTCTATTTTATTGTTTTGAAGAGCTGCCATACCATTTTCCACAGTGACTGAACCGTTTTACATTCCTACCAACAGTGCGCAAGGGTTCTCCGCACCCTTGCCAATACTTGTTATTTCCTGTTTTGTTTTATATACATAATAAAATCCATGATGAAATACCGTATATATATATATATATATATATATATATATATATATATATATATATACAACTATATTTTTTAATACATATTTATATATATATATATATATATATATATATATATATATTGGCCATCCTGATGGGTGTGAGGTGGCATTTCATCATGGATTTGATTTGGGTTGCAGGACCCAATCAGACGTTGGGGCCCTTAGGGGGTCTGCACCTCCAGAGAGTTAGGAACCACTTAAGAAGTGTCTCTTTGTTGCTTGCCAACCCTAAGATTTTGAGTTTACGATTGATTTGGGGACTGTAGGAGTCCAGAGAATGCTCTTGAAATAGGAAAGACCAAAAGCTGGCTAGGTGACAAGTCATCCATCAGCGACTTCTCTGCTCTGTGACTTCACCCACTCATGAGTGGGTGGCACTGGACCGCAGCATGAGCGAAACAGTTGCCGCTCGTGTTTGGGGGCCATGCAGTTCAGGTGATGGATTTGCTGGACTCTGCAGTTATCCCAAACCTGGTGTGATTTTCTTTCTCCTGCCTCGCTTACATGGGGCTCTTAGTTCGGTCACAAGCGCCAAAATAGCTACAGTCTAAAATTTCAATATTTGTACACCGTCAAGCCTCCCTTTTGCCAAAGTCCACTTAGAACAGAGGTCCTCAACTCTGTGCATTGGAAACACCTGGAGAGCTTGTGAAACCTGTGATTACAGGACCACTGTCCCAGAGATTCTGATTTAATGAGCCTGGGGCAGGAGTCTAATGTGAGCAGGGTTGAGAATCACCGACTTAGAATAAGCCCTAAGTTGTGCCGAGTCACAGCCACCCACCATCCCCCCCTATTAGTGTGTTGACTTCTCCACAAGTGAGTCACGGATGCCAGGTTTCTCCACAAAGATCTTAAGGTCCGATCCCTGTCTTCGGAAAGCGGGAGTGCATGTGTGTGATAAAGTTCTCATGGTGCCAAGAATACAGTGGGGTTCAAAGGACGCCTTGATCGGCTCTACCTGGGGGCTCAGCAAAGAGGTTGTGATGCTGCTTCCCAGCCCAGCACATCAGGGCAGCTCCTTTTTCAACTTACACGTTCCTACCAGCAGGGGACCTGCAGGGACAGGAGGAGGGGACACAACCAGCAAGTGTTTCTAGAAGCAGCTCCAAGAGAAGTTTCCGTTTAAAAAGCTAAGCTTGAATTATTGAATGAGGATCGTGCCTCAAGTTCTTTAAGCAGCTCTTCTCTCCTCCCAGGAGAGGCCATCAGGAGCTCTGTTCAGTTGAAAACTCACAGCTCTGCTTTGTTCACAGATCCAGCGAAAGGCCAGAAGCTAGTCCCAGCGGACAGAGCTGAGCACCTCAGCTCAACAGGGCTGGGCTTGGGTGTCACTGGAGCTGCTCAGCCCTTGAGCAATTGCCCCTCTCCCACCTCCTTCCCTCATCCTGCACCCACCCAATCTTGATGCCCACTGCACCAGACCCCCAAGGAGGCGGGAACTACCCAGGCTCTGCCTTCACAGAGCTCATGGTCTAGGGCCCCAAACAGACGAGCCAACAGGAAATTCAGCCCATTGTGACCCGGCCAAAGGTTTAGGAAGCCACCAGGCATCAAGTGAACACGCACCCGCCCACCTCCCCTGCCCTTCCGGATAGGGCTGTTGCCCACCCAGCTGGCTGTAGCAGGGCTTTGGGGAGAGGGCAGTGTGGGGACAGTGAGTGCGACTGTGAGTGGGGAGGGAGGCACTTGGGTGTTCAGAGGCCAGAAGGGAGGGAAATGAGAAAGAATCAGGAGTCTAGTCATCACCACCCTCCTCATGCACCTGCCCCCATCCAAGCTCTTCCACCTTCCCCCCCAACCCCGTGGTTCAGCCTCTAGGCCTTTCTTTGCAAATGGCGGTCAGCCCTCCTCAGAGGTCAGGCGGCCCTGCTGGCTGATGCTTTTTGGACTGGCCGCCCAGCACTGTCATCTCAGGGAGCCAAGCCAGCCCTGGGGCTGTGGCCTCATATGTGACAGTTTCAGACACCACAGGCCTGGGCTCCCCTTCCCTGGCCCGTGGTTCTTGCCTGGAAACGTGAATCTAAAGTCCTGGTACATTCAACCAGTCGAAACTCAAAAATGTAATTGAGCAGCGCGGCTGCATTTCAGGCAAGAAACTGAGCTATGAAATCAGACTCCTCTTGGAATCTAGGGTCCTCAGCTGACAGTTACTTGGCCTCTGTGTGCCTCAGTTTCCTTATCTGTAAAATAGTGATTAAAATTAAATGTGTTCATTAAAGCATACACAGCTGTAAGTGTTTACCTATATACCAAGTGGTTTTCAAGCAGAGGTGGGGGACAGTTTTGCCCCCTGAACATTTGGTAGTGTCATCCTTGGTCATCACAACTGGGGAGTGGGGGGGTGTGCTACTGTCATCTAGTGGGTAGAGGCCAGAGATGCTGCTACATACCCTACAATACAAGGACAGCCCCTGCAATCAAGAACTGCCCCCTCCTTTCCCCTGGCTGGCAGTGCGGAGGCCCCACGATGCCTGGAGTTACTGTAAAAGACATGAACCGGCGGGAGTTCGTCAGAGCCCTGGCAGCCTTCCTCAGCAAGTCCGGGAAGCTTGAAAGGCCCTGAATGGGTGGACACGGTCAAGCTGGCCAAACACAAAGAGCTCACGCCCTGTGGTTCTACACGCGAGCTGCTCCCACAGCACTGCACCTGTACCTCCGGCGTGGCGCTGGGACAGCTCCATGACCGAGATCTCTGGGGGGGACGGCAGAGAAAGTGTCCTGCCCAGCCATTTCAGCACAGGCTCCAAAAGTGGGGCCCGCCGGGTCCTCTGAGCCCCAGAGGGGCTGAAGTTTGTGGGAAAGGACCAAGATGGGGGCTGCAAACTGACATGTTCAGGACAGAGAGATCTGGACAGAATTGCTGGACAGGTGGCAGCTGCCAACAAGAAGCATTACAACAAATGATGCTGGGTTAATAAGCTGCCTTATTCATTAAGAAAAAAAAAAAAAAAAAATATCTGGCCCAAAATGTCAGTTGTGCCAGAATTGAGAAAACCCTGCCACATACACATCTATGGGGGCGGGGGGTGGGAGGGGGGAGGAACATTGTCTCTTTTACAAAATGGAATCATTAAAATTTTAGCCACTCTGAGAGGTAAACAACGCCTCTCATTGTTACTTTAATTTGCAATTTCCTGTTCATAATTCTGAGCCTCTTTTCAGACATGTATTGGCTAGTCTGATTTGCACTTAAACGAGAATTGTCTACTTGTATCCTTTGCCCATTTTCTATTGGTTGGTTTCTATTGACCTTTACTGTCAATTTTTAAGAACTCTTATTTCTTACTGATATAGATAACCTTTTGTCATCTGCATTAAATACTTCCACCCCTTCCCAAATTAAATGAGACAATACAGGCCAAACATTCAGTGCAGAGCTCACACTGGGCATCTTCTGAGGTACGGAGATTGACTGACAAAGCAAGCTCCCCCTTGTGAGGGGCCAACAGGAGGTCTGCACACAGCTTCTCCATAGTGCTGGAGGGACCGTGCTAACAGCATAAAGTTCGTGAAGTCAGGAGCAGAGCCCTGCTCTCCTGCATGGCTGTTCTTAGCTGGGTCCCAGGTGCGGACACCCACCTTCCCCTACCGCTCACCCAGGGCAGTGAGGGATACGGTTACACTCCTCCTTCCCTGCGAACATGTGGACACAGTCAACATGTGGAGCCACGAGGATCTGCAGCCTGACCGCGGGCTCCAGAGCCTGGGCTCCCAGTCTCCGCACCGAGCTCAGACCCCAAGGAAGGGGTTTTCGCATCAGAAGCTGCCTACGTGGAGTGTGGCTGGCAGACGGGAGGGTATCAAATGCCTCCCCCGGCCAGAGAGCACCCCTTCTGAGTGTGCCTTGCAGAGGTACAGATGGGACAGCCAGGTGCGGGGAGGGGGTCCTGTGCTTTGCCTGGCTGGGGAGCTGACAGCTCACGAGATGAAATTGGAACAAATAAACAGCAAGCAGACACCTTAAGGAACTAAGAACCTCGACCTATGGCCCCAATCAAAGCAAAGGTAAATTTTGAAGAGTCCTATTGGCCCCATTTCTTGATTGAAGAAATAGGTCTGGAGAAGGTGAAAGCAATGCCCTGGGGTCAGATCAAATTCCAGGGAAGACGCCCAGGTTTGGTGTCCCTCTTGGAGCTAAGCCTCTGCAGTTCATCTCCTGGCGCTTTTATTGGGTTCTGATGATGGACACAGGGCACAATATTAGGTTCCATTGATCGGATTGGTTTGTGATCTCCTTTGAAAATAGAAAAGGGTGCCCTGAGGAGTGAGACCCTGGTCCGTGAGGGAGAAGAGGGAAGGTCCAGGGAAGCCTGATGGATGAGTCTCTGGGAAGGTGGACTGCAGGGTCCACCATGGGTCACGGGGTGGGACACAAGGACGCTGGAGCCTTCAAAGAAAAATGTCACAACCTGGCCATCTAAGGGCCAAGGGCTGGCTGCCCCAGTGCCCGTGGACCTCTGCCCCTACTCACTGAACCTCTCAGCCTGCCTGCCAGCCCTCAATCTGCGGAATCTTAGTTCCCCAACCAGGGATTGAACCTGTGCCCCTGCAGTGGAAACGTGGAGTCCTAACCACTGGACCGCCAGGGAATTCCTCCAGCCCTGCCTTGGAAGACCTAGCCTGGCAAGCGCCTTAGGGCCGGGCTGCGGGGCCTGGCACGGCACCGTATCAGGTGCCTCTCCCAAGACCAGCTCCTCACCCAGTGTCCTGCTGTGGGGGCACCACCTGACCCCGGAGGAAGGCTGCCCCGGCCTTGCACAGTGCCCTGGGCTCTTGCAGGGCCTGGAAGGCTGCCTGGCCCCTCGCCCAGAACATGGTATTTTCCCTCCCCCCAGCAGCCTGACTCACTCAGACTCCTCTGCATCCGGTCACAAGCACAGGCCTCAGGCCCTGGGCAGCCAAGGACCATCTGGTCAACCCAGGCCAGACTCTATGCTCTAATAATAAATGTTGGACAAAGGAGGAAGGAAAGAAACAAGAAAGGGAGGGGAGAGGAAAGGAGGGATGGAGGGAACTCATGTGTCCGTGGTCTTCAAAATAAGCATCTTTTTTCCTCCATTTTCTAGAGCCCTGCTTCTCAGAATGCGGTCCCCAGATCAGCAGCCTCAGCATCACCTCAGCAGCCTCAGAACTTGTAGGAGAGCAAATTCTTGGGGCCCACCCTAGCCTTCCTGAATCAGAAACTCTGGGGTGGGTCCGTTCTCTGTGTTAACAAGCCCTCTGGCGGTTTCTCAGTCATGTTCTAATTTGCAAACCACTGCCCCAGAACTGTCTTGAGGAAGTGATCTTACTGAGCTGTCCTCTTTTTAGCTATTTCAGCCCCGGGGGCTCTTCCGGCCTTGTGGAAGCAGCCACAGCCTTTGCACACCATCACCCCAGCAGTGCCCCTGTTTGACCCACCAAGAGGGGTGCGTGGAGGGTAGCCCGGGAGCAGGGGGTGGCTCTCCAGCAGGAAGCAGCATCTCCGTGTCCCTCACGTCCATTAGTTTATTTGAACCTCCTGACAATCTGTGAGGTAGGTGGGCCAATACCAGCACCTCAGTTTTATAGCCAGGAAAAGAGAGGCTTAGAGAGGGGAAGGGCTGTTCTCCCTGGAGAAATTCCCAACTCCTGGGGGGGGCAAGATCTATGCCTGATAAACAGTTAAATAACCGGGCAGAGAGACTTTCTGCACCTGGGTGGTGGGTCGGGGCTCCTGCAGCCCCACCTCCCCCTGCAGAAGGTGAGGGGTGCCTAACCAGGACATCCTGGGGGGGAGCGGGGAGCAGTGAGGAACCTGGGGGGTCTTGGGCCTCCTCCTACACTGCTGGTGGGCAGCATTTTCCCCTGGACCCCAACGAAGCCCACCAGCACCTCTGACCCATATAAAGTCCTTTATGTTAAAAATTCCTCTGGACACAGCAGTCCCACTTCTGGGTATATACACAAAAGAATTCAGAGCAGGGACTCCAAGAGATATTTGCATACCCATGTTCATAGCAGCATTAGTCACAATAGCCAAAAGGTGGAGACAACCCAAATATCCATCAATGGATGAATGAATAAACAAAATGGGGTTCGTGCATGCAATGGAATATTATTGACCTATAAAAAGGAATGATGTTTCAATACATGGTACAACATGGATGAACAGTGAAGACGTTATGCTAAGTGAAATAAGCCAGACACACAAGGACAAATACTGTATGATTCCACTTATATGGAATAGAGTCGTCAGCGTCATAGAGACAGAAAGTAGAACGGTGGTTGCCAGAGGCTGGTGGGAGGGGTATTGGGGAGTTTCTGTTTAATGGGTACAGAGTTTCGGTTTTGCAAGATGAGAAATCTCTGGAGATGGATGGTGGTGCTGGTGCCCAACAATGTGAACGTACTTAATGCCACTGAACTGTACACTTAAAAATGGTAAATTTCATGTCATGTATATTTAACCACAATAAAAATTGCTATCCGTTAATGAGTCCCACTGCCCCCACCCCCCAAATCCTCTAGATGTTGGAACCAATTTCCAGGAAACAGCAGCACACAGATCATTCTGCAAATCTCCTACACAGCCATACAACCTCCCTGACACCACAGTGACAAGGGTGAGAAAGCCCTGAACATTGGGTTCAATTTCCTGGGCTCCCATGTTCTGGCGCTGTGACCTGATCTCAAACTCGCAGTCTCCTCTTTCATGAAAGGGACCAATACTATCTCGGTGTTCTTGTGAGGGCTAAGAAGGAAGCGATCTGAAAGCTTCTAGCACATAATCAGTGCTCCATCAATGGTAGTTAAATTATGGTGTTTCCTCAGCCTGGAATGTTCTCCCCCTTCTCTGCAGGGTAAGCTCCTGTTCATCCTTCAAAGCCCAGCCAGCTCAAATCCCACTGCTTCTATGAAGCCTGGGGTAGCCCACAGGATCATTCACCAAAATAGCTCTTCCTCCCTGTCTGACGTCTGATATCGGGCACAGCCATGCAACCCGAAGGAGCCAGAAAGTGCTTTGCCGTGACTTCTCTCCCTCTGCTCTGGCCACCTGGCTCCTGGGAGCAAAGCCCCAGCAACTCACAGTGGACAGGTCACATGAGTAAGAAACAAGACTTTGTCACTTAAGCTTCTGAGATTTGGGAGTTGCTTGTTTCCTCAGTGTAACCCAGCTCAGGGCCACTCAAAGCGTGGTTTCGCTTCCGCAGCCTTGGCATCCCCTGGGCGCTGGTTAGAGATGCAAATTCTTGGGCTCCACCCTCGACCTACTGAACCAAATTCTGTGTAAAGCACTAAGCATGGCTTCTCTCCCATAAAGGTGTTCAGTGGTTGTTATTTCCCCCCCCACCCCCCTGAGACTTCCACAGAAGACTCTGCTAGTGGCCTACTCAAAGGCGTGCTCCCCTTCTCCCTACTGAGAATTCAGGTTTTTGAGGGGATGACAATGTGCGCAGGTGAAAAAATTCAGTTTCCCAGACTCCCTTGCAGCTAAGGGTATTCATGTGACCTGGTTCTTTTCTGGCCCAGAGGAAGTCAGAGCAGGGCTTCAGGGAGAGCTCGTCAAAGGCCACAGGCCCAGGTGGCAGGTGCCTCTGGCTTTGGGCCTTGTCCTTCCCCTTCCTTCCTGCCTGTTACTTGGATGTGGTGGCAGATTGTTACCCAGTGGCTCCAAGGAATCACACCTCCCTGTATTTACACTCTTGGGCAATCCCCACCCACAGTGAATCTGGGCTGGCCTGAGCCTAACTCTGATCAATAGCATGTTGGCTGCAGTGACTTCTGCTCTCAACCTGCGGCCTGCCTATAGGAGGTATCAACCTGTGGCCTGCCTGCAGGAGGTCTCAACCTGGGGCCTGCCTGCAGGAGGTCTCAACCTGGGACCTGTCTACAGGAGATCCCCCCACAGGAGATCACATTCCTGTCAAAGGGAGGGACATCCATCCAACCCATTGTCCAAACCTGAAACCCAGGACTCACCTCACCTCTTCCTCTTAATCTGAAGCCAGTTGGTCACCAAGCCTGTCCTCTCACATGGCTCAGGTCCATCCCAGGCTTGATCCATGGGGCAGCTACCTACTGACCTCCTGCCTCTATCTCTGCTTGCCTGCTATCAAGCCTGCACATAGATGGATTGTCATCAGATTGATTTCTTCTTTTTTTAAAATTAATTAATTAATTAATTTTTGGCTGCATTGGGTCTTCGTTGCTATGTGCGGGCTTTCCCTAGTTGCGGCGAGTGGGGGCTACTCTTTGTTGCGGTGCACAGGCTTCTCACTGCGGTGACTTCTCTTGTTGCAGAGCACGGGCTCTAGGCACACGGGTTTCAGTAGTTGCAGCACGCAGGCTCAGTAGCTGTGGCTCGCAGGCTTAGCTACTCCATGGCATGTGGGACCCCCCCAGACCAGGTAAAGAACCCGTGTCCCCTGCATTGGCAGGCGGATTCCCAACCACTGTGCCACCAGGGAAGTCCCAGATTGATCTTTCTAAATGCGGACCTGAAGATCATTCCCGAATGCTTTTAGAGTAAGTCCCAAGACCCTGGCACGGCCTACACATCCACATGTACTGTGGTGGCTGCCTCGCTCTCCAGTCCCATCTCTGTCCACTCCCCTCTCTAAACATCACGGGCCCTGGACATACCATGCTGCTCCCTGTTTCTGATACCAACTTCGCCTATCAATACCTCCATGTCTTTGCCCCAGGAATGACAAACGTCATCCTTCATGTTGACTCAGTGTCTTGGTCTGCTCAGGCTGCTATAACAGAATACCACAGACTGGGTAGTTTGAACAACAGAAATTTATTTTCACAGTTATGGAGGCTGGAAGTCCAAGATCAAGGTGCCTACAAGGTAGGTTTCATCCTGAGGCTTCTTTTCTTGGCTTGTAGGCAGCTGCCATCTTGCTATGTGCTCACATGATGTGTGTGGACAGGGAGAGAGGGAGTGAGCTCTCTGGCATCTCTTCTTATAAGGACACTAATCCTATAAGATCAGGACCCCACCCTTAAGATTGCATTTAATCATAATTGTTCCGTAGGGGCCTAATCTCTAAATAGAGCCACCCTGGAGGTTAGGGCTTCAACAAATGAATTTGGGAGGGAAACAAGTATTCAATCCATAATATTCAATTAGGAGTAGCTGCCTAGAGAACTGTGTTGAGAAGAATTCTGAGGTCCTTCCCAGGTTCTGTGATAAAGAGAGCTATGCTTGATTAGTCATGTCTGCCTGTGGCTTAGAAAGGAGGGATTGTGGTGGCTCATGTACTGTTTCTTTCTCTGTCTTATGTGTTTATCTTTTCTACCCTCTCTCTTGGCTCAAGCACAATGCCTGACACATTCTAGGCTCTCAACACATTTTCGATGAATAAGTCAACAAGTGAGTAGTTGTCTCAAAGCGCATTTCACATCCATGATCTCATTGAAGTTTCACAACCAACTGTGAGGTAGGGTGGAATGATCAAAGATGCTTGGAAATCTCCTTGAAAGTGTTCACCCCTCTCTCTCTTACCCCATACTGGAGATGCTACATCTCTACTGGAGATGCTGCATTTTTTCTAGAGGCTACATGGATGCCTGGACCAGGGTCTGTCCAGATCACAAGGTGGCTCTTGCTGCCATGGTCTCCTAGAGCTGCTGAGGCCTTTGCCCTTCCTGCTGCCCCACCACCCCTGCACCTCTACTTATCCCAGCACTGCCAACCCCATCCTCTGGCTGTCGTCACTTTGAATGAGAGGCAAATACATTCGGTGGCCTCCAAGTCCGGTAGAGCAAGGAAAGGATTGATTTGTCTTCTGATGGGAGACAAGGGGCATGTGTTAGCCATTGCTGTGACACAGGAAATTGAGAGCAGGTAAGGGTGTATGTGATGGGGAGAGGGTGCCATGGTTAAAGGGGAAATGGATTCAAGTCTCCAGTATACCTGTTAGAACGCAGCTCATGTAATTGTGAGCGTGTGTCAGTGTGTGTGTACTGGTGGGCTGCCTCTCCTCTGCCTGTCACCCCTGTTCCCAGGCTCAGCTGTGCTGCCCCTGTCATATGCCACGTGCTTGAGCCCCTTGAGGGCTGCAGATGGACCCACTGCTCTGGCCCTGCTCCTGCTCTGTCTGCTGTGGCCTCTCCCCACTGAGCATTAGTTCTCAGCTAGCACCGTGCTTAGCGCTGTGAAACGTGCTCCAGCCCGTGAGGAGCTCGTGGCCTGTGTCAGCAGCAGGACCACCCTGGGCCGTGTGTTGGGAAGGCCAGAGGCCGTGCCCCCATCTCGTTGGCTGGGGAAGGCAGGTGAGCAGGCGCAGGGCTGGGTGGGCGTGTTTAGGCCCGTGCATCCCCCTGTTTGCCTGAAGTCGAAGAGGTGGGGGCACGGGGCTGAGGACAGGAGACCATATCAGGAGGGATTGCTGGAGCCACACCAGACAGCGAAGAGCTAGCACCAGTGCCTGCTCTCTGGGCCTCACAGCCTCGAGAACAAAGCCAGGACTTCCTGCAGCTGGTTCACTCCGGGTTCTGTCTCCTCACCGTGGCCACTGTCTCATGTAGTTACTGCTGGGAGAGAAGGAAGCCGAGCCCAGCTCTTTGTAGGTCCCAAGGGGGGCCCAGGACCCAGCTCTCAACCAGGACCTGGCCTCCAGTGAGTTTCCCAAGGCTGGATAAAGCCTGTGATCGTTTCCCAGGCCCCTCACAGGCCTTCCCAGGAGACCCACCCAGAGGGCACTGGCCTTTCCACTTCCTCAGCATCTTCCTGGAGGTCCCACAAGTCCAGCCAAGAAGGCAGTCGAGTCCCTGGGGGTGGAGTCACAGGGAGAAGATGAGGCATCTGTGCTCTGGGGGAGCAACCTCTCTGCTAGGTGCTCAGCGCCCTCAGAAGCCCTTTGAGAAGGTCTCTGTTCGAAGCCCACCTGTGGACAAACCCGACTCTCATGACAAGAATCCTGGGTGGCTCACTCTCTACGAGGCTCCTTACTCTCCAGCAAAGTTGTTTGATGTTTACTGCATTGTAAAAATGGAATCTTTTCACAGCCATTTTCTGTGCATTTTGTGCCTTCTACTGTGGGCCCCCAGAAGGGGGCCAGGGCTGTGTACCCTCGGCCCCTGCTTCCCTTACTAAGAGAGCCCCACTTTCAACCAGGCTGTAGTATACCCAGCCTCTGATTAGTCTAAGCCAAGAGTAACCCCACTCCCTTTGCTCTTGACCCTGGCCAACAATGGCAAGTAAGTGGCTTCTGGGAAGATCCATGTTTTCCATATATGGACGAGGGCTGTCCTCGTCCTTCCCTTCCTGCTGTGCATGGTCCTGCGAGGGTGCAGAGCTGAGGCAGACGTCCTGCTGCCACTGGAAAGACCAGGGAACCCCTGGGAAGTGGCCAGAGGGCCACTTCTTGCTGACATGTCAGAGCCTGTTGTCATAACCAAGCAGGACCCTATTGGGCCTTCCTGGGACAGACCCCTCCCCCATATCCTCTACTGTAGCTCCTCTCTGAAGTTCCTAGATAAGAGTATCTGATGGTCCAGAGCCTGTGCTCTGTGACAGGAGAGGCCACAACAGTGAGAGGCCCACGTACCACAAAAAAAAAAAAAAAAAAAAAAACTCATGCAAATTTTTAGCGTGTGGGAAGTGGCCAGAGGGCCACTTCTTGCTGACATGTCAGAGCCTGTTGTCATAACCAAGCAGGACCCTATTGGGCCTTCCTGGGACAGACCCCTCCCCCATATCCTCTACTGTAGCTCCTCTCTGAAGTTCCTAGATAAGAGTATCTGATGGTCCAGAGCCTGTGCTCTGTGACAGGAGAGGCCACAACAGTGAGAGGCCCACGTACCAAAAAAAAAAAAAAAAAAAGTACCTGATGCACATTTTCAGAGTTGCTTTACAGATGCTAAAACCCCAATCAAATGGAAGAAATTAACTAATTGATGACCATGAGCACATAGGCCCGGACCTACTGGTGCCTAAGGGTTGATAATGTTAACCCCTGTGATACCATCCTGTTACCTCACCATCAGCCAATCAGAGAATTGTGCACGAGCTGATCACAGACCCTGGGAGGCCCCTCCCTCACCTGGCTTTTAAAAATGCTTTGCTGAAACCCTTCAGGGAGTTTAGGGGTTTTGAGCATGAGCCACCCATTCCCCTTGCTTGACACCTTACAATAAATGCTACGCTTTCCTTCACCACAACCTGATGTCAGTAGATTGACTTTACTACATGAGGGCGAGTGGACCCAAGTTTGGTTCAGTAACACTGTGACCAATTTCAATTCTGCATTGTATTTTAAATTTCATCTATTGTCATCAGTCTTACATTTTACAAAGAGGACCATGCCTTTCACTGTTTTCCTAATTTTAAGAAAATCTGAACAGTCTTCCTATGTAAATTGAATAAATGAGAATGAGATCAATGAGGTCAAGGGAAGTTCACTGTCACCTGGACCGATGGATAAGATCAAAGGCCTGTTCAAATAGAATTCGCAACTATATGTGAACAAACTCAGTTTTCTACAACAAACATCCTGGTAAATGTTACTGGAACAGACATATTCTGGTCTCAAGGTTTTTTGTTTTTTTTTTTTTTAATTAATTAATTAATTAATTTGGCTGGTCGGGTCTTAGTTGCAGCACACGGGAGCTTTTGTCGCAGAGCGTGGGCTCTCAACTTGTGGCCCGAGCGGGCTCAGTAGTTGCGGCACGTGGGCTTAGTTGCCCCACGGCATGTGGGATCTTAGTTCCCCTACCAGGGATTGAACCTGCGTCCCCTGCGTTGGAAGGCGGATTCTTAACCACTGGACCACCAGGGAAGTCCCTGGTTTCAAGGTTTTGTAAGTCAATGACTCTTAGAACTATGATAGCAAACTTTCACTATTTCAGGAAAACTCTTTGTCCTTTTTATTAAGAAGTGAATAGGCAGAAACTGAATTTTATGATGAAACTATACCAGAAAAGTATAGTTTTAACTTACATTGTATGGTAATAGGTATTTAAATATTTGCTTTTTCTTTATCTGATGAGATATAATGGCTAGCTCAGGACCTGTCTTCCTTAGCCATCTGTGTCATTGACTCCCATTCTGTCAAGTTTCTTCATTAACCTCAGGCTTGCAGCCTTGAAGTTGGATTAAACTTTTCTAGCCTGGGCTGAATTAAAGAATATGTGGCTCATATAGTTTCCTGTTTCCACAAACTCCTGAACCAACTTGAAACTCCTACCTCCAGGCCTTTTTTATGTGATGTAATTAAACATCTTTATCATTAGAGCCCAGTCATTTGGGTTTTCTGTCACTAGCAACCTGACTAGCACAGAGAATTTCCAGGAAGGATTCCAAGGAGGTGTTTCCTGCAGACAAGTTTTCCCTTCTAGGGTTCCCTGTCACAGCTACTCACACCCAAAGCCTGGAAGACGCTGTTGATCTCTCCTTCACTACCCTCCAACCTCCCAATCTATCACCTACCTCCCAAGTATATTTTGAATCAGCTCATCTCTTTCTATTCTTTGCCACTAGTGGAATCCCAGCAATTACGTCACCTCCTGTCTCTGCTATGTCACCTCAGTAGCCTCCCAAATGGTCTCGCTGCTCCCACACTCATCCTCTTGAACCAGCCAGAGTGATCTCCAAAAAACATACATTTGATCCTGGCACTCCCATCCTTAAAGCAACCCATAGATTCTCCTTGGACACAGGATAAGGTCTGAAATCCATAGAATGGTATATTAGTTCCTTTTGGCTGCATAACAAATTACCATAAACTTAATAACTTAAAAGGACACACATGTATAATCTCACAGTTTCCATGGGTCAAGAGTCTGGGTGTGACTAAACAGTCTTCTGCTCAAGGTCTCACAAGGCTGCAGTCAAGGTGTCGCCTGTCTGTGAGTGCTCATCCAAGGACTCATCATGGAGTATCCTCCCACTCACGTTTCATTGGCCAAAGCTGTTTACCTAACTTCAAAGAAGGCAATTGATACGGAGCAGGACCCTGTGGGGCTCCTGGGCACAAAAGCCTTTCTGTGCTCCCTATTTCTTGATTACAGGAAATAGGCTTCATTCAGCCTCCATACCTTCCCTGAGTTCCTTGAGCAGGTTCAAATAGTTGCTAATTAGGGAAGGGAGGGGATGCAGAGACAGGGGAGGAACAGTCACAAGAAACAATAGTGCAGCCTTGGGGCAACGTCCTGGCTCCCCATCAAGGGATACAGACAACATTATCTTTGAGCTGTTTTGCAGATACTGAAACCCTCACCTGGTGGGAGAAGTTAAAGGTTAATGATGGTACACTGCCCACAAGCACTAGACACCAGACCAGTTGGAACCAGAAGCTTCATGATGCTGACTCCCACTTACCTCACCACCAACCAATCAGAACAATGTCCACGAGCTGACCACGCCCCCTGTGGACCAGTACTATAAAACTCCTCACTACCCACTCCAGGTCAGGACACACAGTGTTGAGGGCATGAGCCTGCTGTGGCCCCCTTCACCTGGCAAAGCAATAAAGCTATTCTTTTCTACTTCACCCAAAACTCTGTCTCCGAGATTCAATTCGGTGTCGGGATACAGAGGCCGGACTCGGCTCCACTATGTGAGTGGGAGGAGACACAGATAGAATCTTTGTGCACAGCGCTAATGACTATCCCAGCTACTGTGAGGGGCTTCATTATCTGCCAGTGGAAACCAACGCAGTTCACCTAGCATTCTTTGACTCATCTCTTTAGGAGTTCTCTCATCTACCAGCCTGGTGACTCTACAAAGAAAGAATATGAAATTAGTTTGGCACGACTTATTCCTAGTAAATTTACACTGGCTTATGGGACTTCCCTGGTGGTCCAGTGGTTAAGATGCCATGCTTCCAATGCAGGGGTTGCAGGTTCAAATTCGTTGGGGAACGAAGATCCCACATGGTGCATGGCCAAAAAAAAAAAAAAAGAAGAAAAGCTCACACTGGCTCCAAGGAAAAGTATTTTCTCTACCTTTTTTTTAAAACTTAAAAAATATTCCAATTTAAATTCTTTTTTTTTTTTGGATGATATAAATTATTTAGTCCTGCTTAATTATTATCTTTATCCTTAATATGTTATTTTGAAGATCACAGATCTAGGATTGGTAATGCCTGGTGATGACACGAGACCACTAATGAATGAGCATAATGCTCTATGCTCTAAAAAAAAGCTAATGCACAGGGCTTCCCTGGTGGCGCAGTGGTTGAGAGTCCGCCGGCCGATGCAGCGGACACGGGTTCGTGCCCCGGTCCGGGAAGATCCCACATGCCGTGGAGAGGCTGGGCCCATGAGCCATGGCCACTGAGCCTGCGCGTCCGGAGCCTGTGCTCCGCAACGGGAGAGGCCACAACAGTGAGAGGCCCACGTACCGCAAAAAAAAAAAAAAGCTAATGCACAATGTCACCAGGATAAGGACATAGGAGGCTCCTGAATTTCCCTCCTCTCATGGACATGCCGAATATACAGCTACACATGGAGCAATCCCCTGTAATGAAAATCCAGAAACTGTCAACTTGTCTTCCAAAGTGTTGTACATTTTGCATTCCCGCCAGCGATGAGTGAGAACTGCTGCTGCTACACATCCTCACCAGCATTTGGCATTGTCTTGTTCTGTATTTTACCCATTCTAATAGGTGTGTAGTGGTGATATTTAAATTCTTTTTGTTTCCAATCTACATTCTCAGTCAGCCATCCCCAACTTTTCTGGCACCAGGGACCGGTTGCGTGGAAGACAATTTTTCCACGGATGGGGTGGTGGAAGTTGGTTCAGGCAGTAATGCGAGCGACGGGGAGCCATGGGGAGCGACAGATGAAGCTTCGCTCGCTCTCCCGCCACTCACCTCCTGCGGTGCAGCCCGGTTAGGAACAGGCTGCAGACCCTGTTCTAAGTGAGGACAATCTAATGCGTAGCTAATTGTTCGGGCATTCTCTGAGATAAACGAAATTTACAAATCTATGGTTTCTTAAGTCATGCATAATCAATTGCCGAAAAAGTAATTGCATGATATTCATTGTTACAGTGTTATAAAGGCCTTTTTAAATATAGTCAAGGCAATTACAAAGTCTGGAATGAATGATCAGAAGTATTATGGATACTCGAAGCTCTGTGTGTGTGTAACCAAAGATGGTTGAAACCAACTGAGGCTTAACCTCAAATGCAACAGAAGACTTGGGTTTTCTAAGAAGACATGGGGTGTCCTGGCATTGACAGGCCAGGTTGGGACACCCCATCTGAAGATAAGTAGAAGGTGCCGTGAATGCACCTCCTGGGGGAAGCCCTTCCTCGTACTTGCTTAAGATTCCCAGTGAGCTAAGAGCAGCCCAGCGTCCAGGAATCCACAAGACTCTGACGTAACCTTTGACCCAAGCATTTAAATGAGACAACCAGGGGTCCCAGGACTGTCTGTGAAGAGAGAGGCAACTAGCGCCACCACGTGATGAAACCAGAGAGTGAAATCAGAGAATGGAGAGGCCTGAAGAGGAGATGACACCAAAGGGTCATCCCCTCAACTCCTCTGGGATGGAGTTAGCTCAAGGGGAGGCACACACAAGGTCCCCTGAGTGGCCACGAGTGATATCCAAGGGGGCAAGCACAGACTCTTTAACTGGCCTGAACTCAGCTATCCTTCCCTCAACCCTTCCTCCTGGACTCTCAGCAGTCCTCTTCGGAATAGTAGTTTAACGTGAGCAGCCACCTGTGGCTGAGAGGGCAAGGCAGGCCTTACCTGGAAGTGGGATTTGGACTGCACATTTATTATTATTTTTTATTTTATTTTTTTTGCGGTACGTGGGCCTCTCACAGTTGTGGCCTCTCTCGTTGCGGAGCACAGGCTCCGGACGCGCAGGCTCAGTGGCCATGGCTCACGGCTCCAGCTGCTCCACGGCACGTGGGATCCTCCCAGACCGGGGCACGAACCTGCGTCCCCTGCATCGGCAGGAGGACTCTCAACCATATAGTTTCCTTTTTCTCTTTTTCTTAGTGTGTATGTGTATGCTTCTTTGTTTGATTTTGACTGTATAGCTTTGTTTTTACCATTTTTCTTAGGATTCTGTCTGTCCATTTATTATTATTATTATTATTATTATTGTTATTATCTTTGCTGCATCGGGTCTTTAGTTGCGGTGCACGGGCCCTTCTTTGTAGAGCACGGGCGTCTCTCTAGTTGTGGCGTGCAGGTTTTTTTTTTAATTCTCTCTCTAGTTGTGGCGCTCAGTCTCCAGAGTGCGTGGGCTCTGTAGTTTGTGGCACACACGGGCTTAGTTGCCCCGCGGCATGTGGGATCTTAGTTCCCTGACCAGGGATCAAATCGGAGTCCCCTGCACTGTAATGTGGATTCTTTACCACCGGACCAGCAGGGAAGTCCCTGGACTGCACATTGACGAAAAGATGGAGCGGGTGGGGAACGAGGATTGGTAGGTCAATGTGGAGCCTGATTCATCAGGAGAGGGAAGTTCCTGGAAAGGGAGTTAGGCCAGAAAGTTGAGTTGGGGACCAACGGCAGAGGCCTTGAATGTCGTCGGGGTTAAGCTTTCAGATGTTTCACCAGGAAGCCGTGGAATGCTTCTGATGTGGGACTCGACATGTCCAGGCCTGCATGAAGCCAAGACAAATCTGACAGTGAGCTGTGGAACAGACTGGGCAAGAGAGACTGGATTCAGGGAGGTCTGACCTACGCTACGGTCATGGTCAAAGCCCAAAGTGAGATGTGCATGGGCCAAACTGGAAAAGGAAAGGAAGAGACAGAGATTCTGGTGACCAATCCGATGAACTTGGGAGTGAAAAATACAGAGAAGTTGACAATTTAAAAATACCCTCTGTTCATAACCTGTATCATGCTCGCTTGTAGACAGCTGTGCCCTAAGAAAGAGAGAGGGCCCTAACTGAATTGGTAGCATATTCCTATTTCCAACTCTTTTATGTGGGTCACACTCTCCCAGGAAAATGGGAGAGTTACTTCTTTCAAAAGAAGTAACTCCCCCCCACCGGTGCACATGTATTATTTTTTCCTGCCAAAAGAATCCCGGCTATCTTCTTGGTTCTGGGTATCTTATTTATAATTTTTATCTCAAAGGCCTTCTAGCTCTTTATCCACTTCCTGTGGGAGCCAGAGTGGGAAGTGGAGCAGGGAGACAAACTTCTCCCTTGATCTCATTGAATCACCAGAGTCCCAGCAGGAGAGAGATGGCAACAAAGTTACAGCCTCGTTCCCAGAGAGAACATAATAAATGCACGATGTGTAGAGACTTTTACAGAGATGTGGACAAGATGAAAGGAAACCAACCAAGATGGTAGAGCACCTCTGGGATAGTAACATGGAGAGCCATCAGCACGGTCAGCTTGAAGGGACCAGGAGAGAAAGTGGTTACAAGAACCCAGAGAGGCCTGTAGCTGAAGGATGGGGTCGCTGGAAAGCTGCTGTGGCCTTCAGTGTAGGAACCAGACACACAGCTGCCAGCCCAACCCCACTGGCAAGGTGCTAGAACAATCAATGCCCTGCAGGCTCTTTCCTCCTGCCCTCCTATTTCCTGCTGGTGTCTACTATGGGCTGAAGTCGACCAGAACCCAGAAGGGGAGGGAGCTCCAGGGACAGTTCACACAGGTCAGGCCCTGGGGACACAGCAAGGTGGAGGAGAAAGGGGTGCAGATCTGGAGGGACGAACGGAATATTCAGCAAGTTAATACTGACACACAAATCAAAGCAACACAGTAGAAACTGGCCTATCCTTTACAGAGCACAAACTACGGACCCAGCTTGAGGAAATGATGTAAAGCCAAGGCTTTACTTGGTGAGTGAATGGATCTTTCTCTTTGGAAGCTGGTCTGCAGGGAGAGGAGATAAGCTGAGGTCCCAAGAAGCAGGCACCCAAGAGCACGTGGAGACAGGACGGGATGAGGGACACTGCAAATCCCTTTTCAAGGTCCTGGTTTCAGTTTTCTGAGAGGACTGGTGGCCTGTTTTCATGAAAGTCCCTTAATTCCATAGAAAAAAATCCCCTTTTACAAAGAGCAGCTTGAGGAAGTTTCTGTGTGTTACAAACAAAGAACTTGAGGTCTGCTTCATTTGAAACAAAGGAACCTTGAGCACGCGATTTCATTTAATCCACTTAACAGCCCTGATGGGAGGTAGGTCCCCTTATCTCCGTTCTATTTTATTTTATTTTTATTATTACTACTTTTTTTGGCCATGCGGCTTGCGGGATCTTAGTTCCCCGACCAGGGACTGAACCCAGGCCCCGGCAGTGAAAGCACGGAGTCCTAACCACTGGACCGCCAGGGAAGTCCCCCCCTTATCCCCATTTTAAAGATGAGGCTATTCAAAGTCTGAGTCAGATCAGGCAATCTTTGTCTAGGTGTCTGGGACTCACACACTCGGGTCTGCCTCCAACGCTCTGGAATTTTCAAGGACTCTGAAAGCTGGCAAGCCGGGCCAAAAGCAATTTCCAAAACCAGAGGGGAACTCCGCGTTTGACCAAGGCACCCCGTAGGGACGCTGGCCTCTCCTGTCAGTTTGCCAGCTAAAGCAGCTGGAATTCTGGGAGGAGCCAGCAGGCGGCCACCCAGCTCCTAAATGTTTGAAAGGGACCAACCTTGGACTTGGAAAACTGCCGCCGAGTTTTTTTTCAAGTACTCCTGGGAGAGCAGTGTATTTGCAAATGCCGTAATTCCTCAGCTAAATACCAAGGATGGGGTTGATTGCATGTGGGAACATCCCCGCATCCCCCAATTCCAGAACCCCCAGCCCCAGAGGTCGACCGAGTTGTTGGAGGAAGGCGGCCTGCTCACTCCGGCCCCCAGGAGTCCGGGGTGGGGCTCTCTCAGCCCCCCATCTCATCCCACCCCCAGGTCCACTCCCTGTCAGCTGCCCTGCCTCAGAGCCGGAAGGTGAAGTGAGGTAATGTCTCCACAGACCAGCGGTGGCCAGGAGATGAAAAGAATCTCAGAAACACTGTGTTAAATTTAAAGCAGACCCACCTGCCTTAGCCAGGCTGCAATTTCACTCAGAATAACCAGTTTGTTTTTCTTGGACATTCCAGGAACTAACTGGCCACCCCATGTAAAACCCCAACAGGAATGTTAGGGGGGCCCCTTGCAACTCAAGCATTCGCTGTCTCATTCTCCCTTAGGCCAGGGACTCCTGCCTCAGGCGGGGTCGGGCCTCTCTGGGGGTCACTTGAGGGCTCTCTCTTTGCTCCCTGTGGCTCCTTTATCACCGAGAGCCTGACTTGGTGCCCAGAGTTGTGGGGAAAGGTCGTCAAATGGGTAATAGTAGCACCTGATCCGTTCATCTAGTGCTCTCTCTGTGCCCTGCTAAAGGCATCGTTTACTGTACTGTCCAGTCCTTAACCACATCCCCAGGAAGGTATGTCGAAAGTGTTTACTGCTCCCGTTTTACAGATGGTAAAGCTGAGGCTCGGGGAGTTTACCTAACTTCTCCCAGGTCACCCAGCTGGGACTGAAGCCCCCCCAGCGCTGGTCCTAAGCCCAGGTTCCTCTTGCTGCCCATCTGGTCATCCCACCCCTCCCCCAGCCTGAGGGGCTTCAGGGGCTTGCTTAAAGGCGGTGTCCTTGTTGGTTATATTGTTGTGAAGGGAGTGCCCTGGGGACAGCTGGGTGACAGCTGGTGAGAGGCAGTGCTGTAATCACAAGCCCTGCCTCTTCTGGTTTTGACACCCTCACTTTGGATTGGGTTGGCTTGGGGCCTTCCAGCCCCTGGGGGTTTTGCTGCTTCCAGGATCTGTTGAACCCCTGGCTCTGAGGCCCACGTGGTGAAACTGGCATGGGCAGGGCCCAGCCTCTCTCCAACCTCAGCTTCCTCTCTGTAAAATGGTAAATGGGGATGGAGAGGGGGATGGGCACGGGGCTCAGATGTCTCGGGCCTCTGTTTGCCAGGCACTGGGATTCCTGCAGCTAGGCAGGGCCAGCAGGGGGAAAGCGGGTGCCTCTGGTGGGGTGGGGAGCCTGGAGCTGAGGCCTGGCAGGGGGACAGTGATAAGGGCCTTCTGAGGGGGGCCAGCTCAGGGGACAATGGGCTTAGTGTGGGAGGCCTGGGCTGTTGCTTTCCCTCTCTGCTCCCAAGAGAGGTTTCCATGGCACCCAGACCCGACTTGGACACAAGTGTCAATGGAGACATTGTGTGGGAGTCCTTGATTCCCAGCCCCTCTCTGGGGGGTGGGAATGGTGGGGAGAACCCGCCCTAGGCCTGCAAATGGCCCCTAGCACCATGCGGAGGGACGGTCTCTCCCACCCAGGAAAACGAGGAAGATGTTGGGGGTTTTCCTGGGAGGGGCCTGTGTGAGGTCTCCATTGAGGCCTGCTCATCCCGGGAGGGGGGCAGCCAGGTGACACATATCCTTCTTGTGCATTTTTCCCAAACCTAAGCTAATAAATGAACTCTCCCTTCTACTGATTCATCTGTAGGAATGATAAATTTTGGTGCCAAGTTTGGAGAAACGGGAGGCATTTTACAAATTACCAAACCATGAGGACATGCCACTCACTTTTTTTTTTTTTAAAGAAGGAAGCATTGTAGCTAGTTAACCTAGTTAAGGCTTAGCACAAGGCAGCTAATGGCAAATGCTATCATTAATGTACAAACAAAATGCTGCGACAGTGGCCTGGGGGTTCTAGGAAGGGTTTTAGAAGAGCTGGTATAGGAGCTGGGCCTCAGCAGGTACAGTCAGTAGGAGCAAAGGTAAAGAGGTGGGAATGTTTAGGGAATCTAGGGGCATGGGAGTGAATAATGGAATATGGCCTGCCATTTCAGTAAACAAAGGATTTCACAGTCATCAGCCATTGCAGCCACCACTGGTGAGCTGGTGAGCCCTGAGGGAACTCACAAAAGAAAAGAGTACCTGCCATCTAGCAGCCATCAGACTGCAGCCACTCCCCACTGTGAGACCTGAGGAAACTCAGGATGCGAAAACACAGGATACTGGCCACAGATAGCTGAGGTGCAAATCAAAAGAATGATTTAGGTGAGCCCAGATTCTTGCATCTTTCCATACATAGAAAAGCACGAAATTCCTTAACCGAGATATCTAGTTTTCTTAACAGTAATCTTTTCTTCCTACTACCTGCCCTTTGTTGCAAAACTGCTATATATCCTAGCTCCCCACCTAGTTTCCTCGGAGCAGTTCTCTCAGGGTTACTTGAGAAACTGCCTCCCGGGCTTGAAGTCCTAAAAATTCCCACCAAATAAAACATAACTCTCAACTTTTAGGTTGTGCATATATTTTTTTAGTCGACAGGCACGTGGTACCAGGTAATGGGAGATGAGGTTCCCACAGATCACATGACCCTGGATTGGGCTAAGGAATCTAGACTTTATTGGGCAGGTTGGGGAGACACTATTTAATTAAAATGGGTCTGCACAGAAATAAACCCATGCACCTGTGGTTGACTAATCTATGACAAAGGAGGCAAGGCTATACAATGGAGAAAATACAGGCTCTTCAATAAATGGTGCTGGGAAAACTGGACAGCTACATGTAAAAAAATGAAATTAGAACATTTTTAACATCATACATAAAAATAAACTCAAAATGGATTAAAGACCTAAATGTAAGACCAGATACTATAAAACTCTTAGAGGAAATCATAGGCAGAGCACACTTTGACATAAATCGCAGCAATATCTTTTTTGAGCTGTCTCCTAGCGTAATGGAAATAAAAACAAAAATAAACAAATGGGACCTAATTAAACTCAAAAGCTTTTGCACAGCAAAGGAAACCATAAACAAAATGAAAAGACAACCCACAGAATGGGAGAAAATATTTGCAAACGATGTGACTGACAAGAGATTAGTCTCCAAACTTCACAAATAGCTCATGTGGCTCAATATCAAAAAAAACCCCAAACAGCCCAATCAAAAAATGGGCAGAAGACCTAAACAGACATTTCTCCAAAGAAGACATACAGATGGCCAAGCGGCACATGAAAGGATCCTCAACATCACTAATTATTAGAGAAATACAAATTAAAACTACAATGAGGTATCACCTCACACTGGTCAGAAAGGCCATCATCAAAAAATCTAAACAGTAAATGCTGGAGAGGATGTGGAGAAAAGGGAACCCTCTTGCACTGTTGGTGGGAATGTAAATTGGCGCAGCCACTATGGAGAACAGTATGGAGCTTCCTTAAAATCTAAAAATAGAAGGACTTCCCTGTTGGTGGGTAAGACTTCACACTCCCAATTCACGGGACCCAGGTTCAATCCCTGGTCGGGGAATTAGATCGCAAATGCTTGCCACAACTAAGAGTCCACATGCTCAGCTAAGAAGTCCGCATGCTACAGTGAAGATCCTGCATGCCACAACTAAGACCCGGCTCAGCCAAAATAAATAAATAAGTAAATAAATATTTTTAAAAACCAAAAACTAAAAATAGAGCTATCATATGATCCAGCAATCCCACTCCTGGACATATATCGGGAGAAAACCATGGTTCGAAAGGATACATGCAATCCAATGTTCATTGCAGCACTGTTTACAATAGCCAAGACATAGAAGCAACCTAAATGTCCATCGACAGAT
This sequence comes from Lipotes vexillifer, assembly GCF_000442215.2. Taxonomy (NCBI): domain Eukaryota; kingdom Metazoa; phylum Chordata; class Mammalia; order Artiodactyla; family Lipotidae; genus Lipotes; species Lipotes vexillifer. The sequence continues at coordinate 1,389,048 of NW_006793745.1, forward strand.
GAATGGATAAAGAACATGTGGTACATATTTACAATGGAATATTACTCAGCCATGAAAAAGAATGAAATAATGCCATTTGCAGCAACATGGATGGACCTGGAGATTAGCATACTAAGTGAAGTAAGTCAGACAGAGAATGACAAATATCATATGATATTGCTTATACGTGGAATCTAAAAAAATGATATAAATTAACTTATTTACAAAACAGAAACAGACTCACAAACTTAGAGAATGAATTTGTTAGCACAAATTCATGTGCCTGATACACAGTGAGGCCAAACAAACCAAAACGTCGGAGTCTGGAACAGAGAAAGGTTTACTGCAGGGCCATGCAAAGAGATGGGTAGCTCATGCTCTAAAAACCCCGAGCTCCCTGAAGGGTCTTGGCAAAGCATTTATTTATTTATTTTTTGTACTTGATACTTACTTTTATTCTGATTGTATAAGCATTGATATTCTTTTTTTTTTTTTTCAAAAAATATGGAACGCTTCACGAATTTGCGTGTCATCCTTGTGCAGGGGCCATGCTAACCTTCTCTGTATCATTCCGATTTTAGTATAAGTGCTGCAAAAGTGAGCACTGGCAAAGCATTTTTAAAAGCCAGGTTTGGGGCGGGGTCAGGTTGCAGGGTATGTGATCAGCTCGTGCACAATTCTCTGATTGGCTGATGGTGAGGTAACAGGGTGGTGTCACAGGGGTTAACATTAACAACCTTTAGGCTCCAGGAGGCCTGGGGCTCCGTGCTTATGGCCAACAAGTAGTTAACATCTTCCATTTGGTGAGGGGTTTTCACATCTGTAAAACGAACGACTCAGGAAATGTGCATCAAATACTGTTATCTATGTACTTCAGAGAGGAGATGGAGCAGAGGATATGGGGGAAGGCCTGTCCCTGGAAGGCCCCATAAGGTCCAGCTTGGTTACAAACTTATGATTACCAGGGCGGGGAAGGGTGGGCGGGGGAGGGATAGATTGGGAGTTTGGCATTGACATGTACATACGGCTATATTTAAAATAGGGAACCAACAAGGACTTACTGTATGGCACAGGGAACTCTACTCAATACTCTGTAATAACCTAAATGGGAAAGAGTTTGAAAAAGAATAGATATCTGTATATGTATAACTGAATCACTTTGCTGTACACCTGAAACTAACACATTTCTTTTTTATCGTTTTTGGCTACGTGGCATGCAGGATCTTAGTTTCCTGACCAGGGATTGAAACCACATCCCCTGCAGTGGAAGCATGGAGTCTTAACCACTGGACTGACCATCAGGGAAGTCCCCTAACACAATATTTCTAATCAACTATGCTCCAATATAAAATTTAAAAAAAATTTTTAAATGGGGCTTCTGAAAGCCTGCTCTGCTGAAGAGCTCTGATCAGGAACAATGCTCTCACATAACTGCCATGAAATGGCTAATTGTGAAAGCAGTCATCAATCCCATTTTCCCCAGTAAAATGTCCATCCCATATGAACCCGTGTCCTGCTGTACCACCTCCACAGCACTGGTGAGTGCTGTTGGGTGAAGTGTAGAGGGTGGATTTGTAACAGGGAAGAGACAAATCTGACCCCATATTGGATCTGTTTCTTTTAGGTTAACCTTTGCTTTTCATTGCTTCTCTTATTATAATCATACATAATGGCCTGCCACAGAGAACCTTGCCCCTCTGCCAGAATGTTAAACTAAAGCGCCTTTGTTCAGCTCACAGGGAGGCATTCTGACCCTGCCCACGTGTGAATGGCTGCAGGAAAGAAGAAATTAACACATCCCCTCTGCCATGCAGGCCATTCGAGATGTGAGATGTTTGCAAGACTGATGGCCGTTTTACTTGACTTCCTCCCCTCCCCCTCCCCCGGTTCTATAAAAGAATCTGGCATCCAGATCCCATAAGACGGTTATTTGGGGACCTTAGTCCGCCATCTTCTCGATCTACTGGCTTTCTGAATAAAGTCACTATTCCTTGTCTCAACACCTCATCTCCTGATTTATTGTCCTGTCGTGTGGCGAGCAGAGTGAGCCTGGACTCGGTAACAGATTGGGGAGGGGAGACCAAATAAGGGATGGTGGAAGTGGGGACCGTGGGAGGAAATGGAGGGTGATAGGAAAGACACAGTGACCTTGGCAAAGGCCTATTTTACAAATGAAGAAACTAAAGCTCAGATAGGTAATACTAGATCCGGCCTTGTCTCTCTGAAAAACTTGTCTTTTTCCTTTGGAGACCCTGAGCGTCAGGTAAGCAGTTCTCCAGGAGGACAGATGTGCAGGAGCACGGCGGTGGGGGGCATGTATGAGAGGTGGGCGAGCTTCTTTTCCCCCCACCCCAACCCCATTGAAGATGATACAGGGCTCAGCGGGGTCAGAAGGGAAGGATCTGGGGGGCACACTTGATTCTTCTGCGTCATCCTTTCTTTCCACCGGTGGCAGAGTGGTCCCCCAGGAAACAGACTCTGAGGTGGAGATTAGTGGGCAGGAAGTTTATTGTGCTGTTCCCTGGGGTTAATGCCCCTGGGACGGGGAGGTGGAGGCATGATGGGGAGAAGCAGAAGCAAGCAGTAGGAGAAACTGGGCAGCCAAGAGGTCTCAGCAAGGGACTCAGCCCAAGCCACAAGGCGCTCTGGAGCTGAGATGGCCTCTGAGAGCTGTCCTGAGTTGCGACAAGAAGGCTGGAAGCTGGGGAAATAGCCCCCTCGGTCCTGGAGGAGGGTCTGAGGAGCACTACACACAGTCCAAGTGGGACCAATTGTCTCCAGCAAATGCAACTTCCCTCTGAGTTCGAGAGGTCACATTCCTGAGACAGAGAATGTGACTGACCCAGTTTGTTTTTCGGAGCCAGGATACACAGGTCAAAGGCCACTGACCAGCCCATGGACTGGCTGTGTTTGGGTAAGTCATGCAAGCTTCTCAATTTCTTTCTTTCTTTTTTTAAAAACAAGTACGTACAACAGGAACTAACACAGTATTGTGAAGCAATTATACTCCAATAAAGATCTATTAAAAAGAAATGAGTATGTGTAAGTTTTGTAGTCAGGAAAAAAAAATACATTTACGTTGTAAAAAATGGACTTTTGGGGGGCTTCCCTGGTGGTGCAGTGGTTGAGAGTCCGCTTGCCGATGCGGGGGACGCGGGTTCGTACCCTGGTCCGGGAAGATCCCACATGCCACAGAGCGGCTGGGCCCGTGAGCCATGGCCGCTGAGCCTGCGCATCCGGAGCCTGTGCTCCGCAACGGGAGAGGCCACAGCAGTGAGAGGCCCGCGTACGGAAGGTGAGATAACTGCATGGTCTAGGAAGGGACAAGCTGGAATAGGCTTGCATGGCCACATGCAAACCTATGACTGCCAACACCCAAAAGCCCTATGCTCAGTCTCAGCCAGAGAGAGGAATCTTGCAGATGCTATGTTGAGCAAGAGATGCCAAAAGAGTACATCCTGCATGATTCCATTTATATGAAATTCAAAAACAGGCAAAACTAATCTATGGTGACAGAAATCAGAATGGTGCTTACCTTGGAGGGGAGGATTTGACCTGGGAGGGAACAGAGGGAGACTTCTGGGGAGACAGAAGTAGTCTGCGGTGATCTGGTTGGTGCTAACCTGGGGAGATCTGTCTATCTATCATCTGTCTATCTATCTATCTATCTATCTATCTATCTATCTATCTATCTATAATCTATCTATCTAACATCATCTATCTATGTAATAAGTCATTAGGCCATACTCTTAAGATGTGTGCTCTTTATTACACATGTTACATTGGAATTTTTTGAAAAAACAATAAAAGAGCAATTTTCTAGTCAGCCATAAAAAGAAACAAAATGGTGCCATTTGCAGAGACGTAGATGGACCTAGAGATTGTCATACAGAGTGAAGTAAGTCAGAAAGAGAAAAACAAATATCATATAATATCACATATGTGGAATCTAGAAAAATGGTACAGATGAACTTATTGGCAAAGCAGAAATAGAGTCACAGATGTAGAGAACAGACTTATGGTTACCAAGGGGGGAAGAGAGGGTGGGATGAATTGGGTGATTGGGATTGACTTGTATAAACTACTGTGTATAAAATGGATAACTAATGAGAACCTACTGTTTAGCACAGGGAACCCTACTCAATGATTTGTGGTGACCTAAAGGGAAAGGAAATCTAAAAAAGAATACATATATGTATATGTATAACTGATTCACTTTGCTGTTCCGTAGAAACTAACATAACATTGTAAAGCAACTATACTCCAATAAAAATTTTTAAAAATAAAAATAAAAAAGAGTAATTTTCTCATGAAGTTATTTGCACTGAAGTTCAGTGGGGATCTAGGCCAAAAAAGACATTGGCTCTAATGATAGAACCTTACATTTTTCTAGAGGGCCAGTGGAACCTTGAAGATACCTTCTAGGCTGTGGGATTCCATTTTCGTCAGCTCTCTAAATTCTGCCTCTGAATCTCCTGGTTCCCAGGCCACTAATATCCTGCCCCACATGATAGGGACTATTTTTAGAGATGATTCAAGAAAAACTTCCTCTGGACTCAGCACGACTCCTATCTCATGCCTGCAGAAGGGGATGCTGGCTGAGTGCAGGGCTCCTTGGGGTGGTCTGGGCCTCCTGAAAAACTGGGTGGCCCCTGGGCCTTTGCTTACTTTTAAAGACTCTATTCCAACAACATATCAAACACGTTAAACACAACCTGCACTATGATAGCTATATGTATATATACATATAACATACTCACATATATGTGTGTGTATATATTTTTTTATTGCCAAGTATTTTTAACTGGATTTAATAATTTAGCTTTTTAAAATAATAGGATATGAACAAACAACACATGTTATTTCCGGGCGATCTCCAAGCACTCTTGCAGAGGAGAAAATGTTACTTTCAATTCATTTTTCAAGTGTAACGAAATTATTATAAATAGTAAATTTACCAATTAATGTAGCTGACATAATGGTCCATTTTGTAGACATTTAATTAAACATGCCTTCATTTTGATTATGCAGTTTTTCCTTGTATATTTTGGAGCAAATTAATTTTTTCCCTGGAACTCAAACTTTTCCTGTGTGGATAGTGGTCAGTGGATAAACTGGGTCTGCCTGGGCTTACCTTTTGGGCCAGGTGGGTGGGCCTGGTCAGGCGCATGGAGATCAACAGCAGACCCCACAGCTGGGGTGGGCAGACAGGTTGTGGGTTGTGGGCAGTGAGCATGGGATGGTCTCAGAGAAGAGTCGGCCATTTCCCAAGAGTTGGTGAAAGTCGTCTTTTCTGTCCTGTGGTGATGGGGAGAAAGTCAAGTTTAGCAGACCCTCGGAATCATGGCGTTCTATTGAGTCTGACCAGAAATATGAGTCTGATGAATCATTTTATTATTTACTTATTTACTTATTTATTTATTTATATAACCGAGGCTTGCGGCGTGCGGGGTCCTAGTTCCCTGACCAGGGATCGAACCCTCGCCCCCTGCTGTGGAAGTGCAGAGTCCCAACCACTGGACCACCAGAGAAGTCCCCTGATGAATCATTAAAAAAAGTCCTCTCACATGGTAGATCTTTATGAGCTGATGTGAAAAGATGTCCAAGGCAAGTCAAGTGAAAGAGGCAAATCTTAGCACAGTGAGTAGTAGCATCCTGCAGTGTGTGTGTGTGTGTGTGTGTGTGTGTGTGTGTGTGTGTGTGTACACAAGCACAGACAAATCTGGAAGAATGCACCAAGGACTAGAAACACTGATTATATCTAGAAAGCATAATTATGGGGGAACTTTCACTTTCTAAGTCACCCATATCTGTGATGTTTGAATTTTCACAATGAACATGTAAATCCATCTCTTGATTTATGTGATAAGTCCTGAAATATGTCAGTTCACCCAAGATGCTTACCTCGAAACTTCAAAATCAAGAACACTAGTGATATATTCCAGTAGGTTGAAAACAGCATGCCAGGGATGTCCTTTTTTGTCATTCATTAAACAGAGACAGAAGATTACCCAAATAAACATATATTAATGGTTATTCAAGAAAAAAAAAGGCCACCTGGCAAAGCGGGCACCTACACCAGTGAAGCCATTAAGAATGTGTTTCTCCTTTTTCTCCGTTTTTGAAAACCTTGCTTCCAAAATGTTTGCTGTGAGCGACATTTCAGTCTTTGTCCTTTAAAAAATTGTGTAGCTGTTTGATAAGGTGAAATTTGGTTGAAAGGTGAGGCTGGAGACAATTTCTCTAAGGGCTGACAACTTTTTGGTGATAACGTTTTCGCCACTTGTTCATCGAGGATCTCCCAAGGGTATCAACTGACACTTTCTGTCCTGATATCCCTACAAGGTAAACTCCTGGGGAAATACATGTCACAAAGTGTCATCTCAGATCACACACAGGACGCAGCTTCCAGAGTAACTGGGAGCCCATGGCACTTTGCATCATGCTGTGAATGTCGCCAGGTTTCTGAACTTGGTGGTCATGGAGAAGACCCAAAAAAGGAAGGGAGGCAGGTTATCCCAAAACAAGCTCTGTATATTTTAAAGGAATTAATTTCTTTAACAATTTTTTCTAAAATGTGTAGAAATGAATACTGTGTAAGTTGACTAATCAGAATAAGTCCTGCAAATGAAAATTTCAAAGGAGAGGCTCCAGCTCTGGGTGTCCAAGTTTCCATTGGTTGATTTGCTTATTCATTCATTCAGCATTGGCTGCCCCTAAAGGAAGGGCTGAGGGAGGCTGATGTAGCAAGTAGAGTGGACATGTAGACAAGCCATATATGATGGTAAAGAACTCACAGTCTGGTATTTCCCAAACTCTGAGCACCATGGTTGCATTTTTTGCTGTATCTGGGTACCACATGTACTATCGTTTACTTAAGATTTTTCTTTAGAGCAACTGATATTTTTTTCTTCAGTAAATTTGTTTCTAAGGGAGTCTATGTATCTATTATGGACTCTTTGTGTCCCTCCAAAATTCTTATGTCAAAAACCTAACCCCCATGTGATGGTATTAGGAGGTGGGACTTTTGGGAGATAATTAGGTCATGAAGGTGGAGCCCTCATGGATGGGATTAGTGCCCTCATAAAAGGGACCCCAGAGAGCTCTCTTTCTCATCAAGTGAGGATATACTGAGAAGGTGGCCATCGGCAACGTGGAAGAGGGCTCTCACCAGAACCCTGATCTCACACTTCCAGCTTCCAGAAGTGTGAGTAATAAATTTCTATTGTTGGTAAGCCACCCAGTTTATGGTGTTTTGTTATAGCAGCCTGAACTAAGAGAGTACCACTGTGAAATATAGATTGTATGTGATAGTCATAATTTTTCTAATATACATTAAGATAAATATAAACTATTAAAATGGCAACATGGCATGTGAGATCTTAGTTCCCCAACAAGGGACTGAACCTGCACCCCTTGCAGTGGAACCGCAGAGTCTTAGCCACTAGACCACCAGGGAAGTCCCTAAAATGTTTTAAATACCTGCTCACATATCACCTAAAGACATCTTGATTATCACCCACGGAGTGAGCAGCAGTCAGGGAAACATTGACTTTGTAGAGGAGATTGGACATACACAATAGGCATTAATAATCATAACATAAAACAGGGCCCAATTCATGGGTGCGAGACCAGGGCAGTCACACAGGCCCCATGGTCAGAAAAGCCCTGCATTGGGGGTTTAACGCTCTGTGGGCATTGTCTTGAAGTTTTGTTGGTTTTTTAAAAATAAATTTATTTTATTTATTTATTTTTGGCTGCGTTGGGTCTTCCTTGCGGTGCGTGGGCTTCTCATTGTGGTGGCTTCTCTTGTTGCAGAGCACGGGCTCTAGGTGCATGGGCTTCAGTAGTTGTGGCTCGCAGGCTCAGTAGCTGTAGCACGCAGGCTTTGTTGCTCCGCGGCATGTGGGATCTTCCTGGAACAGGGTTTGAATCCATGTTCCCTGCATTGGCATGTGGATTCTTAACCACTGCACCACCAGGGAAGCCCTGTCATGAAGTTTTTAATTACTTTTTAAGTTGAGATATAATAGACATATTATATTAGTTTCAGGTGATTCACGTTAGTTTCATAATGATTCTATATTTGTATATATTGCAGAATGATCACCACAATAAGTCTTGTTAACATCAGTCACCATTCATAGTTACAAAGTTTTTTTTCTTGTGATGAGAATCTTAAGATCTACTCACTTAACAACTTTCAAATATGCAATACAGTATTATTAACTATAGTCACTATGCTGTATATTACATCCCCGTGACATATTTATTTTATAACTGGAAGTTTATAACTTTTGACCACCTTTACTCATTCCTCCCATCCACATCCCCAATCCACGCCCTCACCGCCCTACCTCTGGCTACTTCCAGTCTGTTCTCTGTATCTATGAACTCAGTTTTGTCGGGCTTTTGTTTTTTGGTTTAGATTCCACACGTAAGTAAGATCATATAGTGTTTGTCTTTCTCTATCCGACTCATTTCACTTGGCCAAATGCCCTCAAGGTCCATCCATGTTGTTGTAAATGGCAAGATTTCATTCTATTTTATGGCTGAATAATATTCCATTGTGTATATATCTATGGTTGGATAGATGGATAGATACCATATTTTCTTTATCTATTCATCTGTTGATGGACACTTAGGTTGTTTTCATATCTTGGCTGTTGTGAATAATGCTGCAATGAACATGAGGGTGCATGAAGCTTTTAATAATCTTATCTTTGAGTTAGTATTTTCTTTTATTTTTTTTAATTTTTAAAAATGGGACCTTAGTTCCCTGACCAGGCGTCGGGTCTGAGCCCCCTGCTTTTTTTTTTTTTTTTTTTTTTTTTTTTTTTTTTTG
>NW_006793745.1:1397954-1422402 GCF_000442215.2 Lipotes vexillifer
TTTTTTTTGCGGTACGCGGGCCTCTCACTGTTGTGGCCTCTCACGTTGTGGAGCACAGGCTCCGGACACGCAGGCTCAGCAGCCATGGCTCACGGGCCCAGCCACTCCACGGCATGTGGGATCCTCCCGGACCGGGGCACGAACCTGTGTCCCCTGGGTCGGCAGGAGGACTCTCAACCACTGCGCCACCAGGGAAGCCCAGCCCCGTGCTCTTGAAACTCACAGAGTCTTAACCACTGGACAGCCAGGGAAACCCCTTTGAGTTTGTACTTTGTAAGTGAAGTCCGATGGGACAGTGAAGCATGTCCCGGTGGCCTGGAGCCTTGGCTCACACACCATGCTGTCTTCCTTCACTTCCCTGGGATGTGGTCTTGCCTGCCCACTCCCCTGACCCACAGTGTCCCAAGGTCTCCCAGCTCCCCTCCTTGCTGCTGCCCAGAAACCACTGCCCCTCTTAGCCCTGGCTGGAGGGGCCTGGGCACATGGGCCCTGCTGTGTCTTGGGACAGGGTATGGTGGCAGCCGTCTCTGCCCTGGGCTGGTACTCAGCAGGGGCAGACCTCTTGGTCTCCCCCGATCCAGGTACCTAGTGAATCCCACTTGGAGATTGTCCATCTGCCATGGATTGGGGCACAGGCCCACGGGAAGGGAGATGCCTGGCTCTGCATGCTGATCCAGCAGCTATGGTGGGAGGGGAGTCAGTCAACCAGTGATGGGAGAGCAGGGGTGGCTGGATGCCTGTGAGAGTCTGCCATCAGTATCGCCATGCCTGAGGGACCACCAACACTAAATAGAAAACAAAAACACCATGACAGGTCAAGAGAGAGCTTTCAGAAGAAAGGAAAAAGCTTTATATTTTAGTACCTTTAATGGTACCTTTTCTTTTTTTTTGAACAGAGGCCCCAGTATTTTCCTTTTGTACTGAGCTCACAAATGAAATAGCCGCTCCTGACCCAAAGCAGCACCTGGGAAGTCTCACTGGGGCTGTGCAGGTAGTTTCCAGGGGACACTGGAGGATGTTTCCTGGTGGCCAGAGGCTCCAGGGAATCGCCGCGGTAGATGGAGCCCCTGCTTTGGGAGTCAGATGGGATTTAGACCTGCAGGGCTGAGGCAAGGCGCACTTCGAGAAAAGGAGCAGAGGTGGGAACTCAGGGTCTGCCCAGGGGACTGCAAAGGTGAGGTCTGGCTGGAGCACAGGTCAGGGAACAGGAACTGTGGGAAATGACTCAGAAAGTGGGTTGACTCAGGTCAACTGATCAGGAAACTGGTTGTAGTCTGGGACCGCAGACAGGACGACCCTGATAGCAGCTGATCAGGGAAGCAACAGGTGTGAGACTATGATGGTGGTGATAGCAAAAGGCCTAGGAAAGGAAATCCAAGTCTGGGAAAGGGGTGAGATTGGGCCCCTTGAGGTGATTACACAAGTAGCAAGTCACCCTTTGCTTTATAAACCTTGAGAGGTCAGGAGCTGAATTGCAGCAAGAGGTAACTCTGTGAGGAGAGAATGAGACTAAAGGCAGGGTGGGGCATGGGGAGAGTCCAGAGAGGAAAGAGGCTAGATGTGTGTTATCCAGGCCAAGAAGAAAAGATCTATCGCAAGTGTCTCCAAACTTTTTGGATCACATACCCATAGGGTATTTTTTGAGCACACACCCTAAGATATATATCTTATTTATGCATACATTATGCATGTGCACAATTCTATTATGGTTGTTATGAAACAAAAGCAAAACCAACTTTTAAAAGGTTAACTAGGGAATTCCCTGGCGGTCCAGTGGTTAGGATTCCGGGCTTTCACTGCCGGGGATCCAGGTTTGATCCCCGGTCGGGGAACTAAGATCCTGAAAGCCACGAGGTGCAGCCAAAAATAAAAAAAATAAAATAAAATAAAAGGATAACTAAAAATGAGGATAAAAAGACGTTCTGATGTCCTCTTTCACCCCGCAGAGGGCTGCCATCTTGTCCGCGCTGGAGCTCTGGAGCCTGGTATTTTGCCTGGAGGCCTCTTGCCCGGTTCTATGTCCCCAGTGGCAGTTCAAGACTGTCCTCCCAGATCTTGTCAAGTAAAAGGGGGCTGGGCTTCTGGGCAGTTTGCATTGTACATGTGTGTGGAGTGAGTTGTGTGCAGAGTTGTGCAGAAGAGTCGGGGGTCTGGGCAGCCAATGCTGCCGAGTGTCTGGGAAATTCCTGGACGGAGAAGCCTCAGGGGATCCTCATAGCACCACCTGGGCAGAAACTGTTGCCTCTAGGTTATTAGGAAAACAGAAACTGTTGCCTCTAGGTTACTAGTCACACAGCTTGGCCAGGATTCAGACCCAGGTTTGGCTGACTCCGGAGCCCGTGTCTGCCCCACTGGGCTGCACCACCTCCTCTGGTCAACTTCGGGTCGGGTCTGTGTTTCTGGAGAGGAGTAAGTTGTTGGGGTTTGCTCCATTGCCAGAGCAGGGCTGGTTGTTGGAAGGGGATGGCCACAGCAGGGTGCCCTGCCAGCACCCTGCCCACACTTGCCAAGGGCGTCCACCTGCAGGCTGCAATCCCCATCCCAGGGTTTTGTCCTGGGGTACACTGGAAGTTGCGGGGTATTGGAGGAAATCTCCCCCCTCCGTCTCCTCTCAGGTGGGACAACTCTGAGGGGTGGTCCCCACTCTCTCCCAGAGGAGCCCCAGCCGAGCCTCAGATGCTCTTAGAGGCGACCTACTTAGTAAGGCACACTGCTTGGGCTCCCTCCCCTTCCCTTCCATCCCTTCCCTGTTTCAATCCCTGTTCCTGGTATCATTTCTTTTCTTTCCTTTCTTTCTTTCTTTTTTTTTTTTTTGGACCGAGCCACATGGCATGTGGGATCTTTATTCCCCAACCAGTTATCGAACCTGTGCCCCCTGCAGTGGCAGCACCGAGTCTTTATCACTGACTGGACCGTCAGGGAAGTCCCCTGGTATCGATTCTTGAACAAACTGCTTGCACAAGAGTCCTTGTCTGGAGCCTGCTTCTGAGGAAGCCAATCTCAGCAGGCCCATCGGGAAGGAGCCTTGTCTCAGGGGATATAACTTGCCTGTCCCATTCCCTCTGCCTAGGCCTTGGCAGACATTGCCAATCAATCATGGCCTTCCTCTCTATAAGTCCAGACCTCTCCACGGGGCATCTCAGGACACTATTAACAATCGGTTGAAACTGACGAGTGAGTTGGAATCTGCTTGCCAGAGACAGAGCCTAAGTGGGGATCACCACAGGGGAATATACCCCTTTGCTTCCAGCCCTTAGTGCAAAGAAAACCCACCACCAGGTTAGCAGAAGGGGAGGGGGTGAAGTGGAGAGAGGGGGCTTCTCCTCTACCACAGAGCACCCCTCCCCATACAGCTTTGGTGACAAGCCCCAGCAACCATAGGAACGGAGAATACAGTTAGAGGTAAAGTTAGTGCCATTTATCAAGTGCCTGCACCCTTTATAACATCACTGCTAATCTTCATCTGCGACCCAGACCTCACTAGGCATCAGGTGCAAGTGGAGGGCCTGTTGCTGGCAAGGCCTGTATTCTTCCCACCCTGTGCTGCCCTGCACACAGCACAGGGCCTCCCAATTCAGCCCCCAATTGAGCAGCTCGTTATTATTTGCCGTCATGCACATGGCGAACGTACATCCCAGTTTGTCCAAGGTGGTCTGGCTCTCACAGCCCTTTACTCTTTTCATTCCAGCGTTCAAGCCAGGAAGGGTAGAGCCAGCCTTTGCCAGACTTCTATATAATACAGATTACCGATATATTATAATATGTATGTAAATACAATTGCAAATCCGAAATCATTTGTCAGACTATGTGTCCTGGTTATTTTAATTTGGAGACCCTGATTGTTGTGTCTGGGCCTAACCTCCAGCGGGACTGGGGTGCCAGAGAAGGGCAGCGTCAAGGGGGTGTCATTTCTGAGCCACAGGCCTCAGTTAGGTCTTTGAGTTGGGCTTCCTTCTTTGGAAGGTGGCAATATCTAGGTCTTGGGAACAGAGCACTGCTTTCTGGGTGTTATTGAAACACCCAGCACATTTGCATGCTTTTTCTCTGCATCTTCAACATTTCTGGGAAGGGCTACAACTTTTTTTTTCTTTTAAAAATATTTCTTAAACTAAGGTGTCAGCCTTCTGCGTTTCCATACAATTTGAATTTATTTTCATTCAGCACAGGTTGTAAGACGCCCTGTTTCTCTTGTAATTTCCTGTGCTTGGGATATGCACTTGGGTGGGTGAGACTCCTGGGAGAAGCTGCTGGCATTCGCCAGAAGCCAGAAGTTTACCCTGGAAGCTTTTGCTCAGGGTCCCCTCCTGCCCCCTCGCTGATCCGTCCCAACAACCCAGCTCAGGGTAGACCCAGCTTTTGCCTTTTTAAGGACAAGAAATCTTTCCCTGCATGCCCCATTTAAGACACATTACTTCAGCACCTCCTGGAAGGGTGACAGAAGGCTCAAGCTGGGTGTCCCCGAGGGCTGAGGGACAGGAAGGCCCTAGGCTCCCAGAAAACCAAGTTCCTTCTCATCTGGGCTGCACCAGTTCCTCTAGGTAATGTCCCCCCAGCTCCCTCCCATCTGGTCTTCCATCTGACTCCTAGTCTGAGATGATGGTGTTTAAAGTCCTGGCTTTACCTTTAGGGAAGTCTTGGTCTTACCTCTTCTATAAAGTGAGAACTCCACCCTCTTCCTCCTAGAGTAGATGTGGGATTAAATGAAATGTGAGAGAGAGCCTGGGAGAGCTCTCACCGTGAGGCCTGCCCTGAGACAAGTGGGTACCCCGGAGCGGGTACGTGTTTACTGCCTCAGGGTCCATATCTGTAAATGGCAGGTGTTCACTGCCTTGGTGTCCATATCTGTAAATGGTGATGGTTACATTTCACTCACAAGGGATTCTTGTGACATGGAAATAAAATATTCCATGTAGAAACTCCCACCCAATAAGTGGTGGTAATTAGTTCCCCATTGCTGACAATTGCTCATGAAGCCTCTGTTGTCCCACCTAACCCCGGAACTATATGAGCGATGAGATTTCTGAGCCAACCATTCTTAGGAAAACCAATGGATACTGAACGCCAACCCAGTGCCAAGCACTGGGGATCAGACATGGAGGTGAGAGATGAGACACCATGGCGTCTTTAAGGAGCTTGCACACAGGCCAGAGGAGGAAGACAGACTGGTCCCCGCCACCGACAAATGTTAGGAGAAGGTGCATAAAGCAGAGCGGAGGCACAGGTGAGGGAGCATGTCTGATCTGCTGGGAGCTGGGGGAGATTCCCAAGGGAGACCCTGGCACTGGAGTGATGGGACTGAGCTTGTCAGGCAGAGGAGGGGGAGTAGGGATTCCAGGCGTGGGGAAGAGAGTGACAAGGATACCTGAGCAGGAAGTCATCTGGAAAGGTATGGGGAAGCTGGGTGGCTTGGAACATAAGACAAGAGGTGAGGCTGGAAAGGGGCCAGGGTTTGGCTTTTGTTCCAGCATCACTGATAGAACATCAAAGTCCCTGCCATTCCCTGTTCTCTCTCTGTCTAGTGTCTGGGAGTTGCCTCTCTGAGAAGAAAGAATAAGGCAGGACTTGAAGGGGACAGGGAGACGGGGGTGGGGGTAGGTTTGACACGATACAGGGTGATCAGAGAAGTCCTCTTTGATAAGATGACATCAAAATAAAGGAGCATGTGGGACTTCCCTGCTGGTCCAGTGGTTAAGACTCCGTGCTTCCAATGCAGGGGGCCTGGGTTCAATACCTGCTCAAGGGACTAGATCCTGTGTGCCGCAACTAAGAGCCCGCATGCCACAACTAAAGATCCCACATGCCGCAAAGATGATCCCGCACGTGTTAACGAAGACCCACGTGCCGCAACTAAGACCCAGCACAGCCAAATAAATGAATTAATTAAAATAAATAAATAAAAGAGCATGTGACTATCCAGGGGAAATTGTCCCAGGAAGGAGCAGGAAAGTGCCAAAATCCTAAGGTAAGAATGTGCTCAGTGCATCCAACGGGGGCCAGTGAAGCTGAAGCAGAGTGACGTGGGGAGGAAGTAGGAGATCAGGTGAGTGGGGCGGCAGAAACCAGATAATATAAGGCATGTGGGCCATTGTAAGGACTTGGGCTTTTGCTCCGTCTGAGATGAGAAGTCACAGGATGGTTTTGAGCAAAGGAGCAATTTGATCTGACTTGAGTTTTAGCAGGTTTACTCCAGTTGCTTAAGTAGATGTAAGGATGAGGGCAGAGGCAGGGAGACCATTTAGGAGGTTACAGCAATAATTCTGGCGAGAGATGATGGTGGCTTGGACCATGTTAGAAGCAGTGGAAAGAAGCACTGGGTTCTGATGTATTATATTTTGAAGGTAAGCCAACATGATTTACTAATTATTGCATGTAGGGCATGAGAGGAAGAAAGGAATCAAGGATAACTTCCAAGATTATTTTTTTTTTGCCTGAGCAGCTGGAATTGTCATTTTCTGGGATGCATAAGACCAGGAGGAACACTTTGGAGGGATAGGAGATGGTAAGTTTGGGATGTCCTTAGACATCCAAGTAGAGAGCTCCAGTTATAAGTTGCAGATAGAAGTTTGGAGTTTGGGGGAAAGATCTGGGCTGGAGATCTAACTCCGGGAGTCATTCAGTACTTGAGACTGGATGAGGTCAGTGAGGAGTAGTAGAGGGAAGGTCCAAGGCCTGAATCCTGGTGCCCCCCCCGCAACGTTTAGGGTCAGAGAGATGTGAACAAGCAGCCAATGAAGTCGAAGGAGATCCAAGGGGAGAGCATGTCCACAACAGGAATGTGTCAGGAAGGTGGAGTGAGCTGCTCCATCAAAGGGTCAAACAAGATGAGGTCAAAGAATCGCCCATTAGATTTGGCAACAAAAGGTCCTCAGAGGTCTTGACACAAACTGTTTCAGTGGGGTGAGGTGACAGGGTCAGCGAGGGTGGGACCAGAAGGAAGGGGAAGAAGAGGAATTTGTGACAGGAACGGGACAACTCATAAGGGGTTCTGTCTAACGGGAGCAGAGAGGGCAGACAAAGTCAGAAGTGGGATGAGAGATGAAGGGGTGGACATCTGTTGCCACTTTGTTTCTCCAGCTCGCCATTGATGAGGCCAGCTGTGCTGAGGTTCTGCCAGGCAAATACGACGGAGGACGTGGGTGTGCGCAAGAAGTCCTGTAACGTTGAGGTGTGAACTCTAAGTTGGGTCAGGAAGGGAATGAGGCAACGAAGGGGCTAATTATCAGTGAAAACATGATTGAGTGATAGATTGTAAGTCCCGACTGGAAGAAGGATTACTGCAGTCTGAGTAAGAGAAGGAGTGAGCTGGAGAGACAGAGCGGAGTGGCTGGAGAGTGGACCACTAGAAACGGAGATAACGGAGAGCTGTAGTTGGTGGTGGTGACGGGTCCCAGGGTATGACGGTGGGAGGGAGTGGTCAGGGTGGAGGTGT
Organism: Lipotes vexillifer; assembly: GCF_000442215.2. NCBI lineage: Eukaryota > Metazoa > Chordata > Mammalia > Artiodactyla > Lipotidae > Lipotes > Lipotes vexillifer. Next base: position 1,405,384 of record NW_006793745.1, read on the forward strand.
CAACGTCATGAGTGGAGAGTAGGTCATGAACTACAAGGTTGGGTGCTATAGACTGAATGCTTGTGTCTCCCTCAAATTCTTATGTTGAAACCTAATCTCCAATGTGATGGTATTAGGAGGTGGAGCCTTTGGGAGGTGATTAGGTCATGAGGGTGGAGCCCTCATGAATGAGATTAGCGTCCATATACCCTTGCCCCTTCCACCAGGTGAGGACACAGCAAAAAGATTGTCATTTAAGAACCAGGAAGTTGGTTTTTACCAGACACCCGGTCTATGGACGCCTTGGTCATCTTGGACTTCCCAGTCTCCAGAACTGTGAGAAATAAATTTCTGTTGTTTATAAGCCACCCTGTCTGTGATCCTCTGCTATAGCAGCCCAAATGGGCTAAGACACTGAGACATGGGGAGGATCTTCTATGTGGATGTTGAAATCCCCATGAGATAAAACAAAAGTAGTGCTGGAGAGAGTGAGTGTGAACCCCAAATCCTCAAGGAGCCTGGGGTCAGCGGATGCTGGCAACAAGCAAGGGGTCAGCTGTATAGTTTGATGAGATTCAAAGGGAGATTCAACCGGGTGGTTTTTTAGGAAGGAAGGAGGAGGGAGAAGGGTTTGGTAGCAGCACCGAGGAGCAAAGATGATACCGACCCTCCCTCCCCTAGGACCTGAGGTCTGAGAGCCGGAAGGCCAGCAGTCCCACTATTGGCTGCAGGAAAGTAACAGCTTCATAGGAGCACTTTCTGAGCCTCTGAAAGGCTTTACATATCATTTTCATATCACCTAAAGTGCTTGAAAGACAGTACTTTCTGAACCCACGTGTGATGCTGACACTGGAAATTTTAACCCAAACCACAATTACCCATTCACATAACATTAGGACAGTTTTTCTTCTCCATGTACCCGGTAGGTATATATATCTGTCATCTTCAGAGCTTTTTAAAGGTATTTTTAAATGACCTTTAAAATCCCTGTTTACGAAAACATGCAACTCTTTTCGTTGTGAGGTCTTATCTCCAGGGAGACTTACTAAATTTGTATTTAAAGTATTTTGCCTATGTTTTTCACCAGTGTCATCAGATGACCTTTATAAACGTACAAACAAGCACTGTTGAGGTCATTTCAGGCTAAAGCATCTTCCCCAGACAGTTGTCATAACTTAAGAGGAAGGAAGGAAGGAAAGGAGCGGGGGAGGGAAGAGGGAATGAAGATAGGGGTGGGGAGGAAGGAAGCAAGCAAGCAAGGACTCCCATGTAAGACTACTTGGACTTAGTCTTTTCTGGGGGATCATTTTCAGAGAAAAACAGTGCCAAGAAATATCTGTGGAATGAATTAACTGATTGCTATTGCCTCCTAGTCCTAGCAAGGATTCCTTCTTGGCCTTTAGGACCGTGGGCCTGTGGTCCTAAGAAAAATATCTTCCTCTCCTGCGCCCACCCCATGCTCTAGGTTTGCTCATCTACTGAGCTCTGACTTGCTTCTTTTCTCCTCCAACATGTGTGCTCAGAAGCTCTTTGGCTTTTATTAAATGCAACTCTACTGCTAATACATTACAGAACATAATCTTGTGCCACCACACCCTGGCACTGAACCCGGCTGGGTAGGGGGCCAGATTTGGAACAAAGTTCTCCCCGCCAGTGATCAAGTTTGGTTAAGAGGTGGGATACTCACTGCCAGATGCAAAAACTCCAGAATGTTTTTCCATCTGCATTGAGGACTCTGGTGATGGAGTTTAGAGGTACTCTGAACTGCGAGTGTTGTGAGGCAGGAGTTATAACAGAAAGATGTAAATAAAACAGAAGTGAGGGCAGTAGGGGGAGCTGGGTCTGGCCTGGAGGAGAAAATAAACTATGTTGCTACGAGCCTCTCCAATCTTTTACACCCCTAACCCCATCTCTGTCCAGGTAACCTGTCGATGAAAATTAAATTAACTATCAAGTTAAGAAGAAAAAAAGGGAATTTTATTTGAGCCAAACTGAGGATTATCACCCAGGAAGCAGATTCTCAGAAAGGTCTGAGAGATGTTCCGCCTGTTAGAATTCAGAGCCACAGTCATACACATTTTTGAGACAAAGGATCATACATCAAAATGACATATTGATATTTTACATAAAGCTCATCCAGGATACCTAGTCCAAGTAAGCACTTACAAAGTGAGCAGCAAATCCCCTTGTTGCTCATGACCCTCTACAGAGCTGGGAAAGAACATTATTCTTCTGGGGACTTCCCCGGTGGCGCAGTAGATAGGACTCCACACTCCTAGTGCAGGGGGCCCAGGTTCGATCCCTGGTCAGGGAACTAGATCCCACATGCGTGCCACAACTAAGGAGCTCACATGCTGCAACTAAGGAGCCCGCCTGCCACAACTAAGACCCAGTGCAACCAAATAAATAAGTAAATATTAAAAAAAAAAAAAAGAATACTATTCTTTCAAGAAGTTGCATAGCTAACATCACAAGAAAGGAAAAATTGATCTTTACGGTCGAGCAGGCGTTTCCATCTTTGAGGAGCTCTGGTTAATGGGTAATGCAGTTGCACACTGCACATTAGGGAGGAAGGAGGCCCAAACAAACACACACACAGAGAATTTTATGTTTAATTTTTTTCTTGGCCTGCCTTAAAGTATCAGTTTTATTTCATCAAGTCATTGTCTGGACCAGAGTTGGCTTTGAGAGTTCTGAGAGTGGACATTTTGATAACACGTGGTGAGTTTCTAGACCAAAGCATATTGAGATGGTTGTCTTCGAGGAAATGCATAGTTCATTTCGCAGTCTCTTGTGGGGTCAGGTAGCTTTGTCTGGTTCCACCAAGTACTATTTCAGCCACAAGGGCACAGGGCCGTGGTTTGGGGAAGAGTCCTCACAAACCATCCACTTAGCTCTTGAGTGTACGATAGAATCCTCATCTGATGACCTAAGTCCTTATGCGCTCCAGTGAGATGAAAAGGAAAAACTTCCAGAGTGAGGCTCTACACATACCTTTGAGGATGCTCCAGGTGAAACATCAGTTACTCATAATGGCATGGAGAGTCACGTGTTCTTCCCACCTCTGCATCCTGGAGCCTGGAAATTCCTGAGACCTTCACAATGCCACTCAAGGCTAGGAAGGAGACAAATATAATTTTAACATAAAAAGGTAGAGCAGAAATGCTAGCAGGAGGTTTATTCTTCTAACACTATAGATGCACTGCCCCAAAGCTGATCATCACAGTTCTGATCAAACCCACCATTCCACCTCTTACCTCCCCCTGCCCATTAACCAGTCATGGAAACAAACAAGGCTGAGAAGGACCCGCCATCCATACTGGAGGCCAGGCGCCAGGGGTAGCACATAAAAAACACCAAGGGACTGGAGGAGCGGGGAAAGCAAGAAGGAGAGGCTCCAGGGGCAGGGAGGGTGGTCTTTGCTCATCAAGATGGTGGCCACATCAAGTGCCACCATGCTGGGCCACAGCCATAGAGATCCATTCAGTGGTTTGGAGGAGTCACACCAAACCCCGACTCTGTGGCTTCCCTGGGAGAGACCTGAAGCAGGGGACCCTGGGCGCATCCCCGTGTGCTGGAGGCCACTGAAAAGATGGCTTGTCTTGAGCCCTGTGCTGCCCCTCTATCACAGCAAGGGCTTGAGGTGTGGTTACTGTGACCTGTGTTGAGTGCCTCCTATGTACCAGTTACTTTAACACACACAGTTCCCTCAGCTGAGAGAAGCCACGTCCCCTGCCCAAGGTCCCACAGCGAGTGAGTGAGAATAGGGTAGCAGCTGAAGGCTGATATGTGCATCACAAATGAGCAGGCTTTTTCTTCTTTCTTTCTCTCTCTCTTTTTTTTGGGGGGGTGGGGTGCTGTCCTGCGTAGCTTGTGGGATTTTAGTTAGTTCCCCCGCCAGGGATTGAACCTGGGTCCTCGTCAGTGAGGGCTCGGAATCCTAACCACTGGGCTACCAAGGAATTCCCTTTTTTTTTTTTCTTTTTAAAGCACACACTGAGGTCCACCTCCAGTCTGAAACCCCGTCACACCTGCCAAGGTCCTCCAGTTGAGCTGCTTTCCTGCCTGGTTCGGTCCTATCTGGTGTGAACCCATTTCACACCCTGCTCTGATTTGTTCCAGGCTGCCAAACATACCACACCCATCACGTTCATTTTGGTATTTTGTTGAAGGTGAAAAAAGCGTGTTGGACGAAAGCTGGGAGAGTAACAAAAAGGAGGAACCACATTGTTGATGCAATTTCTTCTTTTCAGTCCTATTTCCTCCTTGGGAAAGGCCCTCGGCACAGGTCAGCGCTCCCGTCTTGGGGAGAGGCAAGATTACAGAGACTGTCCACGCCTATGTCTTCTTATTGGTCCCCTAGCATAGACGTTCTCAAACCTTGTTGTGCTGACCTCCAGAGATTGATGTTTCAGTAGGTCTGGGTGGGGCTGGGGCAGAATCATCATTTCTTTTTTTTTTCTTTTTTCTTTTTTTCTTTTGGCCGCACTGCACGGCCTGCGGGGTTTTAATTCGCCGACCAAGGATCGAACCCATGCTCTCCGTGGTGGATGTGCGGAGTCCTAACCACTGGACCACCAGGGAATCCCCAGAATCATCATTGCTGACGAGCTCCCGGATGTTGTAGATGATACCCCAAAATATGGCACTTTGACATATCGAATGTCTTGAGCTGAAGGAGTCTGAGAAAATGGCAGAAGCAGGAAGGTCATTCTGATCACTGCCTGCTTCTTCCCTGAAACAAGTCACGAAATTCCCATGTGAAAGGTGCCCTCCCTGTCCCAGGAAGGAGGAATACATCCTCATCACCAGAGACGGGGAATTGGGGCCAAGAAATCTTCCTGTTCTGCTCACTTCTTTGGCTCTTCATGCTTTTGTGAAATCTCCATGTACATGTAAAAATTCAATAAAATGTGTAGGCTTTTCTCCTGTTACTCTGTCTTTGTCAGTTTAATTTTCAGACCCAGCCAGGGACCCTAAGAGGGTTGAGGAAAACTTTTCCTCGCCCGCACGTAGGCTCTCAGTCAGCAAATGCATTGAGTGGCACTGCCTTAAGGATGACACAAGTGGATCTTCTCATGTCCTGGCTGGATTTGTCTGCCAGTGCTGGGAGAATGGAGAACTTTCTAGATTGCCCTGAGGGCTCCTGGGAAATGTGGTTCCTTAGGGTGTTACTCTTACCCAGGAATATCAGACTGTCCCCAACTTTCTCTTCCTCACACCAGCTTTGTGGGGAGAGGCTTGGCAAGAGGTGGGGCAGGCAGTAAAATAAACTTTGCTGGGTGGTAATTTTGCTGAGACCATACCTGTTAAGAGGTTTATTAGAAAACATAGTTGTGTTTGATCCAGATCTGAAGACTTGAGGTTGGACATGCATATCAGTTTCCTTATTTGTAAAATACAGAAAATACTACTACCTTGGGGATTGTTATGATTAAAGTCACAAAAAATAACTGTTGCACCAGAGCCAAAATCTGGTTTCTCAGAACAGTGCACGTATTAGCAACAACAGTATTAGCGGTTCCCATGGAGTGAGTGCTTACTAGGGTGCAGGCAATGTACTAATTGCTCCATAGACAATTTTCCATTTAAATCTCACAATACCCCAAGGAGCAAGATATTATTATTCTTACCGTACCTCTGAGTAAGTCCAAGCTGAGAGATTATGTAACTTGCCCACAGTCACAGAGTGAGGGCTGGAACCCAGGTCCCACCCACAATGAAGCTGTTACCACCTCACGAATCCCAGGAATCCTCCCATCGGTGTGTCTCAATAAACTATCAGATTGGCTGCAGCCCAAACAGGGCTGGGAGCCAGGAGACTTGGGGCACAGTAGTGACTCTGCTATCACAGAGCTGTGTGGGCATGGGCAAGTCACTTCCGCTGTCTGGATCTGTTTCCTTACCTGTAAGGTAGTGTCTAAGGTCCCTTCCAGTGCTAACATGTCTGCACTGTACTACTTTTTTGTTAGGGCTTGGGAACCAAGTTGGGTTCCAGAACTTTCTCACATTGCCCTGGAACCTCCAGGTTTCCAGCAATAAACCAGGTCCCAGGAGACTACTTAGATGCCTGTAATTCTCCCCAGCTTGTAGAGAAGGGGCCTCTATGTTAATTAAAAAATTTTAAATCTAGATCAAAATACAGAATTTTCTAGGAAAATACAAATTACCAAAATTTATACAAGAGGACATAGAAAACCTGAATACACCGATAAACACGGAAGAAATTAGAACTATTGTCAAAGTCCTTTCCCTTAAAACAAAACAAAACAAAACCACAGGCTCAGATGGTCTTATTGGTGAACTACATCTAATTTTCAAGGACCTGATCGTTTCTAGGATACATAAATTCTTCCAGAGTGTAGGAAATGAACAAAGCTTTATATCAAGCTGGCAAGCGTAGCATGTGTGTCAGCTGCGGGCTCTGGGAAGCACATGCTGGTTGGAGTTGGGCATACAGACAGTTTATTGTGGAGTAAAACCTGTGAAAGGGAAAGGGCAGAATCCAGACTGGGCAGGGAAAGCTGTCAGACCAGGATGCGGGTCTGACCAAGTCTCTGCCAGCCCAACGAGAAACTCCAGAGCAAAGACTGCATTAGAGGATCCTACAGAAATGGTCAGGCACTTGTACCTTCTTTATAATGTTGCTTAGTCATTACCTGGAAGCCTCCTGAGAAAAGCGTGACCTTGGCTCACCATATCCCATTAAGGAAGGATAGAAGGAAAGAAAGAAGGATGGAAGGGAGGAAGGAAGGAAGGGAGGGAGGGAGGAAGGAAACTATAGGTTAATTGCACTAAAAACTTAAAGGCAAAAATTCTAAATAGACTATTAGCAAATGAAATCCAATGGTATTTTAAAAGGATTATATGTAGGGACTTCCCTGGTGGTTCAATCAGTAAGACTCTGAGCTCCCAATGCAGCGGGCCCGGGTTTGATTCCTGGTCGGGGAACTAGATCCCACGTGCATGCCGCAACTAAAGATCCTGCATGCCTCAAGGGAGACCCGGTGCAGCCAAAATAAATAAATAAATGTTAAAGAAAAAGAAAAAGGATTATATGTAAAGAACCCAAAGATGGTTTTCAGCAGAGAATCTATTAATTTGCTACAGGACCAGATTAAAAGGGAGAGAAGATATTCCCATTACAATAAATGCTTTTTATTATTTCATTTTTATTTTTTTTTGCGGTACGCGGCCCTCTCACTGTTGTGGCCTCTCCCGTTGCGGAGCACAGGCTCCGGACGCGCAGGCTCAGCGGCCATGGCTCACGGGCCCAGCCGCTCCGCGGCATGTGGGATCTTCCCGGATCGGGGCACGAAGCCGTGTCCCCTGCATCGGCAGGCGGACTCTCAACCACTGCACCACCAGGGAAGCCCACAATAAATGCTTTGATGAACGAATTTGATAACATCAACAGATGCCTATTTCTAAATAAGAACATAAAATTCTTGGCAAGCTGAGCTGGAAGGAATCTTTCTTACCTTGATGAAGTCTAACTACCGAAAACCGTTAGTAAATATCCTATTCAATGGTGAAAAATCAGACATTCCAGAAAAATCAGGAAGTAGACAAGGGTGACCGTAATCACCAGCACTACGTAACAGTCTACTGGTGACACTAACCAATTCAATAAGGGGGAAAAAAAATTTTTTTAATTGCCATTCATTGTTTTGAAGTTGATTTTTGTGGTGGCTGCACATTCTGTGAATATACTAAAGAAACATTGAATTGTACCCTTTAAATAGGAAAATGGTATGGTATATAAATTATATCTCCAAAAGCTGTTAGAAAAATCATTATCTTCTCTATTGCAAGATTTTACTATTTAGAAAATGAAAGAGAATAAACTTAAAAACTAGTAAAACTGAGAGTTTAGAAAGGTTACCAAGTGAGGTCAACATACAAAAATCATGTTCTAATAAACAAACAGTAGACAATTTCAAAACATGACAGAAAAAGAATCCTATTGACTATACACAAAGCTAAGAATAGACCTAATAAGAAATGTGGAAGACCTAAATTTAAAAACAATACAATTTTTTACTGCTGGAAACAAACTGGTATAAAGCATGGCTGCCACACATTCCCTGTGCCCCAGCCCCCCATTCAGGAATGGCTGGAGGGAAGTTCTTTTCAGAAGCGCCTCTGGACATCACAGGGACCATGAAGAATGTGACTTATGAACCATATTAAACGCCTGGCACGAAGTCTGGCGAATAGTGAGCATTCTACAAATGTTAATTATTTTTCCAGATTCCATGTACAGCTAGAACTCAGGATCACAGAAATGGAAAACTGAACTTGATTCAGTGGTGTTGGCGGATTGGCTGGGATGGTAGAAATGCTCAGGAAGGAGCGTGACGTTTCTTTGAACAAAATATGCCCCTGAGATGAGGAGATCTGACTGGATACAAGAGCTCCTAGGAAGATGAATCATTATAGTTCAGAGACAAGACTCACTCAGTGTTTGTGTTTGGGGGTGGGGAGAGCTGTCTTACTTGTGACCAGATCATGAGACAGTGGGGCTCCCTTATCCCCAAACTCCCGCCACCCCCGCCAAACCCAACAGCCAGCACCTGCCCCTTATCCTCAAAGGGCTATCCTGAGGCTACAGAGAGATGGACCGCCTGGGAATTTACTTTCCCCCAACAATTAATAGGGTGCTACAGCTGACCTCTGTTCTAATAGGTTGGGGGCCTGAATTCATTAGGGTAAAGTGAGCTGATGTAACACAAAATGTAGAGTGACTCAAGGCTGAACACAGCTTATTTTTCAGATAACGTCTAAAATGGGTATTCCTGATTTCTGGGTGGGTCTCCTCTAAGTGGGCATCTGGGGCCCAGGCTCCTTCTCTCTACACTTTGCCCTCTGAGCGCGTGTCTTCCAGGGTCACTGTTCGTGAAAGATTTGGGGGCTGGGCCGGGAAATGGCACACATCGCTTCTAATTACAAGGAGGCCGGGGAAGCTGGTCTAGCTGCCGACACGAGGAGAACAGGAAACTCATTAGGTAAGCAGCTAAGCAGTCTCGGCCACTGTACCTGTGCCACCTTCGTGGTTAACTATTTTGGATGCCAACCCCGGTCAGAGGACGTGGATTTGCGGCTCGGCTTAAATCGTAACTGAGAGACCTTCAACGAGATTTTTAACGTCTCTGAACCTCAGTTTTCTTTGACCTAAAACAGTGATGATAATAACAACCCCTTCAGGGTTATTTGGAATTATACAGAAGGTTGTTTGTTAAAGGCCCTTATAAATGACAAAGCCCCCTGGAAATGCTCTTCACTCACCTACCTGGAACGTGCTGCCTTCCCCTGCCTTTATTTAGTTTCTATCCCCCATTCAGAGGCTGGGTCTATTCCTTGTGAAGACTTCCAGAGTCCCCTATTCTAGCAACTGTAGCCCTTTGGGGTCCTGGCACCACTGAATGGAAGACAAAAACCAGATTGCTTTGAAGTTTGGGAATTTTTATTACCTGGGAAACCTGAGAGCAATTCTGCCCACAGCAGCACTTACTCCTAATTCAGAAGTGTTTGTTTCCTCTCCTGGTGAGCTTTTGGCAATTTGTGACGTTCCTCCTCAAAGCACTGTGGATTCTTGGCCAGTGAGTAGCCAAATCCAACCACCAAGAAGGTGAATAACTCAGCGTAAGAGACACAGAAAAGAGGCTAGAGACTTATTCGTGCTTCATATTAGAAGAGCTATGACTTCAGATTCCCCCAAATGTAAGTGGGGAGCCCAGGGCGGCTCTCTAATCCTCATTAACGTCCCCTTAACAACCATCTCTTTTATAAAACATTCTCAAATGTTACCAGCTCAAATTAGGCTCCACTTTCCCCCAAGGGATTGCATTTCCTAAATGCCACATGACAGAGCTCCCACTTCAATTCAAATCCTTCCCTTGTTAGTTTTGCCTCTCACACAGATTAAGTTACTGGAGATCAGGGACTGTGTCTTTTGATTCCACACTAAAGATATGCAGATAGGGGCTTCCCTGGTGGCGAGGTGGTTGAGAGTCCGCCTGCCGATGCAGGGGACACGGGTTCGTGCCCTGGTCCGGGAGGATCCCACATGCCGCGGAGCGGCTGGGCCCGTGAGCCATGGCCGCTGAGCCTGCGCGTCCGGAGCCTGTGCTCCGCAACGGGAGAGGCCACAACAGTGAGAGGCCCGCATACCGCAAAAAAACCAACCAAACAAAAAAATGCAGATATCAGTAAAAATGTGTTAATCAAGGACATTCCGTGGGGAGTGGCATTCCTGGAATGGGATAGTTGTGTTCTGATCCTAAACCCACAATATAACGGTTAGGTTCTCTGGATCCTTGAAATGTGATGTTCTTGGGCATTTATCGATGCAGGTTAGCGGTTAGCACTGCTCCATGGCACTGCTCAGAACTGAACGGAGAAAGGGTGGATCATAGAAGGGTTTTCATTCACTCCATTCGTTCTTTCATTCAACAGATAATTACAGGGTTCTAAACTGTTCTTAGCACCAACAAGGAGCTTAAAGAGAAAAGGGAGGTAAAGACTCATTTTCCAGTCTAGTAGAGTGAGACCAGGACAGAGCAGACCAATAAAGTTGGACAAAGGACCAGGCAAGCAATTTAGAAGCAAGGTTGGGGGTAGGTAACTTTAGGGGCAGGCATGCGGGAACATGACCCAGAAAGGGGCCCAGAATGGAACAGATTTCAACAGCTGTCTTTGCTTTTCAGACTGGCAAACATTGAAAGATTGACAACACCAGGTGCTGCTGGGGTGTGCAGAGCCGACTCACACATATTACTCACATATGGTGTAAATTTGGGTCAACCTTTCTGCAGGGCAACCTCACAAAATGTGCCCATGTTTAAATCGCACATACATATGACTCAGCTATTCCAAACCAGGCATTTATCCTGGACAAATGAATGATTGGACAAATGAAAAAAGATGTCACTATCAGTATAGCATATTCATTGCGTCATTACTTGAAGAGGGGAAAATTGTAGGCATTGGATTGGGTCACACGCTCATCCTTGAACGAATCACAATGGCCGGAGGGATTAGGTCCTCTGATTGGCTGAAATTTAGTCATGCATCTCTCCTGTGTTGCCAGGGTATGGAGGAGAGCCTTGATGGACAGGCAAGGATGAGGACCAGGGGAAGGGAAGTTGCCCAAAGGGAAAAAAAGAAGAGCGCTGTTACCGGAAGACTGAGGATGAGAATGACTATTGAGTAAACAAAATCTATAGCTGCTTCCATCCGCTATAGCAGGAGTAGCTGGGGCAGAGGGAGGGATGTTTCATGTAGAGAGAATAGATTATTCTTAACAGATCCTCAGGGAGGCTTTATAGTCTGTGATGAAGCTCCTTGTCCTGAGAGGATGAGAAAGGACATTGGGGAAGGTCAGCCCTTTGGAAAGAGAGCCAGATTGATAAATCCAGACACATGAATAACTGAATTAACTTGAAAGATGTGGTTGAGACTGGGGGAGGGGGAAGTTTTAAGAAAAACCTAAACAGGACAGCTGAGAATGCTATGAGTGGGATCAGGAAAGGTTCTGACCCTGGATGGGTCCACATATGTCAGTGTAACATTGGCCAGCGCTGTCTGGTGACATTGGACCGATGACTTAATCACTCGAAACCTCAGTTTCCTTACCTCTAAAACTGAAAGAAGAAACCAACCTCATGGGTTGCCTGGGAGAATTTCATGAGACTGTGTAGGTGAAAACCCCTAACACAACGTGAGTTGAATCTAAGGAGAAGGGCAGGTCAGAAGGAACCCTCAAATTTAAACAAAAAGAAAAACAATTTGCATGGAAGACATTAATTATGGTGGCCCCAGGAAGTCTGAAAGCCAGAGCTTTGTTCTAGGGCAAAGGGAGCCCTGGAGTTTAACTTGGGGACAGTAATGAGGGTTACAATTCTACTTGTAATCTGAAACTATGTTGAAAAACCAGAACTTGCCCTTCTGCAAGCTCTTAACCGTGTACACGTGGAACAACTGTTTATTTTTACATTTTTATTTTTCATGTGCACTTTTGCTGGCTGAGGAAACACTTGAGAACAGGAGCTACTTAAAAACTCCCCGAGGCACCCAAGCCCCACCACCCTGTTCCTCCACTTTGCCCTGTGCCCAGGGTACCTCGGGCTTTGCTTCTGCCTCACGTGCCTCTTCTCAGGATGGAGGATGGACCAGTCATACAGAGGCTGCCTTGAATTTCCTTTGCCTCAAGCTCAGAACCAGTGAGTCTTGTGCCAACAGGGTGGAGAGCGTGGGTTGCCCTGTCCAGGAAGGAAGGAGAGGGCACGCCCCTGGGCAGGAATGAGTGGGGAGAGAGCCCAGACGCTCCCACCACTCCTGACCCCAAAGTGGTCCCGTCTGCGTGCAAAGAGCCTTGAACCAGGAGCCCAGAGGCCACTCTGTGTGGTACTGGACAAGGCCTGGCCTCTCCAAGCCCCTTTCTTTTTTTTTTTTTCCCCTCCAGGAAATATTTTATTTTATTAAAAAAAAAACTTTTATTGGAGTCTACTTGCTTTACAATGTTGTGTTAGTTTCTACTGTACAGCAAAGTGAATCAGCTATATGTATACATATAGCCCCTCTTTTTTGGATTTCCTTCCCATTTAGGTCACCACAGAGCACTGAGTAGAGTTCCCTGTGCTATGCAGTAGGTTCTCATTAGTTATCTATTTTATACATAATATCAAGAGTGTATATATGTCAATCCCAATCTCCCAATTCATCCCACCCCTCCAAACCCCTTTCTTCACCCTTAAAATGGTGTCAGTGCTATCTCAGGGGACAGCCGTGGGGAATGGGAGAAACCCTGCGATGACAGAGCCTCATAAACAGCGGGGCCCTGAGCAGGTGCCTGTTATTATCACCCTTCCACGTCTCACGGGGTTTACAGGGCGTCGGAGCTGCGGTCTGTGTCCCAGGGTGAGAAGTGGGTGGTCCATCTGGGTCAGATTACCAGGCACAAAATCAGAGCCAAGAATCAGCAGTCATTTCTGAGAGCCCGTCTTGGGTTTTTGTATGGGATCCAAAGCAGTGTTGTTGCCATGGACACCGGGAGTTCCTTGCCTGTGTCCAGAGGGAGAACCGATGTGGTGGCCAGGAACTCTCAGAGATGTTTGTGGATCAGGACGGAAGCAACTCCGTTGCACACACAGAAGTGTGTGCCCGTGGAGAGTAGAAGGGAACAGAACAGGAAACAAGGAAGGAAGCAGAAGCAAACTTTCTCTCCCTTCCTTGGCACCTCATCACACGTCCCGGGGCTTAACCAGCCCTGGCATCAGAGCCCAGCCACCACCAAATGGCCTCATCCCACCATCAAGCGGTGGGCTCTCCCTAGAGGTGAGGTAGGGGCGCCACCAAAACAGATGGTAGTGCTCTGAGGCAAGCACGGCATTCCAAACAGCACGCATGAGACAATTCCTACATGCCTGCTCTCTGCTTGGTGCTTTGGGAAGAAACCAAAGACACGAAAGGACCTGTTGCCACAAGGTGCTCACAACAAACAGCTGTTTTTGTACAGCCATCCCTGAGGAGGGACTTCCCTAGGTCTAAGCCACCAAGTAACATACGTGCCATTAGGCTCACCTTCAGGCACATCACTGGTCACTGGTGTCCAGTGTCCAGAGGGACGGCCTGAGGGACAAGAGGGTGGGGTTCGCTGGAGTGTCGTATGGCCCCCGGCCAACGTGGAAGGGGCCCCCTGGAGGTTAGGTCAGGTTACTTGGCTTGAGAGAAAGCACCAGATCAGGGCAGGGCAAATCCAGCATAAGGAAGGCTGTGCCATCAAAGGGTGGCAAAAGCTCTTTCAGGAACACGAGTGGCAGGCAGGCCAGGTGTGCTTAGGTGATGAGGGGAGGCCCCTGCTCGTGAGGATGAACCCCTCTTCTTTCCCTGCCCTCTCCCTTCTTCTCCCCCTTTTCCTTCTTTCCTTTGATTCTGCAGCTTTTGACTTGATTATTTCCCAAACAGCTGGATGTCTTGGAGATTTTACTGCTCTCACGGCCACTGAGAATCTGAAAGCTGCCCTGAAGGTTCCAGCTCTTCAATATTCCTTAGTTGTCCAAAAACATTTCTGCTGAGGGGAAGGAGTAGCTGCACCTCCCAGGCTTATGTAGATTTTTTTTTTAAATAAATTTATTTATTTATTTATTTATGGCTGGTTGGGTCTTCGTTGCTGTGTGCAGGCTTTCTCTAGTTGCTGCGAGCGGGGGCTACTCTTCGTTGCGGTGCAGGGGCTTCTCATTGCAGTGGCTTCTCATTGCCCAGCACGGGCTCTAGGCACGCGGGCTTCAGTAGTTGTGGCACGCAGGCTCAGTAGTTGCGGCTCTCAGGCTCTAGAGCGCAGGCTCAGTAGTTGTAGCATACTGGCTTAGTTGCTCCATGACATGTGGGATCTAGTTCCTTGACCAGGGATCGAACCCGTTTCCCCTAGCATTGACAGGTGGATTCTTAACCACTGCGCCACCAGGGAAGTCCCTTATGTAGAACTTTTGTCAGTTAACTTCTAGCCCAGGGTCTGGTGAAACTTTGTTTGTTTTTTTTTGTTTTTTTTTTTTGCGGTACGCGGGCCTCTCACTGTTGTGGCCTCTCCCGTTGCGGAGCACAGGCTCTGGACGCGCAGGCTCAGCGGCCATGGCTCACGGGCCCAGCCGCTCCGCGGCATGTGGGATCTTCCCGGACCGGGGCACGAACCCGTGTCCCCTGCATCGGCAGGGGGACCCTCAACCACTGCGCCACCAGGGAAGCCCGGTGAAACTTTGGGAGAACACATTCTGCTGCAGGAAACCCCTTGTCTCATCAGCAATACACAGCCGTCTCTCAGGTGGATTATTTCCTCAGAAGGTCACATACTTTATCCAACTCTCTGGAGTGTTGCTCTGAAGCTCAGGGTCACGTGGATTGATCCTCTCCGCACGTATTCAGGCCTTGGGCCTCTCTTAGCATGTAGGCTCTTTCTTGGGCCATCACACCCTCACAGGGTGAACTGAAGTGGATGGAACATGCCTAGAGCTTGTGCTTGGCCACCCCGGGTAGAACCTTCCCTCTTTCCACCACGGGCACACTCAGGCCATCTAGTTTCCGTGGAACACATGCCCCAGCATGTTGAGATCTGAGTGGAATCTTTCTAGATGACAGATGCCTAACAGTCTCCCTTATCCCCCAGACCACCCCCAGGCTGGCCAGAACTATTTGAAATGCAAATCTGAGCCAACCCTCCAGGTGAAAAGCATCTCTGATCATCATCATTACATCTGCAGCCCAATTGCCCTTTATTCTGCCCCAATAAACTGCTCAGAATGACTTTACCTCCGACTCCCTCCAGTACCCACCACTCACCGCCAGCTCCTGATAACACCCTGTGTGCACACACCATGCCTCTCCTGGAATATCGGTCCCCATTCTCCTACGTCCAGAGCAGACGTGGCTCCTCCTCCCACGGGCATGCTGTCATTCTGTTCTCAGAAGCTGGCTGTGCCACCCACATGGGATAACGGTACCTCAGCTGTTTAGCATCTGCCCCCCACCACCTCTACCAGGGCAGCTTGAAGGCAGGGGCTGAGCTTAGCACCTGATAGGTGCTTATTACTTATCTACTGCTGCAGATAAGACAGATGCTAGAAGCTCTAATTGGAGAGGAATAAAAGTGCATTGAGTACGTACTACGTGCCAGACATTATTTAAGCTCAGTTAATACTCACAACAACCCTATGGGACAAGTACTATTACAGTCGCTACTTTACCGTAAAGAAGCAAAGAATGGTTAAGTAACGTACACAAAATCTCTCAGCTACTAAATAATAAAGCCAGGATTGGAACCCACAGTTTCCACTCTTAACCACTAACTTGTAATGCTTTTCAAACTAAGTAAAAAGTTCAAGAACTCAGTTTTAGAAGTTTAGAGGCCTCAGCATCAAATGGACCAGGATACAAACTTTGCCTCTGACCTTGACCTTGCTCAACCAGGCTGAACCTCAATTTCCTATCTACTGTTTGGTGGATTTAAAAACTATACATATCTGCTATAATCTACAACTGCACTGCAGGAGTGTGGTGACCTTGTGAGGCTTTTAGATTTGAATGACTGCTGCCAGCTCTAATCTCAACCCTCACAGAGAATTTCCTGGAGAATATGTAGGGTATCTCCTTTAGATTTGATGGAGCCAGATTATCAAAGGCTGTGCACTTGAACTCCTTTTTTTGGACACTGACTTTCCCTCAAACTATCCTACTTGCCTCCATGATCATTGCCCTCGGGTGTGGGGCCCTCACTGTGTACCTGAGATGATTGGGTTTCTTGTGGACATTGGTGGTAGACACCCTGAATGTGATTCAGTGTCCCTTACATAAGGGTCATAGGGACACTCCTCTAACACGCGTATTGTCTTCATCACAGGCACAATGCTAAAAGGAGGGGAACTGTTTTGATCTTTAATTGCTGTTATTTCTTAGGCAGGAAATAGTGCTTGTTTGGGAAAATATTTTGATAAGCTGCGAGGCATGGGAGTAGGGACCCAAGATCTGCGTGTTTCCTTAAGTCAAGCAACTCAAGATAAGCCACAAACTGCTCTACCTGAGATAAGGAGAGGAATTTGACCCCTGAGAAGCAGGAGAGGAAATTCAGGGAAGCCAGGTGAGAGGTGGGAAGGGATCCCTGTGAGATAGTGGGTGTGGTGAAGGCCAGTGGCAGAGGTGCTATATTAATTTGCTAGGGCTGCCACAATAAAGTACTGCAGGCTGGGTGCCTTAAACAAAAGAAATTTAATTTTTTCACAGTTCTGGAGGCTAGAAGTCTGAGATCAAGGTGTCAGCAGGGTTGGTTTCCTTGTCCTGTGGGTGGCTGCCTTCTCCCTGCGTCCTCACATGGTCTTGCCTCTGTACATGTCTGTGTCCTAATCTCTTCTCATAAGGACACCAGTCATATTGGATTAAGACTCATCCTAATGACATCACTTTTAAATTCATCTTTTTTTGGGGGGGGGTGGGGGGCGGTACACGGGCCTCTCATTGTTGTGGCCTCTCCCGTTGTGGAGCACAGGCTCC
>NW_006793745.1:1422551-1452274 GCF_000442215.2 Lipotes vexillifer
GAGCACAGGCTCCGGACGCGCAGGCTCAGCGGCCATGGCTCACGGGCCCAGCCACTCCGCGGTATGTGGGATCCTCCCGGACCGGGGCACGAACCCATGTCCCCTGCATCGTCAGGAGGACTCTCAACCACTGTGCCACCAGGGAAGCCCTAACTTCATCTTTAATGACCCTATCTCTAGGGACTTCCCTGGCGGTCCAGTGGTTAAGACTTCACGCTCCCAATGCAGTGGGCCTTGGTTTGATCCCTGGTCCGGGAATTAGACCCCGCATGCCGAAACTAAGACTTGGAGCAGCCTAAATAAATAAATAAATAAAGACCCTATCTCTAAACACAGTCACATTCTGAGGGACTGGGGGTTAGGACTTCAACATATAAGGTTTGGGGGGAGCAAAATTCAACCTATAATAGGAGCCAAAGGACATTTGAAGACCACCCCCAATCCTCCCAGTCATGTCTTCCTGTGTAAATCTTCACTAGCTGCTTTGTGTGAGCGGAATCTTTTGTAGAGGTCAAAGTAAAGGTAAGCCTCACATCTGGGAGCCATGTGGCGTGGAAGAGAGGTACCCCTTGTGGGATCAAGAACTGTGAGAAAGGAAGCCTCCAGGGAAACAGAAGGAAACTTGGGACATTCTTTGGACCTCCCCGGGTCCTGGAGACCTCGGCTAGCATCTGGTTTGTATCACTGATCATGTTTCCTTCTTGGCTTTCATCGTCAGGAAACTCAGAGTCATATTGGAGGTCCCTTATAAGAAATGTTCGGGAACTTATACAGAGTCACTCTCCGAGGCGTATCCTACTATTTGGCCTTCATTTTCTCTTGCCCCTCTATGGTGAACCTTTTTTGTCTTTGTCTACCCAGCATCCCTTCCTTTGAAGCATTTCACTCCCTTCCATATAGTCCCTCCAAAGCTGCCAATCATAGCTCCCGATGGGGAATCTTCCCCTACACCCTACTGAGCAGCGGCCTTAGAAACCCCTAGACAAGGGGGTCCTTGCAATTAGTAGGAAAGGGAGCAGTTGGTTTGGCTGGACCAGACACTGTCTGCATTGCCTGCCCTGCAGAGCATGGAGTATCCTAGGAGTGCTCTGCATGGTTTTTCCTTCTCTCTGTTACCAAATGGGAGACTTATTGCAGTGTTTCTGTTGTCTCCTTGTCACTGGGTGCTGGGTATATTGGAGGTGGTGGTGATGGTGGTTAAACTTATCTTTTAGCTATAAGCTGCCAAATCCATGAAAGGCCGCTTTGGAACCTGATGAGAGAGGAAAGCCCATCAACCAGAAATTCTGGTCTTGAGACTGAATGCGGCAACTAAACGTGATCTTGGTTTTTAGTGTTTGTTTATAGAGGGGCATTTATAGAACTGTATTTATGGGAAGAAGAATGCTTCTGTTTGTCATGCTTCCTTCCCAGGAAGGACCATTTTTCTGACCCCACGTGGTCTTGAAGGGTCTAGGAGTCAAGACACTCCCATTCCAATTTCCATCTCCACAGAGACGGAACCTAGCCCAGGCTGGTCAATCAGAGAACCCCATCTCTCTATCTATAGCGATTGGTTCAATTATGGACACATGACCTAAGCAAGGCCAGTCATGATTGACAGATGAGCATTAGATAAGAGAGGTCCTCTTTAGCCAGAGAAAGCTGGAGAAGTAAAAGTGGCTTAAAAGTCAGCATTTTCTGAAAGGTTCTCCAGTCATTCTACCATCAGAGGTTTTTCCCTAGCAGTTTCACCTTGTAAAAGTTTGGAAATCACAGACCTTCAGTTTTTCTTTGACCCATGGCATGACTGATTTAGATGATATGTTTTAATTTAGAAATCTATAGATTTTTTTGTTGTTACTTACTAAATTCATTGTTTTTGTGAGAGAATGAGATGTGTATGAATCTGTATGTGATAAGTGTGTTCAGTTCTTTGAACTTTATTTAGACTTGCTTTATGTACTAGTGTGTGGTCAAGTTTTGTAAAACATATCTTGGGTGCTTGAAAAAAATGTTTTCCTAAATTGATTAGTGCAGAGTTCTATGTAAGTCAAGCATTTTTGCATCGTACAAATCATCGATATTCCTACTGATTTTTATTTGGTATTTTTATCTACTTAGTCTGTAAATTACAAAGAGGTGTATTAAAATCTCTTATTATGATGACAGAGAAGTCAATTTCTCCTTGTTATTCTAATTTTTGTTTGTTATTTTTTAAAAACAACAACTTTTTTAGAGCAGTTTTAAGTTCACGGCTAAATTGAGCAGAAGGTACAGAGATTTCTTGTCTACCCACTGTCCCCATACATGCATAGCCTCCTCCACTATCAGTATCCCCCACCAGAGTAGTACATTTGTTACAACTGATGAATTTACATTGACACATCATCACTCAAGGTCCATAGTTTACATTAGTGCACACTTGGTGTTGTATGTTCTATGGGTTTGGATAAATGTATAATGATATGTATCCACCATTATAGTATCGTACAGGATTGTTTCACTGTCCTGAAAATCCTCTGTTCTCTACCTGTTCATACCTCCATCAACGCTAATCCCTGGCAACCACTGATTTTTTATTAATTGATTAATTAATTAATTAATGGCTGCATTGGGTCTTCGTTGATGTGCGTGGGCTTCCTCTAGTTGCGGCGAGCGGGGGCTACTCTTTGTTGTGGTGCGTGGGCTTCTCACTGTGGTGGCTTCTCTTGTTGCGGAGCATGGGCTGTAGGGCGTGCAGGCCTCAGTAGTTGTGGCTCATGGGCTCTAGTGCTCAGGCTCAGTAGTTGTGGTGCCCAAGCTTAGCTGCTCCGCAGCATGTGGGATCTTCCTGGACCAGGGCTCAAACCCATGTCCCCTGCACTGGCAGGCGGATTCTTAACCACCAGCAAAGTCCAGCCACTGATCTTCTTACTGGCTCCATAGTTTTGCCTTTTCCAGAATGTCATAAATTTGGAATCATACAGTATGTCTCACCAGCAGTGTATGAAGAGTTTCTGTTGCCCAACAACCTTGCCAGTATTTAGTGTTGTCAGTGTTCTTGAGTTTGAACATTTTAATATATGTCCAGGAGTATCTCGTTGTTGCTTTAATTTGCATTTCCCTGATGACTTATGATGTGAAGCATCTTTTCATATTTTTATTTGACATCTCTATTTCTTATTTGGTGAGGTGTCTGTTAAGGTCTTTGACCCATTTTTTAAAATTAATTTTTATTGGAGTATAGTTACTTTACAGTGTTGTGTTAGTTTCTGCTGTACTCTCTGACCCATTTCAAAATCAGGTTATTTTCTTACTGTTGAGTTTTAAGAGCTCTTTGTATATTTTGAATAATAGTCCCTTATCAGATGTGTCTTTTGCAAATAGGTACTTTCAGTCTGTGAGTTGTCTTTTCATTCTCTTGACAGTGACTTTCCAAGAGCAGAAAGTTTTACTTTTAATGAAGTCCAGCTTAACAATTTTTTCTTTCATGTGTGTCATGCCTTTGCTGTCATATCTAAAAGGTCATCACCAAGTCCAGGGTCATCTAGATTTTCTCCTATGGTATTTTCTAGAAGTTTCATAGTTTTGCATTTAACATTTAGATCTATGATATAATTTTGAGTTAATTTTTGTAAAAAGTGTAAGGGCTATGTCTACATTCATTTTTTTTTTTTTTACATGTGCATGTCCAATTGTTCCAGCACCATTTGATGAAGAGACTGTTTTTTTTTCTCCACTGTATTGCCTTTGCTCCTTGTCAAAGACCAGTTGACTATATTTATGTGGTCTATTTTTGGGCTCTCTATTCTGTTCCGTTGATCTATTTGGCTATTCTTTTGCCAATACAACATTGTCTTGATTATTGTAGCTTCACAGTAAGACTCAAAGTTGGGTGGTATCAGTTCTCCAACTTTGTTCTCTTTCAATATTATGTTGGCTATTCTTTTGCCTTTCCATAAAAACGTTAGAATCAACTTGTCAATATCTACAAAATAACTTTCTGGGATTTTGACTGAGATTGCACTGAAACTGTAGATTAAATTGGGAAGGACTAACATCTTGACAATCTTGAGTCTTCCTATCCATGAACATGGAATAACCTCTTCTTTAGTTCTGTGATTTCTTTCAACAGAGTTTTGTAGTTTTCCTTGTACATATGTTCTTGTACATATTTTGTTAAATTTATACCTAAGTATTTCATTTCAGAAAATGATAATGTAAATGGTATTATATTTTTAATTTCACATTTTACTTGTTCATTTTTGGTATATGGGAAAGCAATTAACTTTTGTATATTAACCTTGTATCTTGCACACTTGCTATAAATCTCCTATAGTTCCAGGAGGTTTTTTTTTTATTCTTTTGAATATTCTACATAGATAATCATGTCATCTTTGAACAAAAACAGTTTTATTTCTTCCTCTCAAACAGTATAACTTTCATTTCCTTTTATTATCTTATTACATTAGCTAGAATTTCTAGCATGATGCTGAAAAAGGGCAGTGAAAGAGGACATCCTACCTTGTTTCTGATTCTAGGGGGAAAGATTCTAATTTCTCACCATTAAGTATGACATGATATTTTTTTCTCAGGTTGAGGAAGTTGCCTGTATTTCTAGTTCACTCAGAGTTTTTATCATGAGTGGGTGTTGGATTTTGTCAAATGCTTTTTCTGCATCTATTGATATGATTTTTCTTCTTTAGACTGTTGATGTGATGGGTTACATTAATTGATTTTCAAATGCTGAACCAGCCTTGCATAGCTGGGATAAATCTCACTTGGTTGTAGTGTATAATTGTTTTTATACATTGTTGGATTCAGTTTGCTAATGTTTTGTTGAAGATTTTTGCATCTGTATTCATGAGAGATATTAGTCTATAGTTTACTTTTCTTGTAATGTTTTTGTCTGACTTTGGTATTAGGGTGATACTGGCCTTATAGAATGAGTTAGGAAGTATTCCCTCTGTTTGTATCTTCTGAAAGAGATTGTATAGAATTGATAAAAATTTCTTCCTTAAATGTTTGGTGGAATTCACCAGTGAACCCTCTGGGTCTGGTGCTTTCTGTTTTGGAAGGTTACTAATTATCAATTCAATTTCTTTATAAATATAGGCCTATTTAGATTGTCTATTTCTTCTTCTGCCTTTTGTTATTTTAAATGAGCATATTGTGTCTTTCAAGGAACTGGTCTGGTTCATCTGTGTTATCAAATTTGTGGGCATAGAGTTGTTCATAGGATTCCTTTATTATCTTTTTAACGTCCAAAGGATCTGTAATGATATGTTTTCATCTCTCTTCTTACAGTGCTCATCTGTTCTTGCATGCTGAATATTTTATCCTTAGAGACCTTAGCATATTAATCATAGTTATTTTAAGTTCCCTGTCTGATAATTCCAACATCCAAAGTCTGGTTCGAATGCTTGATCTATCTCTTCAAACTGTTTCTTCTTCCTTGCAATTTTTTCTTTTTTAAAAAAAATTATTTAATTATTTGTTTACTTATTTTTGGCTGTGTTGGGTCTTCGTTTCTTTGCAAAGGCTTTCTCTAGTTGCGGTGAGCGGGGGACACTCTTCATTGCGGTGTGCGCGCCCCTCACTGTCGTGGCCTCTCTTGTTGCGGAGCACAAGCTCCAGATGCGCAGGCTCAGTAGTTGTGGCTCACGGGCCTAGTTGCTCCGTGGCATGTGGGATCTTCCCAGACCAGGGCTCAAACCCATGTCCCCTGTATTGGCAGGCAGATCCTCAACGACTGTGCCACCAGGGAAGCCATCCTTGTAATTTTTTCTTGATAGCTGGGCATGATGTAGTGGGTAAATGGATCAGTTGTAAACAGGACTTTAGTGATGTGCTGGCAAGTATAAGGAAAGGGGAAGCATTCTATATAGTCCTATGATTAGATCTCAGTCTTTTGGTGAGCCTACGTCTCTGGACTATGAACTTCACAGTGTTTTCCGTTTTTTTCTGACCCTTAGGTGGGACAGGAAGAGTAGAGTGGGCTGGAATTGGGTATTTCCCTTCCTCCAGGTCAGTTAGATTTCTGATAAAACCCAGCAGGTTAGGCTTTGGTTAACTAGTTTCTTCTAAGGGCAGACCTTGTTAAGAAGAACAGAGTGTCTTGTATATTTAAAAGTAGTTCCTCCCCCATCCCACACCCTGCTCAGAGCACAAGGGGATTTTTTTTTTCTTGATATTTACTGTGAGAACCGGGTAGAGCTCCTAGAGGTAAAACTCACAAAGCACACTCTCGCCCCTCCCCCCATAATTTTTAACTCTCAAATTTGTCCAGCAATTCATCAATTATAAGTCTGCCCTACCCCACGCTGCTTCCTGCATAGACTTCTGCTCTGGTATGTTGTGATTCTCTTTAACCACTTATCTGTGTCTCCAACTTGGGGACCAGAAGTTTGTCCTGTGACATTACTTCTCCCACAGATCTAAAAAGAATTGTTAATTTTTCAGTTTGTCCAGCTTTTTACTTGTTGTTAGGATGGAGTGGTGACTTCCAAGCTCCTTATATGCAGAAACTGGAAATCGCTCTCTATATTTGGAAGATGTGTTAGTAGATATTTGCAAGTCGGGAATTATTAAATCTTCCTGTGAAATAAATTCTGTATCAATATGTGTAACTCTTCATAACTAGTAATATTTTAAACCTTAAAGTCTATTTCATCTATTATCAGTCTAGCTGCCCCAGCTTTCTTTCAATAGAATTTGCCTGATATATCATTTTCCATGCTTTTAATTTCAACCTTTAATATTCTTATGTTTTACCCTTGAGCTTAAAGACAACATATAGCTGTAATATAAAAAGAATCAAGCTGTTAATCTTTGTCTTTCAACTATTTCTTCTTCTGCCTTTTGTTATTTTAAATGAGCATATTGTGTCTTTCAAGGAACTGGTCTGGTTCATCTGTGTTATCAGATTTGTGGGCATAGAGTTGTTCATAGGATTCCTTTATTCCTATGATTAGATTTTTGGCCATCTTGCATGGCATGTGGGATCTTAGTTCCCAACCAAGGATTGAACCAGCACCCCCTGCAGTGGAAGTGCAGAGTCTTAACCACTGGACTGCCAGGGAAGTCCTTATTACAGATATATTTGAATGAATTTTCATTTCTCCTTTTATGCTATTTATGTTACTTTTATTTTTTCTTATTTCCCATCCTTTTTTTTTTTACATCTTTATTGGATTATAATTGCTTTACAATGGTGTGTTAGTTTCTGCTTTATAACAAAGTGAATCAGTTATACATATACCTATGTTCCCATATCTCTTCCCTCTTGCGTCTCCCTCCCTCCCACCCTCCCTATCCCACCCCTCCAGACAGCCACAAAGAACCGAGCCGGTTTCCCTGTGCCATGCGGCTGCTTCCCACTGGCTATCTACCTTACGTTTGTTAGTATATATATGTCCATGTCTCTCTCTCGCCCTAACACACCTCACCCTTCCCCCTCCCCATACCCTCAAGTCCGTTCTCCAGTAGGTCTGTGTCTTTATTCCTGTTTTACCCCTAGGTTCTTCATAACATTTTTTTCCCTTAAATTCCATATATATGTGTTAGCATACGGTATTTGTCTTTCTCACTCTGACTTACTTCACTCTGTATGACAGACTCTAGGTCTATCCACCTCATTACAAATAGCTCAATTTCGTTTCTTTTTATGGCTGAGTAATATTCCATTGTATATATGTGCCACATCTTCTTTATCCATTCATCCGACGATGGGCACTTAGGTTGTTTCCATCTCCGGGCTATTGTAAATAGAGCTGCAATGAACATTTTGGTACATGACTCTTTTTGAATTCTGGTTTCCTCAGGGTATATACCTAGTAGTGGGATTGCTGGGTCATATGGTAGTTCTATTTGTAGTTTTTTAAGGAACCTCCATACTGTTCTCCATAGTGGCTGAACCAATTCACATTCCCACCAGCAGTGCAAGAGTGTTCCCTTTTCTCCACACCCTCTCCAGCATTTATTGTTTCTAGATTTTTTGATGATGGCCATTCTGACTGGTGTGAGATGATATCTCATTGTAGTTTTGATTTGCATTTCTCTAATGATTAATGATGTTGAGCATTCTTTCATGTGTTTGTTGGCAGTCTGTATATCTTCTTTGGAGAAATGTCTATTTAGGTCTTCTGCCCATTTTTGGATTGGGTTGTTTATTTTTTTGTTATTGAGCTGCATGAGCTGCCTGTAAATTTTAGAGATTAATCCTTTGTCAGTTGATTCATTTGCAAATATTTTCTCCCATTCTGAGGGCTGTCTTTTGGTCTTGTTTATGGTTTCCTTTGCTGTGCAAAAGCTTTGAAGTTTCATTAGGTCCCATTTGTTTATTTTTGTTTTTATCTCCATTACTCTAGGAGATGGGTCAAGAAGGATCTTGCTGTGATTTATGTCATAGAGTGTTCTGCCTATGTTTTCCTCTAAGAGTTTGATAGTTTCTGGCCTTACATTTAGGTCTTTAATCCATTTTGAGCTTATTTTTGTGTATGGTGTTAGGGAGTGATCTAATCTCATACTTTTACATGTACCTGTCCAGTTTTCCCAGCACCACTTATTGAAGAGGCTGTCCTTTCTCCACTGTACATTCCTGCCTCCTTTATCAAAGATAAGGTGACCATATGTGCGTGGGTTTATCTCTGGGCTTTCTATCCTGTTCCATTGATCTATCTTTCTGTTTTTGTGCCAGTACCATACTGTCTTGATTACTGTAGCTTTGTAGTATAGTCTGAAGTCAGGCAGCCTGATTCCTCCAGCTCCGTTTTTCATTCTCAAGATTGCTTTGGCTCTTCGGGGTCTTTTGTGTTCCCATACAAATTGTGAACGTTTTGGTTCTAGTTCTGTGAAAAATGCCAGTGGTAGTTTGATAGGGATTGCATTGAATATGTAGATTGCTTTGGGTAGTAGAGTCATTTTCACAATGTTGATTCTTCCAATCCAAGAACATGGTGTATCTCTCCATCCTTTCTTGACTCCACTTTAACTGATTGGATTTTTTCCTCTCTTTCCATTTTTTTTCTTACTATTTTTAAATGGCTATTTGAGAAATATTAACACAAATATTTAACAAAGTCCAAAGTTACTATGCATGCTAGTTTGGGTTGCCTCAGAAGCAGAACTTGAGGTAAGAATTTGAGTAAAACAGTTTATTGGGGAGATGGCTTGAGTAAACACTGATACGGGAAAAGGGAGATGAGACAGGGAAGGGAAGGACACCAATCAAGTGTCTCTATTTATGTTACCATCATGGCCAACTAGAGCTAAATCCCAATAGGAAGCTCAAGGAGACAGTGTAGAATGTGTGCCACGGAATGCAGGAGCTGGAGTATTTATCAGCTAACTAACTCCCATCAGTTCCTAGTCGAGGGCTTCTTTTGGAGACATTAATTCCTCAGCACTTCCAGCTTGTCCTGCCCATGTACAGGGGAGCTGTAATGGCCAGAAGAAGCCCTCAGGAAAAGGTTCAAACGTTTCCAGTTATAAGTTAAGCTAGAGTCCAGAAATGTTAAAGCCCAAGGCTATACAGGCAGGGCATTGATAGCATCTGTACAGTTACTATATTTACCTTCCTTCCCAAAATACAAAGGCCTTAGAATGCTTTAACTCAAACTACTCTCCCCCAAATTATATGCTATTGCTGTCCAGAATTTTAGTTCTTTTTAACCACACAAATTAGAGATGACGATGATGATGATTTTACATGGTCGAGTGTTTATTTAGATTTCTCCATATGGCTATAAGTTTTATTGTTCATTTTTCATTTCTAACACCTTTGATTGTTCTTCTGAGGTCATTTTTATTTTTCCTGAAGTATATCTTCTGAAGTTCTATCAGTCAAGGGTCTGTGGGTGTAAGTCCTGTCTGAAATGTCTTTATTTTGCTCTTGTTTTCAAATGAGAATTTCCCCAGATATAAAATTCTACACTGACAGTTATTTTCTCTTCATGTTTTGAAGATATCATTGAACTGTTTATTGCCCTCTGTTTGTGTATTGAGAAGTCATTCCCAATTCAGTTTGTCATTCCTGAATTTAGTCACATGACCACACCTAGCTATAAGCGAGGCTGGGAATTATAGACCTTTAGTAGGTTGAATTACCTTCCCATTTATTTATTTATTTGCTTTTTTGTTTGTTTGTTTGACTAGCAGAAAGTCAACCTTCCTGTTTAATCATGCAGTTTGAAGATACCCTACTATTCCAATACTGATAAATCACTCACAGCTATGTCACACTAGGAGGAAACAGCTGACCCACTGGCTCTTTGTACACCCAAGATGAATGTATCTTTAACACACAGAGCCAGATCAAGTGACTACTGTCAGATGAGATCGTTTCAGTGAGGATTAAGAGGCAAGCTTCTTAGAACTGATTTTTTTTTTCCAATATCTGGCTGAGTATTATGGTCTGGGGAGCAAACAGCAACCACTGGTCACCACTGTGCGTGTGGGAAAGGCCCACTTTTGCGTTCCTGACACCGACTGGCAGGACGGCTGACTCCACAGGGCTCCACTAACCTGTGGCAAATCAAGGACAGGTCCAGCCCAACCAGAAGTTGGTATACATTCATCTATATGTACTTCTGAACATTAAATTAGCTGGTGGAATAATCACTATTTCCTGTCAACTTCCCAAATGTAAAGGCTGGATACATTTCAGGAATGACAGGTTAATAACTTGGCAGTTCAAGTGATTATTAATTCCGGTGTCCACAGATTGATTTGCTTATTGTGTATTTTGTTGAACTTCCTCAAAGGATTTTCCTTGTCAGACCAGGTGCCATGATTAGCTGCGTCTGTGCCTCATTTAGGAGATGCGCACCATATTTCTCAGCTCTACCCCACACTCAACCGTTCAGAACTAAGGAAGGAAAATTACAGCATCAAAAGGGATTAAAACAAGCGATTTGCTGTTGGAGCCTTTCAAAAAGATCTGGAACACCTATGATTCAGCAAATGGAGAATAACTTTAAGAAATAAAAAATCATTTAGTTGCCAGGGCAATGTGCTCCATAAAAGTAAACACTATGGAAACCCATTTCCTAAAGGGTGCCTCCAGGTAATGAAGGCTTAATATATTCTCTTCCATTCCCGTGTTCATATGCCATTTTTATATTCCGACTCGGGCCTACTTCTTTCCGTGCCCTTTGTGGGGTTAGATTAGAGAGGTAGGGTGTTAATGGGGGACTTGATGAAGATTGAAGACCCACTTTCTCCCCCTGGAGACCAGCCTGATCTGAAAAAATCGAGAAGAACAAAGCAGCCCTTCTGTGTCCTTGGGAGGAAACCTGTTCTGTGTCCGTTTCTTCATCCAGGTCTGCTCCTCCCTGGGAGGGATGGGGGGTAGTCCACAGGGATCCCGGCTTGGGCAGGACGCGGTTCCTGCGCCATCTGGCCCACCCGAGTCACTCCACACGTGCACCACCTTTATCGGTGCTGCCGGATGGCTGAGTATGAGTTGGAGCCTGGGCTGGAAGGCAGTGAGTTGCCACTGGGGGCCTACAGGACGTGCAGGTCGAGCTGTTGACTGGCCAGGCTGGTGTCCCCTGTCCCCAATTCCTCACTGTTTTCCTCCTTCTGGCTGCTCTGCTGCTCAGGACACTCAAAGTGGACGTAGTGGAACACCTTGTTTGCAGTGTTGTGTGTTCCAGCGATTCGGATGAAGGAGGCTGGCTGTCTTTCAAAAGTTACTGATTGCCAGGACTTGCAGGCGACTTTAGTTCTTTCGGCTACCATGGTCCACTGCTGCTGGTTGGTGGAAACCTCAACATAATAGCTGTAGCTCTGATCTTCACAGTCCCACATTGACCCGATCATGTATGGCTGTGACAGTTGAACCCCGATTGTACCCCTTCCCAGCTGATGACATGTATAGCCAGAATCCCAATCAGAGTTCTTGGTGTCCTCGTTCAGCAAGGTATTTTGGCTCCGACTGACCCCTTCAATTACACTGGCACAATCAGCACTTGTTGCAATGTTCTCCATGGGCACTATTAGCCCCTCATCCAGAGTGAAGGTTTTGTTTGTAAACATACGTTCAAGAGCCACAATGTGAAAACTCTTATTCACTGTGTTATGAGTCCCAACTCTTTGAATATACCTGCTGACATGGGCTGGAAGATATAACTTTTGCCAAGAACGACCCAGATATTGTGAATGATCAATCACCCTGATCCAATCAAGTTCATCCATTGACATTTCAATGGAATATGAATGAGACTGGCTATCTCGGTCCAACAGGAGTATCCGAATATGATTGCTAATGGATGGCTGACACGGCTTAATCTCGATGCCGGAATGGCAGTCATCATCAATCAGATGCCTAGAAAATCCATGATCCAAATCATAATTTTGAGTGTCACCATCTGATAAGGCCGACTTCATCTGCCCTTTTTCCATCTGGGCTCCATATTTCATAGTTGCAATGTTTTCTTCTGGTATGAGCATGCCTCTATAATTGAGGTCCATGTCCTGGCTCTCTGATTGAACTTTAATAGCATCCAGGATGACATCAGGGGACAACAGTCCCAGAGGCCTCACATCATTCAGAAGTTCAGTGAGGCTCATCAAAGCCAAACACACAGCCTGCATGATTTCAGCATGATTCTCCTTTGAATTATGCTTACACAAGTTTAACAAGGCTAGGAAAATATCTTTTTCGGGAGCTGCAAATGAATCTTTTAATACGACGTTTAAAAGTGCTGTTTTAGAAAGGGAGAGGAAGCCTTGGCTTGAGAACACCTCCTGAACATTTCTGTCCATAAACATGCTGCACATGCAAGTTAACTTGGGAAGTGAGTAGAGACTGGCAACATCAAAAGTCATACAGACATTCTGCATGTTAAGTATGGGGCAGAGGTACTAAGAGGTAGAGTCCTCCAGCTCTGGAAATCCATATTATAGCCAGCAGCACCTCCTCCTTCTATTTTTTTGTTTGTTTGTTTGTTTGTTTTGTGGTACGCAGGCCTCTCACTGTTGTGGCCTCTCCCATTGCGGAGCACAGTCTCTGGAGGCACAGGCTCAGCGGCCATGGCTCACGGGCCCAGCCGCTCCGCGGCATGTGGGATCTTCCCGGACCGGGACACGAACCCATGTCCCCTGCATCGGCAGGCGGACTCTCAACCACTGCGCCACCAGGGAAGCCCACCTCCTCCTTCTTACCTGTCAGCCTTGCCTGCTTACTGTATTGAATAGATGTATGTAAGTAGCATTGCGAACGCTTCTGCAGTGGTGTCCTGGAGAGGGATTTTGACTTCAGGCTGAAACTGTCACATTCCACCACATAGTAATGCTCCAAAATATTGGCACCTGACTGCTAAAATTACCCTGTGGGCAAGAAAACGTTTCTTTTCCACAACAAAGGTGACATAGCCATATTCTTCCCCAATCAACAAGGCACAAATATGTTCAGAAATATGTGCACATGATCAGTTTCCCCCGTTTCAGCAAAGCGGCAAAAAGGGTGGCTGTTACTCATCTTGTAGAACAGATGATAGTCGTGGATCCCCACGGTGCTCCTCTGAGACCTCACTGCCCTCACAGACGCCTCTTCCACTCATTCTGCACCCCCATCGTAGCCACGGCCCCCTCCTCCACCGTCCTCGCCGCCCCTGCCTACCTTCCCATTTAAATTTGTGGTTCTGACATAAGGAAAAGGAGGACAATGGCTCCTGGCATAGGCAAGTAGCAAATCTCTATCACAGTCTGTCTTTTGGCTGTTAAACATCCATTTTATACTCCCTTCCCACACCTAGAACACACTCGTCTTCCAAAAGAGAAACCTCAGAAGCCTCACCCTCTGACATCTAGCTCAAAGTCCTTCTTTTCAGGCTCAGATGTGACTGTTCATGTTCCAGTGACCTATAAACTAAATGACAACCCATCTGCTGGACAACGATTGAGAATAGGTTTTAGTGGTTAAAACTCTCATTCAAAAAAAGGGGGGAATGGGCAGCATGCAGCAGTCACTGGTCTGTAGCAATCACCAAGTGCAGCTGAGTAGGATAGCGGAGACCTCCAGCCCTGGCAGTAGGGTCCACTGCCTGGTTCACTGTCAAGTTCTCTGGGTCTTTTATCTCATCATCCCACTGATTTATAGCCCATGGTTTCCTTTCTCAAGGTCCAAGGTGGCTTCTGGAGCTCCAGCCCTCACACCTACGTACCAGTCTGTTGGATGGTACGAGGAAGGGAGAGACGCTATAGGACATAAAGGTCCTTTGTGGCTGTGGCTCTGCCTTCTCAGTTTCTTCCCTGTCTCTCATCCTCCATGGCCACATCTGTGTGGGCACTGGAAGGTCTGCTTCTCAGAGCCTCATTGCCTTCAGTCTGCTTCTGCTGGTGCAGACTTGGGGTTTAGAGTGTACTTTGGAGTGGGTTGAATTAACTCTCACAGGTTATATCAGGCCAGTCTTGGCATTTTTTTTTTTTTTTTTTTTTTGGCAAAGTTCCATTGAAGACTTAGTAGGCTTCCAGACTTCTTGCTTTCACTTGGAACCAAGATTGTTTCTTTTGAGCCTCAAGACCATCATCTTTCAGTTACTGTCTCTGTGCTGTCCATTCTTCTCCCTTTGAAATACTCTATTTCATTGCTTCCAAGGCACACATTTCTTTCTTTTCATTTTTATTGAAATGTAACATGTTTACGTAAAAGTGTGCAATTTACAGTATACAGCTTGACAAATTTTCACAAACTGATCAACCCTATGTGACCGACGCTCAGCTCAAGAGACAGAACACTACCCAGAGTACAAACCTTCTAGCCACTGTTTCCCTCAAGGGTTAACCACTGTCCTGACTTCTAGCATCATAGATTTGCTTTGTTTTGCCTTTTTTTAAATTTATAAAAATTATGTATAAATGGAATCATCAATATATGTTTTTTTGTGTCTGGATTCTGTTGTTCAAAGCCCTAAATGTTTGTGGGTATCAACAATATTATTTTGTGTGGCCATAATTTGTTTATTCTTATTGTTGTGTAGTGTTCCACTGTGTGACTATACCACAGGTTATTAATCTATTCCACTACTGATAGGCATTTGGAGGTAGTCACCAGTTTGGAGCTAGTACAAACAGTGCTGCTGTGAATATCCTTGTATTTATATTTCGGTGAATTTATATACATATTTCTGTTAGGTATTGTCTCAGTTACCTATGGCTGCATGACAGTCTCATTTTAGTATACTCACTGATTCTGTGGGTAAGGAATTTAGAAAAGATATAGAAGGTACAATTTGAACTCTGCTCTACCTTGTCTGGGGCCTCGGCTAGGAAAACACAAATGGCTGGGGGTGAGTCAATGGCCAGGGGCTGGAATCTTGTGGAGACTTCTTTACTTACTTATCTGGTGTCTGGGCTGGGATAACTCAAAGACTGGGCTAAACTGGAACTAGACAGGGTACTTGTCCGCAGTCTCTCCATGTGGCTGAGGCTTCCTTACAGCATGGGGGCCTCATGTAGTCAGACTTCTTACCTGGAGACTGGGAGCTCTAAGAGAAAGTATTCTAGCAATCGAAATGGAAGCTGTAAGACCTTTTATGATCTCGCTTCAAAAGTTACACAGTGTCGGGACTTCCCTGGTAGTCCAGTGGGTAAGACTCCGTGCTCCCAATGCAGGGGGCCCGGGTTCGACCCCTGGTTGGGAAACTAGATCCCACATGCATGCCGCAACTAAGAAGTCCAAGTGACGCAACTAAAGATCCTGCACGCCACAACAAAAATCCCACTTGCCGCAACTAAGATCCGGTGCAGCCTAAATAAATAAATAATTATTTTTAAAAAAAGTCACAGTGTTACCAACACCACACTTTATTGGTCAAAACGGTCATAAACCCTCCGTGATTCAAAGGCAGTGGATATAGACATCTGATTTTTGATAAAAAGGAGTGTCAAAGAATTTGCAGCTGTGTTTTAAAACTGCCACATACCTCGGACTAGAATTTTGGGCTCTTAGGGTATGCCTATGCTTAGCTTTCAGTACTGCCACCCAGTTATGTGGCATAGTTGTATCAATTTATTACATGAGCAATGTATGAGAGGTCTGGTTGCTCCACATTTCGGCCAACACTTGATGTCACCTTTTTCATTTTAGCTACTCTGGTGGTTGTAAAGTAACAGCACGTTGTGATCTTAATTTGCATTTCCCTTAACAACTAATGATACAAGATTGAGTGGGCTGAATGGTGCCCTCAAAAGACATCAGGTCCTAATTCCTGGAAGCTGTGAATATTATCTTATATAGTAAAGTTTTTGCAGATGTGATTAAATTAAGGATGAGGTGAAGAGATTATCTTGGATTATCTAGTGGGCCCTAAATGCTATAACAGGTATCTTCATAAGAGAGAGGCACAGAGGAGGAGGTGGAGGGAAGATGGAGGTAGAGATTGGAATGATGCAGCCTCAAACCAAGGAATGCCAGCAACCACCAGAGACCAGAAAAAGCAAGAGATGGATTTTCCCTCAGAGCTTCCAGAAGGAGTGTGACCTTGCCAGTATCTTGATTTCAGACTTTTAGCCCCCAGAATTGTAAGAAAATAAATGTCTGTAGTTTTAAACCACCAAGGTTATGGGAATTTGTTATAGCAATCCCAGAAAACTAATATAAGAACATTTTCATTTATTTATTGGCCATTAGGATATTCTCTTTTATGAACTGCCTATTCATATATGTTGCCTGTTTTTCTATTGGGTTGTCTGCCATTTTATTTATTGACGTGAAGTGCTTCTTTTAATGCATTCTGAATATAAGTTGAACTGATTTGAGTTCTCTGGGAAGCAGAGACTGAGGTGAAGTAAGTAGTATGAAAAGCTTATGGCGGAGTAGCACCGATGAAAGAAAAGGAGAGAAAGCAGGATTGGGAGGGGGCCATCAGACTACAGTGTAGACCTGAAACTCTCTGACAGCCCAACAGGGAGCTCTGGAGCAAAGGCTTCCCATTAGAGGAGTTCCATGGTGGGGTGGAAACAGCTAGGACCTTGTACGAATGCCTTGTTTATCTTTGGTTGAGGAACACCCTGCAAAGAACATGGTTGGTTATCAGTGCCTTTCTCAATCATTGGTCAAGAGCCACCACAAGAACATGACCTGGGCTCAAAAGCTGGTGTGGACCTGAAGGAGCTAACAGCAGGAGGTTGTGAGTTAACCGCACTCCTCACGGGTCTGCAGTGAGTCCTCTCTTGAAGAGGGATCTGAATTGTGCATCCCAGCCTGCCATGTGAGTCCTTTATTGTAAATATCTTCTCCCACTCTGTGCTGGCCTTTTCACACTTTTAATGGTGTCTTTTGATGAACCGAAGTCTTTGATCTGAACGTAGTCCAATGTTATCATTTTTTCCTTTATAACTCGTTATTTTGTGTCATGGTGAGAAACATTTGCCTACCTCAAGGTTTATCCTAAAAGATTAGTTTTTTAACCTTTCACATTTAGACCTATAGTTTACCTAGAATCGATTTTCATGAATGTGAGGTAGGGAGTCAAGATTTATTTTGTCTCTTGGGCTATTCAATTGCCTTAGAAAAGAACATCTTTCCCCCTTTTCCCCACTGTACTACTGCAGGTGTTGCCTTTGTCATCAATCAGGTGAACACATATGTTGATTTGCATTTCCCTTATGACTAATGATGTTGAGCATCTTTTCATGTGCTTATTGACCATTTGTATATCTTCTTTGGAGAAATGTCTATTCAAGTTCTTTGCCCATTTAAAAAATTGGGTTATTTATCATATTATTATTGGGTTTGTAGGATCTCTTTACATATTCTAGACACAAGTCATTTACCAAATATATTATTTGCAAAAGTTTTCTCCCATTGTGTCATTGTCTTCTTACTTTCTTGATCATGTCCTTTTAGGTACAAAAGTTTCAAATTTTGATAAAGTCCAATTTTTCTCTTTTTTTGTACTTGTGTTTTTAGTATCATATCTAATTCAAGATCATGAAGATTTACACCTACCTTTTCTTCTAAGAGCTTTATAGTTTAGGCTCTAATACTTCAGTCTTTGATAATTTTGAGTTATGTTTTGTATTTGGTGTGAGATAGGGGTCTAGACTGATTCTTTTGTATGTGAATATCCAGTTGTCCCAACACCATTTGCTGAAAAGATTTTTCTATTCCCCATTGAACTGCTTTGGCACTCTTGTTGAAAATCAATTGACTCCAAATGTGAGAGTTTATTTCTGGGCTTTAAATTCTATTCCATTGATATATATGTCTGTCCTTATGCCAGTACCACACAGCCTTGATTACTTTAGCTTTGTAGTAAGATTTTTAAAATTGAAATATAGTTGATGTACAATATTATGTTAGTTTCAGGTGTACTGTATAGTGACTTGACATTTGTATACATTATGAAAGGATCACCACGATAATTCCAGTAACCATTGGTCCCCACATAAAGATATTACAATGTTATTGACCGTATTCTTTATGCTGTATATTACATCCGGTGGATTATTTAGTTTATAACCGGAGGTTTGTATTTCTTAACCCCCTTCACCTATGTCACGCCCCCCACCCCCAGCAGCCACCCATTCGTTTTCTGTATCTATGAGTCTGTTTCAGTTTGTATTGTTTGTTCGTTTTGTTTTGTTTTTTAGATTCCAGAAATAAAGGAGATTATATGGTATTTCTCTTTCTCTGTATGACTTATTTCACCTAGTGTAATATCCTCTAGGTCCACCGATGTTGTCATAAATAGCAAGATTTATTTTTTTCATGGCTGAGTGATATTTCGTTGTATATATCCACCATATCTTCTTTATCCATTCATCTATTGATAGACACTTAAGTTGCTTTCATATGTTGGCTTTGTAAATAATGCTGCAATGAACTTTGGTGTACATATATCTTCTCAAATTAATTTTTTTGTTTTCTTTGGGTAAATACACAAAAGTGAAATTGCTGGATCATATGGCAGTTCTATTTTGAGGTTTTTGAGGAACCTCCGTACTATTTTCCATAGTGGCTGCACCAATTTACACTCCCACCAATAGTGCATAAGGATTCCCCACATCCTTGCCAACACTTGTTATTTGTTGTCTTTTGGATGATAGCCATTCTGACAAGTGTGAGATGATATCTCATTCTGGTTTTTATTTGCATTTTCCTAATGATTAGTGATGTTGGGCATCTTTTCATGTGTCTGTTGGCCATCTGTATGTCTTCTTTAGAAAATGTCTATTCAGGTCCTCTGCCCATTTTTAAATTGGGTTGTTTGTTTTTTTGATGTTGAGTTGTATGAGTTCTTTGTATATTTTGGGTATTAGCCCCTTATTTAATAAATCATTTGCAAATATCTTCTCTCATTCAATAGGTTGCCTTTTCACTTTGTTGATAGTTTCCTTCACTGTGCAAAAGTTTTTTAGTTTGATGTAGTCCCATTTGTTTAATTTTGCTTTTATTTCCCTTCAGTGAGGAGACAGATCCAAAAAAATGTTGCTAAGACTGATGTCAAAGAACATATTGTCTATATTTTCTTCTAAAAGTTTTATGGTTTCAGGTCTTACATTTAAGCCTTTAATCCATTTTGAGTGATTGTGTATATAGTGTGAGAAAGTAGTCCAGTTTGATTCTTTTGCATGTAGATGTCCAGTTTTCCCATTTTTTGAAAAGACACCATTTAGCGAAGAGACTCTCTTTTCCATATTTTATATTCTTGCTTCTTTTTTTTGGGGGGGGGGTGCTGCACCATGTGGCATGGACTCAACCAGGGATCAAATCCACATGCCCTGCAGTGGAAGCATGGAGTCTTAACTGCTGGACTGCCAGGGAAGTCCCTATTCTTGCTTCTTTTGTCGTAGATTAATTGATTATATAAGTGTGTGTTTATTTCTAAGCTCTCCATTCTGTTCCATTGATCTATGTGTCTGTTTTTGTGCTGGTATCGTACTGTTTTGATTCCCATAGCTTTGTAGTATAGTTTGAAATCAGGGAGCATAATACCTCCAGCTTTGTTCTTCTTTCTCAAGACTGCTTTTGCTATTTGGGGTCTTTTAGAATTACTTGTTCTAGTTCTGTGAAAAATACCTTTGTTATTTTGATAGGGATTGAGTTGAATCTGTAGATTGCTTTAGGTAGTATGGTCATTTTAACAATATTAATTATCCTAATCCATGAGCTTGGTATATCTTTCCATTTGTTTGTGTCATTTTCAACTGAAGAAAGTCATCAGTGCCTTGTAGTTTTCAGAGTACAAGCCTTTTACCTATTTGGTTAGATTTATTCCTAGGTATTTTATTCTTTTTGATGCAATTATAAATAGAATTGTTTTCTCAACTTCTCTTTCTGATAGCTTGTCGTTAGTGTATAGAAATGCAACAGATTTCTGCATATTAATTTTGTATCCTGAAACTTTACTAGATTCATTGATGATATCTAGTAGTTTTCTGGTAGCACCTTTAGAATTTTCTGTATATAGTATCATGTCATCTGCAGACAGTGGCAGTTTTACTTCTTCCTTTCCAAATTGGATTCATTTTATTTCTTTTTCTTGTCTGATTGCTCTGGCTAGGACTTCCGATATTATGTTCAATAAAAGTAGTGCTAGTGGGTATCTTTGTCTTATTCCTGATCTCAGA
The DNA here is from genome assembly GCF_000442215.2 of Lipotes vexillifer. Lineage (NCBI taxonomy): Eukaryota > Metazoa > Chordata > Mammalia > Artiodactyla > Lipotidae > Lipotes > Lipotes vexillifer. Next base: position 1,443,093 of record NW_006793745.1, read on the forward strand.
GGAAATGCTTTCAATTTTTCATCATTGAACATGATGTTGGCTGTGGGTTTGTCATATATGGCCTTTATTTTGTTCAGGTATGTTCCCTCTATACCCACTTTGTCGAGAGTTTTTATCATAAATATACATTGACTTTTGTCAAAAGCCTTTTCTGCATTTATTGAGATGATCATTTAATTTTTGTTCTTCAGTTTGTTAATATGATGTATCACAATGACTGATTTGTGGATATTAAACCATCCTTGCATCCCTGGGATAAATCCCACTTGATCATGGTGTATGAACCTCTTAACGTATTATTGAATTCAGTTTGCCATTATTTTGTTGAGGATTTTTGCATCTATGTTCATCAGTGATATTGGTTTGTAATTTTCTTTTTGTGCTGTTTTTTCTGGTCTTGATATCAGGGTGGTGCTGGCCTCATAGAATGAGTTCAGAAGCATTCTTTCCTCTACAATTTTCTGAAATAATTTGAGAAGCATAGGGGTTAATTCTTCTTTGAATGTTTTGTAGAATTCACCTGTGAGGTCATCTGGTCCTGGACTTTTGTTTGCTTGAGATTTTTAAATTTAATTAATTAATTAATTAAGGCTGTGTTGGGTCTTTGTTGCTGTGTGCAGGCTTTCTCTAATTGCAGCGAGTGGGGGCTACTCTTCGTTGCAGTGTGCAGGCTTCTCATTGTGGTGGCTTCTCTTGTTGCGGAGCATGGGCTCTAGGCACACAGGCTTCAGTAGTTGTGGCATGCGGACTCAGTAGTTGTGGCTCGCAGGCTCTAGAGCACAGGCTCAGTAGTTGTGGCGCACAAGCTTAGTTGCTCCACGGCATGTGAGATGTTCACAGACCAGGGCTCGAACCCATGTTCCCTGCATTGGCAGGCAGATTCTTAACCACTGCACAACCAGGGAAGCCCGCTTGGAGATTTTTAAATTACTGATTCAGTTTAATTACTGGTAATCTGTCTGTTCATATTTCCTATTTCTTCCAGATTCAGTCTTGGGAGATTGTACATTTATAAGAATTTATCCATTTCTTCTAGTTTGTCCATTTTATTGGCATATAATGGTTCATAGTCATCTCTTATTATATTTTGTATTTCTATGGTGTCAGTTTGTAACTTCTCTTTCATTTCTTTCTTTCTTTTTTTTTTTCAGAGACATCAGTGGTTTAATGGATGGGGGAGCTTACACATCTGAAGCGAGGTCCTGGAGCAAAACCCCACCATGTGCAGCAGACAGTGGACAGGACATGGCGACAGTCTTTGCTCTCATTTCTGATTTTATTTATTTGGACCCTCTCTTTTTTCTTGATGAGTCTGGCTAAAGGTTTATCTTTTTTTTTTTTTTTTTTCAAAGAAGCAGCTCTTAGTTTCATTGATGTTTTCTATTGTTTCTCAGTCTCTATTTCATTTATTTCCACTCTATTATTTCTTTTCTTCTACTAACTTTGTGTTTTGTTTGTTCTTCTTTTCCTAATTCCTTAAGCTGTAAGATTAGGTTGCTATTTGAGGTTTTTCTTGTTTCCTGAGGTAGGCTTGTATCGCTATAAACCTCCCTCTTAGAAATGCTTTTGCTGTATCCCATAGATTTTGGATTGTCTGTCTCCATTTTCATTTGTCTCCAGGTATTTAAATTTTTTTCTTTTTGATTTTTTCAATGACCCATTGGTTGTTTAGTAGCATATTAGATTCCACATGCTTGTGGGTTTTTTGCAGTTTTTATCTTGTAGTTGATCTCTAGTCTCATACAGTTGTGGTCAGAGAATACGCTTGACATAATTTCAATCTTTAAAATATGAGACTTGTTTTGTGGTCTAGCATGTGAGCTATCCTGGAGAATGTTCCATGCACACTTGAAAAGAATGTGTATTCTGCTGGTTTTGATGGAATGTTCTATATATATATTAATTCCCATGGGTCTAATTTGTCATTAAAGCTAGTGTTTCCTTATTGGTTTTCTGTCTGGATATCCATTGATGTGAGGTGTTAAGTCCCCTACCGTTATTGCATTACTTTCAATTTCTCCCTTTATGTTTGTTAAATTTACTTTATGTATTTAAGTGATCCTATTTGGGGTGCATGTTTATTTCTAATCATTATATCTTCTTGTCAGATTAATCCCTTTATCATTATGTAGTGTTTTTCTTTGTCTCTTGTTACAGTGTTTGTTTTAAACTCTATTTTCTCTGCTATAAGTGTTGTTCCCTCAGCTTTCTTTTTCTTTTTTTGGTTGTGCCAACCAGCTTGCAGGTTCTCAGTGCCCTGACCAGGGATTGAACCTGGGCCATGGCAGTGAAAGCCCAGGATCCTAATCTCTAGGTCATTAGAGAACTCCTTCCCAGGTTTCTTTTTGTTTCTGTTTGCATGAAATACCTTTTTTCATCCCCTAACTTTCAGTCTGTGTGTATCTTTAGATCTGAAGTGAGTCTCTTGTAGGCAGCATATATATGGGTCTTGTTTTTGTATCCATTCAGCCACTGTATGTGATTGGAGTGTTTAGTCCTATTTAAAGCAATTATTGATATGTATTCACTTATTGCCATTTTGTTAATTTTTGGAGTTTTTTCATAATTCCTTTTTGCTCTTTTCTTCTTCTTTTGCTCTCTTTACTTGTGATTTGATGACTACCTTTAGCGTTATGTTTGGATACCTTTCACTTTCTTGTGTGTGTATCTATTATAGGTTTTTGGTTTGTGGTTACAATGAGCTTCATAAATAACAACATGTGTGTACTGTGTGTGTGTGTGTGTATATATATATATATATACACACATATATATAGAATCATATATATGTTATTATTTTAAGTTGATGATCTCTTTTTTTAATAAATTTATTTATTTATTTATATTTTAATTGTTTTGGCTGCATTGTGTCTTCATTACTGCACACGGGCTTTCTCTAGTTGTGGTGAGAGGAGCTACTCTTCGTTGCGGTGCGCGGGTTTCTCATTGCAGTGGCTTCTCTTGTTGCGGAGCATGGGCTCTCTGTGCACAGGCTTCAGTAGTTGTGGCGCTCAGGCTCAGTAGTTGTGGCTCATGGGCTCTAGAGCACAGGCTCAGTAGTTGTGGCGCATGGGCTTAGTCGCTCCATGGCATGTGCGATCTTCCTGGACCAGGGCTCAAACCTGTGTCCCCTGAATTGGCAGGTGGATTCTTAACCACTGGGGAAGTCCAGGTTGATAATCTCTTAAGTTTAAATGTATTCTAACCACCCTATGTTATTACTCCCCCACCATGTTTAATTTTTTTTTTTTGCGGTATGAGGGCCTCTCACTGTTGTGGCCTCTCCCGTTGCGGAGCACAGGCTCCGGATGCGCAGGCTCAGTGGCCATGGCTCACGGGCCCAGCTGCTCCGCGGCATGTGGGATCTTCCCGGACCAGGGCACGAACCTGTGTCCCCTGCATCGGCAGGCAGACTTTCAACCACTGCGCCACCAGGGAAGCCCTGTTTAATGTTTTTGACATCATGTTTTACATCTTTTTGTTTCGTGTACCCCTTAACTACTTATTGTGAATATAGGTGATTTTACTACCTTTGTCTTTTAACCTTCCTACTAGCTTTATAAGCAATTGATCCTTTACTGTATATTTTCCTTTACCAGTGATAATTTTTCCCTTCATAATTTTCATACTTCTAGTTGTGGCCTTTTCTTTTCCATGTAGAGAAGTCTCTTTACATTTCTTATAAAGCTGGTTTAGTGGTGCTGAACTCTTTTAGCTTTTGCTTGTCTGTAAGACTATCCTTCAAATCTGAATGATAACCTTGCTGGGTAAAATGTTCCTACCTGTAGGTTTCTCCTTTTATCACTTTGGATACATCATGCCACTCCCGTCTGGCCTGCAGAGTTTCTGCTGAAAAGTCAGCTGAGTCTTACGGGAGTTCCCTTGTATGTAACTAGTTGCTTTTCTCCTGCTGCTTTTAGGATTCCCTCTTTATCTTTATTTTTTGCCATTTTAATTATAATGTATCTGGGTATGGACCTCTTTGGGTTCATGATGTTTGTTGTTTGGGACTCTCTGTAATTCTTGGATGTGAGGTCTGTTTCTTTCCCCAGGATAGGAAAGTTTTCAACTATTATTTCTGGTTTTTTTTTTTTTTTTTTTTTGCGGTACACGGGCCTCTCACTGCTGTGGCCTCTCCCGTTGCGGAGCACAGGCTCCGGACATGCAGGCCCAGCAGCCATGGCTCACGGGCCCAGCCACTCCGCGGCATGTGGGATCTTGCCGGACCGGGGCAGGAACCCGTGTCCCCTGCATCAGCAGGCGGACTCTCAACCACTGCGCCACCAGGGAAGCCCATCAACTATTATTTCTTGAAATAAGTAATCTGCCTCTCACTCTCTCTCTCTCTCTCTCTCTCTCTCTCTCTCTCTCGCTTTCATCTCCTTCTGGGACCTCTGTAATGTGAGTGTTAGTATGCTTGATGTTGTTTCAGAGGTCTCTTAAACTATCCTCACTTTTTAAAACTTCTTTTTTTTCTGTTCGGCTTGGGTGATTTCCACTACTCTATCTTCCAGATCACTGATCTGTTCCTCTGTATCATTTAATCTACTCTTCATGACTTCTAACGTATGTTTAATTTCAGTTATTGTATTCTTCAGCTCTGTTTGGTTCTTCTTTATATTTTCTAACTCTTTGTTGAAATACTCACTCTGTTCATCCATTCTTCTCCCAAGTTCAGTGAGCATCTTTATGATCATTACCTTGAACTCTTTATTGGGTAGATTGCTTATCTCCATGTCATTTAGTCCTTCTTCTCTTAGGTCATATCTTTTTCCTTTGTTTGGAATATATTCCTCTGTCTCCTCATTGTGCCCAATTCTCTGTGTTCATTTCCATGTATTAGGTAATTTGGTTATGTTTCCCAGTCTTGGAGAATTGACCTTATGGAGGAGATGTTGTATGGGGCCCAGAAGCATGCTGTCCTCTGGTGACCTGAGATATATGCTCTAGGGATGCCTCTTATGTGGGGTGCATGAGCCCTTCTGTTGTGGCAGGGCTTAATACTGTGGGTGTGCTGGTAGGCGGGGCTGGCCCCAGCCCAATTGGTTGTGAGGCCCTGCCTCGAGCAGTGGCTGCAGTCCTACTGAAGGTGGGGGTGGGGTAGGCCTCTCACCCAGTTGGCTGTGCCCAGGGGGTCGAGGGGCTGATGACAACCTGCTGCAGGGCAGGGCCAGGTCCCTGCATGCTGGTCGCACAGCCCCGTGAGGCTTGGGGTTGGTGCCAATGTGCTGGAGTTTTAAGTTTGGTGTTCCATAAGGAGTATGAATTCCAGCTCCTAAAACAAATGTAAATAGGCTTATGATTAGGGATTATTAGAAGAGATCTTTTTTCCATTTCACTCAGAGCCAAGGCCTAGACAACACTTTGAGGGTTGAGGCTTTTTTCTAGTTCACCAACCTAGACAGTTACCCTTCAGAGGTACTGGCTTGATGAAGGAGCCTCTAATCCTACTTCCCAGCCCAAGTACATCCCAGAGTTTGTTCCTGTTGCCAGTACACAAGACCTAGTACAGTACACAAGCCCTAGGCCCCCAGCGATTGGCAAGTGTCTTCTGGGTGAGTTCGAACTTCAGCATTTACTTACCTCTGCATTTGGGTTTGCTCATCTGGACCTCTACAGATTTCTCTTACTTTCCCTCTACTTTAATCCTATATTTTTAAAGATATTTTTAAAAATATCGTATCCAGGGCTTCCCTGGTGGCGCAGTGGTTGGGAGTCCGCCTGCCGATGCAGGGGACACGGGTTTGTGCCCCGGTCCGGGAAGATCCCACATGCCATGGAGCGGCTGGGCCCGTGAGCTAGTTAATCATAGAATTTGTTCCTTTCTGTTACAGTTCATACAGATGATTTGGAAATGATCAGTTGCTCTCAACTGGGGGCAATTTTGCATCTTCCTTCCCCACAGGAGACATTTTGCAGTGTCTGAAGACCTTTATGGTTGTCACCATTGAGAAAGGGGTGCTACTGGCATCTAGTGGGTAGAGGCCAGGATGTTGCTAAACAACCTACAATACACAGGATAGCTCCCCTGTAACAAAGATGATCTCCCCCCAAATGTCAAAAGTTCCATGATTGAGAAACTTTGGATAGCAATCAAAATCTTTCAAAAATCTTCCTACAGGAATCTTGAGTACAAGTGTGACTGTTAACTGTCTCTTCAACTCCTCTGGCTTAGATATAAAAGTTGAAAATATTTACTTGTCAAAAATAGATGAAGGAGGATGAACATTGCTACCATCGAAGGAGCACCTTTTCTGCTTCAGGCATGGTGCTATGTTAATGAAGATGGTACCATTCATTTCATCATTTTCTCCAGAACTTTGGTGCTTTGGGTCAAAGGTTGACATAAAGCTTTCAGAGCAAATGATAGGTAGTCTGCAATTTTCAAGTAAATTATGCAATTCAAAGCAGAAACAATTTCAGTTGAGTTTCTAGGTATGAAAACATGTGGCATTTGGAAGTTAAATTTTATTAGGTCAACATATCATAGTGTGATTGATGTGACCACAATAACTTTCCTCTGACTTTTGGAAAAGTTAGAGACACAGAAACAAGCCTGACTTAGCAGCATCGTGAGTCAGGCTGCAGGTAAGAAACGCTCCTAGAATCACTTCCCTGGCCTCCATGACCCTACCTGTATCAGCCTGTGTGGTCTTCCTTGCAGGGCCTCCCTTTCAGGGAAGGGGGAATTGAATAATGACTTGAAAACTTGATCAGCAGCATCAAGCACACTTGACTGGTTAGAAAGAAAAAAAAAAAGATAACAAATATCCTCACAAATATAGTGCCATTTGACTTGCAAAATCCCACAGGATTGTCCAGGGATCAGGGCAATGGACAGGGATGGACCAAGCAGCTATAAATAAAAAATGGAATAAAGGTTTTATCTTGATTAGAAAGGACAGTGTAGGGTGCTGAGAGTGATCCTGAGGCAGTGTCCAAATCCAATGGGAAAGGGTACAGTCATCAACTCATGATAATTGGTTTATGCCATATTTGCTATGTCTGCTCTAATGTCCTGCTTTCATTTGAGAAAGGCATGACCCATCAGGAAAAGTTATGGGCTGTCTCAATTATGCCATTTATATGGGGTTAGGAGCAGGGTCATCCCACCCTTATTAGCATACACAGTAGATAGGGTACAAATCCAGCTGAGTGTGGGCTCATGTCATCAAATTCATCCAAGCTCCCGCATGGTCTTATAACAATTTCTGGCTCTCATCTTTCCTGGACCTAGAATTGGTGGGTTACAGGGGATGCACATTTACTATCTCGGTAGAGATTGCCAGCTACCCTACAACAGTATCACTCCATTTTTTTGCTTCCATCAGCAGTGGATGATAGTGCCTGTTTCCTCACCTCCTGCCAAATTTGGGTGTCATCATTCTTCTCAATATTTGCCAATCTGATAGTTGAAGATAGCTGCTGACTTTGATCTACTCTTGTTAGCTTACCTTTCAATCTTGTGTTCTCACATTTCCGCCCCTAAAATTACTGTAATTACTCCATAGTCTTAACATTTACCTAGCCCTTGGGCCCAGCGGTTGGGTCTCTACCACTAGAAACAGATCTTGGAGGTCAGGATTCTTGTATTTCAAAATTTTATTTCCTTTTCCAGGCCCTTAAGTATTTGGGGAGGGTACAGGATAGCCCCAAAAATGCTTGCTGAAATGAGTAGATTTAGGCCAATGTCCACGTGGAGGAAGAGTGGAATGTTGGCTCCTGAATGGTTGGGAATTGGGTGTGATCAGCAGATTTGGGATACACATCTCCCAAAGACCCTTCACTTGGGAAGTACTCTGCACCCCTCCAGAAAAGGGGGCAGCCTGAGTGGCCATATTTTCTTGGGAGACTCACCCTTGGTCATAACCGATTGGACCACAGGGAAGAACTGATCCAAGCTGAGACAATTAGATTCTCAGGCATTCGAAGTAAGAGACACAGAAACCAATCTATTGTGTTGTATTGTGGGCCACTGGAGTTGTAAGGTCATGGAGGGCTGAAGCTGTTTGGGGTAGAATGGTAACTCAAAACAATGAATTATTATTACAAAGCAGGAGATATTCAAAGCCTGAAGCAAAAGCTAAGAGAAGAGATGAAGGAACTCAGGGAGGAAGGGAATGAGAGAGAGAGAGAGAGAGAGAGAGAGAGAGAGAGAGAGAGAGAGAGGGGGGAGAAAAAAATGAGAGAGAGAGAGAGAGAGAGAGAGAGAGAGAGAGAGAGAGAGAGAGGGTGGAGAAAAAAGCCACCAGATCCTGTGAGTCCTGGCTTCTGCAGGTGTGTTCCCTGAGGTTACCTTGTATCCTTACAATAAATTCTCCTTTTACTAACCCATCCTTGACCAAGGCTATGAAATTTTTGCATAAGTCCAACTCTTTTTGCTCATTTTTCACAGTTCCCAAACAACCTTCTGAGAACTGCCCTTGACATCACGATATAGGAACACACACCTGTCAGTGTATGTTTGCCCATTATAAATGTGTAATTACAAAGGGGTTATTGAGTAACCTCATGTGTCTGGAGCTATGCTGGGGGCCATGTACACACCAGAAAAGTAGAGGACATAATTATCTCCAAGGAGTTAAGGTGGGAGATAAAACTAATATATGAAATAATTACACACCCATTTATCCTAAGGGCTGGGCCAAGAATGTTGTTCCTTGAGAAGACTGCTGAGATCAGATTGACATGTACCCTACACAGCTGGAAGGCACGAGGGGCAGCTGCTGGGTCAGGGGCAGCTCTAAAGAGGAGACGTCAGGTTGTAGTTGGAGGGACTATATTTCATGCGTCCACCCATCACACAGCCATGTCCCGGCAACTTGGGGACCTCCCAGGAGGCTGATATGCCCTCTGGGAAACAGCCCTAAGGGCCAGTAGGTGTGCCCACAGTAGTGTTGCCCTACAAGCTGTCCTTTGAAAGGGGCGAATTGTTGTCCTTGTTTTGGGCTTTGCACAGAGGCAGGGGGAGTGGGAGAAGGCATCGAGCTTACCAGCCCAGGTGGGATGGAGGGGTCAGAGGACCTGGTCCACTCCAGACCCTGGACTCTCCAGGTGAAAAGCCTCCATCTCATTTTCTCTAAAAAGAAGGACACTTTGCTTCCTTCACAGGATAAGTTTGAAGACTTCAAGAAGCCAGTGTGTGGAAATTACATTGCAACTTTTTTTTTTTTTTTTTTTTT